>NC_047091.1:141059999-141363029 GCF_902459505.1 Geotrypetes seraphini | reverse complement strand
AACCTGATGGGCTGGTGGTCTGTTGGGAGCCACTGCTCTAGGGCAGTGGTTCCCAACCCTGTCCTGGAGGAACACCAGGCCAATTGGGTTTGCAGGCTAGCCCTAATGAATATGCATGAAGCAAATTTGCATGCCTATCACTTCCATCATATGCAAATCTCTCTCATGCATATTCATTAGGGCTAGCCTGAAAACCCGATTGGCCTGGTGTTCCTCCAGGACAGGGTTGGGAATCACTGCTCTAGGGTATACATATTCAATTATTCAAGTCTCTTCTCATTTGTCTTTTTGGTGCAGACCCCTTAGCAATTTTGTCACCTTTCTCTGAGGTGATTCTAGTCTTTTTATGTCCATAGTGAGGTATGGCTTTCAAAACTGAATATGATACTCCAAATGGGGGCCTTACCAATGACTTGTACAGGGGCATTAATACTTCCTTTCTTCTGCTGGTTTAACCCCCATCTTTTCTGAAACCGCGCTAGCGGTTTTGTAGCACAGAGAGCTGCGCTGAATGGCCCGTGCAGCTCCCGACGCTCATTGAGTTCCTATGAGCATCGGGAGCAACGTGGGCCATTAAGCGTGGCTCTCTGTGCTAAAAACCGCTAGCGCAGTTTCGTAGAAGAGGTGGTAAGTGCTGTTCTATAACATTGTGCCTAAAGAGGAATAAATTCTTTAAGGTCACCTAAAGTTATGTGCTAGAATACTGTGTGGTAAGTATGAATTCTACATCAGCAAATTATGCACATAATTATCATTATAGAATACCAGCGTAAGTCGGCATTTACACACCAACATTTAGGTGAGCATCCATTTTTAAAAACTGCCGTGTGAACACATACTGCCACCGATTTTGTAGGTAATAGGGGCTCACATGGTATTCATACACTAACTAGTCAGAGTATGGTATAGTGGTTAGAGCTATAGCCACAGCACCCTGAGAGTGTGGGTTCAAACCCTGTACTGCTCCTTGTGACCCTCACCAAGTTACTTAATCCTTCACTGCCCCAGGTACATTAGATAGACTGTGAGCCCACCATGACAGATAAGGGAAATGCTTGAGTACCTAATTGGTGTCCTACTGTTAATTATTTCTATAGTGCTACCAGACACATGCAGGCAAGACAGACAAACAGGATGTCATGGATACAGTTGAAGGGAACGGTTAATCAGCTGGCTGGGTTGAAGGGCAGAGGGGAGTATAGGACAATTAAGCCATTGTGACATCACTGATGAGGTTGGCTCTTATTGGTGGAATGAGGCATTATGACATCACAATCTCAGCTCTGCTTCCCAAAGACAAACAGGATGTCAAGGATACAGTTAAGGGAAACGGTTAATCAGCTGGCTGGGTTGGAGGGCAGAGGAGTAGGCTTAAGGATTGAAGGCTATATCAAAAAGATGGGGTTTCAGTCAGCTTTTAAACAAGGGAAGGGGCTTGACGGGCAAACTCAGGTAATTTATTCTAGGCATAGGGGGCAGCTAGATGAAAGGAACGAAGTCTGGAATTGGCAGTGGAGGAGAAGGGTAACTCTAAGAATGCCTTATCTGAGGAACAGAGTTCTCTGGGAGATGTATAAGGAGAGAGAAGCGAGGAGCGATATTGAGGGGCAGCAGAATGAACACACTTGTAGGTCAGCAATAAGATCTTGAACCTGTCCTGAGATCCTTTAGGACGACGGGCCAAAAAATCAAATAAATAAATATATGTGTTAACTGGTTAGTGCAGGAATGCCCACTTTCTACCCATGACAAACCCCCCTCATATGAAGAATGCAGAAGAGGGTCAAAGTGCACCATACAAACTGGATGCACAAAGTGCCAAGGGTCTTCAGAAAAGGAAACAATCATGATGTTTATTGTTGGACCCAACATGGGCTGTGTTTCAGCGTGAAACGCCTGCATCAGGGATCATCTTACGGGGTAATGAAACCACAGAAATAGTTCACTAACCCCTAGCATTTTTAGCACCGTCCACTGCAGTAACAGCTCCGACGCTCTAGGAGGGTCTGCGACCGGCATTAAAAATGCTAGTGTGGCTTTGTAAAGGAGGGGATAAAACACCAGAGCAAGGGGAAAGAAAATCAAATAAGCCTCAAGTCTGCTGGCCACATCTCCTGGTTGAGAGAATTTAGCACACAGCTAGTGCGCACATTTCTAAGTTTCCACCTGAGCGCGTCCTGAGCTACTCCATTTTTTTGCTGCATCAGGTGTGCATTAGCACCTAATGCAGCTCAGTAAAAGGGTCCCCCTTGGTTAATAACCCCACTTAATCCTGGAATTTTCTCGCATGAATCTGAGAGAATATAGTTTGGATTCCTCAGCTGAAAAGATCATCTGCTGTCTCTAGAAGTAAACTTTTTTAAAGATGACAGTAATGGACAGTAATTCAATCTGACCAGCCACAGATTCTGTTCAGGACTTTGGCCTTGCTTTTCAGCTATCCAACTAAGGGCTCCTTTTACATAGGTGCGCTAGCGTTTTTAGCGCACGCACCGGATTGGCGCGCTATAGTGCACGCTACCCGAAAAACTACCGCCTGATCAAGAAGCGGCAGTAGCGGCTAGCACACGCGGCATTTTAGCGCACGCTATTCCGCGCTTTAAGGCCCTAACGCACCTTTGTCTCAGAATTCTGTTGAGCTCTATCTATCTAAACAATGCCTCTAAAATTCTTTACTGACTGTCCTGGTACCATCTAGTTAGTGTCAGAGTGGAGCCAGAAGTTAGCCAAATCATTTCCAGTGGATGCCTTATACCAGCTACAGCCCAGCAGTAAAAAAACAGGTAGAGTGAGTGGTGCAGTGGTTAAAGCTACAGCCTGAGCACCCTGAGGCTGTAAGTTCAAACCCACGCTGCTCCTTGTGACCCTGGGCAAGTCACTAAATCACCCCATTGCCCCAGGTACATTCAATAGACTGTGACCCCCCCCCCCAGGACAGGCAGGGAAAAATACTTGAGTAAATTGAAGTAAACCATTCTCCCTGGGGAGAATGGTATAGAAAATTAAATAAATATAAATGTCAGGATTGATGAGGTGTTTAAATATCAAGAAAGGGGAGAAGGTTGTTTTTTCCCTCTTTGGAAGCTTTCGTTCAATTTATGTAACAGGTATTTATTGCCACTAGAAATGGATATGAACATTAATAGCCATACTGGGTCAGACCAATGGAGCCCAGTATCCTGTTTCCAGCAGTGGCCAATCCAGGTCACAAGTACTTGGCAGAAACCCAGAAAGTAGCAACATTCCATGTTATAGATCCAGGGAAAGCAATGGCTTCCCCCATGTCTGTCTCAATAGCAGACTATGGACTTTTCCTCCAGAAACTTGTCCAAACCTTTTTTAAACCCTGCTACGCTAACTGCTGTTACAACATTTTCTGGCAATGAGGTCCAGAGCTTAACTATTCAGAGGAAAAATATTTCCTCCTATTGGTTCTAAAGGTATTTCCAAGTAGCATATATAAGCATGTTTCTGAAATATTAACCCACAGAGAGGTCAAGTGTAATTTTGTGTAGAATGTGGTATGGTTGATGCATTGCTAGCAGTCAATCGAGATCTCTTAAGCATATGCCATAAAGGAAAGCAATGAGATACTGCAATGTAAAAGATGCTTGTACTGTACATGAAATATTTCTGCTTTGGCCATTCCAACAACCAAATCAGTAATTGAGGTTTTTTTTCCTGCTCAATTCACATCACATCTAAAAGACTTAATTAAAAAATGCTAATTAAATTGTTCCTGGAAGAAGATCAGCATTTCAAATTATGGTGGGAACCAATCAGCAGGCAGTAGAAAATCTATTCACAACAAGTTAATTGGAAATTTAATAGAATGCACTGTAGGCTCAGCTGGTAACAACAATTAACCTTCAATTACAGCTTTGGGTTTGAGCATAGGCTGTACAGTACTGTGTACAGTAAAGCCAAATACTTTCTGTCAATCACATACGCATGTTCAGACTCCATAAGGATAAAGCAAATAATTCAGAAATAGTTTTTTGAAGCTATCTTGTTCTTTGGTTACAGCCTTGGTTAAGCCTTCCAAATGGAAATACATGGCTTCCTTTCAAAGCTGGCAACGTTCTGTATGGTCTGATGCCAGGCTTCATGTAATTCTCATTGCATCAGACAGAAACAAATTCAGATAATTAGCAACTGCTTAGATTGGAAGTTCTTAGGTGTTCTTGTGTGAAGTAGAGTAAAAATGTGTTTACTAGAGATCGTGGCTGTTCGTCTGTCAGTCAGGATACATACCACCACATGGAATGTACTGTGCTATTTAGAAGAGAGCCCCCAGGAAAGAGACTTGGGAGTACTTGTAGACAAGTCAATGAAACCGTCCGCACAATACACGGCAGTGGCGAAAAGGATGAACAGAATGCTAGGAATGATTAAGAAGGGGATCGCAAACAGATCTGAAAAGGTTATCATGCTGCTAAACTGGGCCATGATACGCGCCCACCTGGAACACTGCGTCCAACACTGGTCGCCGTACATGAAAAAGGACATAGTACTACTCAAACGTGTCCAGAGAAGAGCGACAAAAATGGTTAAGGGACTGTGGGAGTTGCCATACAATGAGAGACTAGAGAAACTAGGCCTCTTCTCCTTTAAAAGAGAAGACTGAGAGGGGACATGATCGAAACATTCAAGATATTGAAGGGAATTGACTTAGTAGAGACAGAGAGATTGTTCACCCTCTCCATGATGAAGAGAACGATAGGGCACTCACTAAAGTTAGAAGGGAAAAGATTCCGTACAAACATAAGGAAGTTCTTCTTTACCCAGAGAGTGGTAGAAATCTGGAATGCTCTTCCAGAGGCTGTTATAGGGGAAAGCATAAGAACATAAGAACATAAGAAATGCCTCCACTGGGTCAGACCCGAGGTCCATCGTGCCCAGCAGTCCGCCCACGCGGTGGCCCAACAGGTCTAGGACCTGTGCAGTAGCCCTCTATCTATACCCCTCTATCCCTTTTTCCAGTAGGAAATTGTCCAATCCTTTCTTGAACCCCTGCACCGTACTCTGCCCTATTACGCCCTCTGGAAGCGTATTCCAGGTGTCCACCACATGCTGGGTAAAGAAGAACTTCCTAGCATTCGTTTTGAATCTGTCCCCTTTCAGCTTTTCCGAATGCCCTCTTGTTCTTTTATGTTCTGAAAGTTTGAAGAATCTGCCCCTCTCTACTCTCTACTCCCTTCAGGGATTCAAGACAAGGTTGGATAATTTCCTACTGGAACGGAACATATGCAAGTAAGGCTAGACTCAAATAAGGAACTGGTTTTGACCTAAGGGCCACCACGTGAGCGGACTGCTGGGCGCAATGGACCACAGGTCTGACGCAGCAATTCTTATGTTTTTTAACTAAGGCGCGCTAATGATTTAGCGTGCACTAAACGTCATGCAGCACATGGTAATACAATGGGCTGTGCAGCATTTAGCAAATGTTAATCATTAGTATGCGCTAAATCTGTTAACGCGCTCTAATGAAAGGGCCCCTAAAAGTGAAAAGATTGTTGTAAATGTTATTGGCTTCAATACTTTCGCAACGTGTTTGCGATAACAGTCGCTAAGCTTCTTACATTCACTAAAGGTTTTTGTGGGATAAAACCCTGATCCTACAGCAGGAAGTCATCTAGGGCATGGTGTGTATGTTGAGTTGGCTGAAAAGAGGCTGTGCACCAGAACACTATTCCCTCCTATGTTGTCTTAGTGGAGCACAGGGAGAGGGGGGACATGATTGAGACATTTAAGTTCATCACGAGACGTGTCGAGGTGGAAGATGACATTCTCTTCCCCAAAGGACCCTCGACCACAAGAGGGCATCCGCTTAAACTTAGAGGGGGGAAATTTAGTAGTGACACCAGGAAGTATTTTTTCACGGAAAGGGTGGTGGACCACTGGAATGAGCTTCCGGTGCAGGTGGTCGAGGCCACCGGCGTGCTCGACTTTAAGAGAAAATGGGACACTTACGTGGGATCCCTACGTAGGTCGAGTCACTAGCATCTAGACTATTGGGGTGGGTCAGTGGAGTGGGCAGACTTGATGGGCTATGGCCCTTTTCTGCCGTCATCTTTCTATGTTTCTATAGGGCTAGATTCACTAAAGTTAACGATTCTGTGATGATGATCGCAAAACCAGTTTTACTGCTCTCCCGTGTTACCCTTCTGCAGGTACTGCGCTCCAATAGGAACTAACCCCCCCACTCCACATTTATCAAACTGCGTTAGAAGTTTTTAGTTTTAGTTTTTAGAAGTGTTTATGAGGCCATCATTTGTGGTCATTACTACACGTTAAGCCTACTTTGGATAAATATAAAAGCTGTCTTTTATATAGCTATCCAAATGGTCACACCTAACTGGAAGAGCCACGGCAGAATAATAATAATAACTTTATTCTTATATACCGCCACAATCTTGCGACTTCTAGGCGGTTTATAAATTACACATTTTGGTGGGCAAATGTGTGTACCTCATATAAACATGAGAGAATGAATGCGGAATGTATGGGGTTTAGTAGTTCATTTAATAAAGTGTGGAGCCCATTGAATACATTTGTTATCTCGCAATAAGGGTCATGTATCTTTCCTTTTCTTAGATTTCCTTATACATCCAGGGTGGGTGGGTGGGGGGAGAGAAATGTATTTTGAGGATTTAAATGACTTAATTATAATATTGTAATCACATCATATGTATTATTGTATTAATAATTGGGAGGAGGATGGGAGAAAATGATTGTTTTATGTATTATTTGTGTAGTTACCGTATTTTCGCGGATATAACGCGCGCGTTATACGCGATTTTACCTACCGCGCATACCCCTCGCGCGTTATATGCCTGAGCGCGGTATAGAAAAGTTTTTAAACATAGTTCCCACCCGCCCGACGCCCGATTCACCCCCCCCAGCAGGACCGCTCGCACCCCCACCCCGAACGACCGCTCGCACGCGCTCCCACCCGCACCCGCATCCACGATCGGAGCAAGAGGGAGCCCAAGCCCTCTTGCCCGGCCGACTCCCCGACGTCCGATACACCCCCCCCCCGGCAGGACCACTCGCACCCTCACCCCGAAGGACCGCCGACTCCCCAACAATATCGGGCCAGGAGGGAGCCCAAACCCTCCTGGCCACGGCGACCCCCTAACCCCACCCCGCACTACATTACGGGCAGGAGGGATCCCAGGCCCTCCTGCCCTCGACGCAAACCCCCTCCCCCCAACGACCGCCCCCCCCCAAGAACCTCCGCCCGTCCCCCAGCCGACCCGCGACCCCCCTGGCCGACCCCCACGACACCCCCACCCGCCTTCCCCGTACTTTGTGTAGTTGGGCCAGAAGGGAGCCCAAACCCTCCTGGCCACGGCGACCCCCTAACCCCACCCCGCACTACATTACGGGCAGGAGGGATCCCAGGCCCTCCTGCCCTCGACGCAAACCCCCCTCCCTCCAACGACCGCCCCCCCCAAGAACCTCCGACCGCCCCCCCAGCCGACCCGCGACCCCCCTGACCGACCCCCACGACCCCCCCACCCCCCTTCCCCGTACCTTTGGAAGTTGGCCGGACAGACGGGAGCCAAACCCGCCTGTCCGGCAGGCAGCCAACGAAGGAATGAGGCCGGATTGGCCCATCCGTCCTAAAGCTCCGCCTACTGGTGGGGCCTAAGGCGCGTGGGCCAATCAGAATAGGCCCTGGAGCCTTAGGTCCCACCTGGGGGCGCGGCCTGAGGCACATGGGCCAAACCCGACCATGTGTCTCAGGCCGCGCCCCCAGGTGGGACCTAAGGCTCCAGGGCCTATTCTGATTGGCCCACGCGCCTTAGGCCCCACCAGTAGGCGGAGCTTTAGGACGGATGGGCCAATCCGGCCTCATTCCTTCGTTGGCTGCCTGCTGGACAGGCGGGTTTGGCTCCCGTCTGTCCGGCCAACTTCCAAAGGTACGGGGAAGGGGGGTGGGGGGGTCGTGGGGGTCGGCCAGGGGGGTCGCGGGTCGGCTGGGGGACGGGCGGAGGTTCTTGGGGGGGGGCGGTCGTTGGGGGGGGAGGGGGGTTTGCATCGAGGGCAGGAGGGCCTGGGATCCCTCCTGCCCGTAATGTAGTGCGGGGTGGGGTTAGGGGGTCGCCGTGGCCAGGAGGGTTTGGGCTCCCTTCTGGCCCAACTACACAAAGGTACGGGGAAGGCGGGTGGGGGTGTCGTGGGGGTCGGCCAGGGGGGTCGCGGGTCGGCTGGGGGACGGGCGGAGGTTCTTGGGGGGGGCGGTCGTTGGGGGGAGGGGGTTTGCGTCGAGGGCAGGAGGGCCTGGGATCCCTCCTGCCCGTAATGTAGTGCGGGGTGGGGTTAGGGGGTCGCCGTGGCCAGGAGGGTTTGGGCTCCCTCCTGGCCCGATATTGTTGGGGAGTCGGCGGTCCTTCGGGGTGAGGGTGCGAGTGGTCCTGCCGGGGGGGGGGATGTATCGGACGTCGGGGGGGGGCATCAGGCTTTCAGGATGGGGACAGACCTTCAAGGGGGGACAGGACTTCAAGGGGGGACAGTGCACGGAAAGTCAGGGGGGGGTGAACGGAGAGTCAGGACAGCGCACGGAAAGTCAGGGCAGTGCACGGAAGTCAGGGGGGGTGAACGGAGAGTCGGGACAGCGCACGGAAAGTCAGGGCGGGCGAAAGGAGCGTCGGGCATCATGCGCGTTATATGCCTGAGCGCGGTATAGAAAAGTTTTGGTACATATCATCGTGATTTCTGCGCGCTATACCCCTGTGCGCGTTTTACACAGGTGCGCGTTATATCCGCGAAAATACGGTAATAGTGCGTTTTATGAGGTATTTTATGTTCAATATTTTATGCAGTATTTTATGTTCAAGATTTTATAAAAAAGTTTTTAGCATGGGTCAGCAAGGTAAGTGCTCTGATGCTCATAGGAATTCTATGAGCGTCGGAACATTTACAGTACCGGCTTGCGCTAAAAATGTCTAGCGCAGCTTGATAAAAGGGGCCCTTAGTGCATGACCTCAAAATTTAAAAAACCCCAAAAGCTCTAAACAAGTGCCACATTAAATCTGGACTTACCTAGCGTACGGTAAAGTCTAACATTATAATATGTGAAGCCCAGATTTTACTGCACTTTAGTAAAAACAGCCCCTAATTTATTAATCTAGTCTTTCTCAAATAGTTCCTCTTTACTCAAACCCGCCACATTCTGGTTATTGAAATTAAAATAAAATCTTTTGCCTGCAGGCTGATTTTCCTGTCACAGCTGCTGCCCAATGCTCTTGCCAGTCAATGTGCTTTACCACTAAATTCTACAAAATGCTGTAGTCTTAGAAAAAAACTAGATTTTGTGGTTCAGTCACCTTTTTCTAGATTAAAGTAAAAATTATCCCAGTAAGTTAGTGTACACGGATGTTCCAAGCAACTGAGGAACCCTTCTTCACATGGTCCTTACTCTTGGAATCCTCGGATTGGATGGCGCCATTTTGAAAAAGCCAGTATTAGCTACAGGAGATTGCACATGTGAAGACCTGCAAACGGAGTAAGGGAAACAGCAGGAAGGCCAAGGGAGCTGGGGATCTGAGAGAGGAATGATACCAAGCAGAGGGGTTTACACAACAAAATAAGTAAATCTTAGATTTCAAAAAAATTGAAATCAGAATTGAGACATCCAGATTGGGGACACGATCTGCTCGGGCTTCTTTTACAAAACAGCGCTACCCTTTAGCATGCGCTGAATGCGAAGCAGCTCATGGGAACTGAATGGGCTCCTTCACATTCAGCGCACCGCAAAGCAATAGCACCATTTTGTAACAGGAGCCTGTCCAGAGGTATTTTACAAAAGGCTCTGCATACAAATAATAATAATAATAACTTTATTCTTCTATACCGCCATAATCGTGCGACTTCTAGGCGGTTCACATTGAAGAGAGATGGACAATCAGCGAGTTACAATATGCAGATAGTCAGTGAAATTAAAATATGTAGAATCTTAAAAAATGCAGCAAATTACAATGTACAGTTTGTTAAGAATTTCAGAGGGGACATTGAAAGACATCTAGGAGTGCATGTGTATTTGGTAGTAAATGACAGTGTTTCAATTTTTGTACTTTTTATCTGGTTAAGTTTATCCGCCACACCACATGAACATTTTTGTTTGTTTGTAGGGTGGTGTTTGAAGGTTCGTGGGCCCTGAAGAAGTGGTGTTTGTCCACGAAACGATCATTGGCCTGCTCAATTTGAACCTTTATTGGTGCATATTAGCATCTTCTTAATATAAAAAGATTTTTGGCCAGCTTTGTTCAAATGACAAAAGTTTTTTATGTCGATGATGCATAGGAGGTAGAGTCGGTTCAATGACCCACCATAACCTGAGGCGTTTTCTTTCGTGTGAACAAATGTTTGGCGTCTGAATAGTTTATTAGTGGAGAATTTGTTATTATGTGTATTTGGTAGTACATACATGGGAGCAAAAAAGAGCAACATCAACTCGGCATTTTCTATGTGCAAGTGTTTGTATCTAAATGCAGAAGCAGTAGGTTTGCACGGACACTTCTCTAGCCAATCCCAGTTTACAAACCAATACATATAAGTGTCGCCAATTGAATAGTGAGGCTATAATGGAGGATTAAGAAGAATTACTCCCTTAATCCTTTGTGTAAAGCCCTGGGGCAAAATGAGCTCCATTTAACAACCTGGGTGTACCTCCAAGCTGGCACAAAACTTATTACGGTACTATTATTAGTAGAAATATAGAAACATGATGTCAGATAAAGGCCAAATGGCCCATCTAGTCTGTCCGTCCACAGTAACCATTATCTCTTTCTCTGTCCGAGAGATCCCACGTGCCTATCCTAGGCCCTTTTGAATTCAGACAGTCTCTATCTCTACCACCTCTTCTGGGAGACTGTTCCATGCATCTAATACCCTTTCTGTAAAAAAAGTATTTCCTTAGATTACTCCTGAGCCTATCACCTCTTAACTTCATCCTATGCCCTCTCATTGCAGAGTTTATTTTCAAATGAAAGAGACTCGGCTCATGCGCATTATGTAGGTATTTAAACGTCTCTATCATATCTCCCCTCTTCCGCCTTTCCTCCAAAGTATACAGATTGAGATCTTTAAGTCTGTCCCCCATATGCCTTATGATGAAGATCACATACCATTTTAGTAGCCTTCCTCTGGACCGACTCCATCCTTTTTATATCTTTTTGTACACAATATTCAAAATAAAGTTTCACCAAAGTCTTATATAGGGGCATCAATGCCTCCTTTTTCCTACTGGCTATACCTCTCCCTATGCAACCTAGCATCCATCTAGCTTCCACCATCACCTGTTCAACCTGTTTGGCCACCTTAAGATCATCACATACAATCACACCCAAGTCCCTTTCTTCTGTTGTGCACATAAGTTCATCCCATAAATTGTACCGTTCCCTTGGGTTTTTGCAACCCAAATGCATGATCTTGCATTTCTTAGCATTAAATTTTAGCTGCAAAATTTCAGACCATTCTTCAAGCTTCGCCAGGTCTTTCTTCATGTTATTCACACCATTCGGCGTGTCTACTCTATTGTACCAAAGAGAAAGACCCTTCTCGACAGCTACAAACCTGTGGGAAAATTATTTTGAACATAGATGTGTATTCTCAACGTAAGATAGAGAATAAATATGTAGGGGGAGGGTCAATATTCAAAGAGATTTAACCAATCAGGAGAGGTTCTTGGCCAGTTAACATAAAATATAACATAAAATTGATTTCTAGGCCACATAACGGGGAAGTTCTATGCAGTTTACAAAAGATTAAAATAAAGCCTACATCAAGAAATTAGGACTCAGAGAAAAGGATTAATTACCGAGGAATTTTGAGAACAAATGAGTTTTTAGTTGTCTCCTGAAATGTAAGTAGGAAATTGAATTAAGTAGGAGCTGCTTAAAATCTTTGTCCCAAGTTGCTGTCTGATAAGAGAGTGTTCATTCATGGTACTTTTTAAATTTACAACCCCTCATTGGAGGAAAAGCAAAAAGAGCGTGAGATTTTCGAGAGTACTTTTTAGAGGAGATCGAGAATAAATCAATTAGATAAGATGGGGCTAAACCTACAGAGACTTTATAATAGATACAACCTAACTTAAAAATCACAAGTGCCTCAACAGGTAACCAATGCAGTTCCTGATAGAAGGGCGTTACATATTCAAACTTTTTAAGGCCAAAAATAAGTCTAACCATGGTGCAGGTCTATCCACTGATATTTAGTGGCATTTTACAGGTTAATGTCACGGTATATCTACACCAACCACTAAACCGAAAACTGTCTATTTTGTGCCTCCAGGGGCAGAGCTTGCACTTATGCACCAATATTCTGCACTTAATTAAGGGGCTTATTTCCGAAAGAGAAAAACGTCCAGAAAATGACATAAAGGGGTAGATGGATGTTTTTCTCACCAAAGCCTTCCAATTTGGTATTTTCAAAACCTATGTTCTAAACAACTATCTAGTCTAGACCATTTTCCAGTGGTCTCAAACTCGCGGCCCCTCAGGTAGTATTTTGAGGCCCTCGGTATGTTTATCGTAATCACAAAAGTAAAATAAAAGTTTCTTGATCATATGTCTCTTTAGCTATAAATGACAATATTATTATTAAGACTTAGCCAAAAGGAAAGATTTATAAACTATAAAGAGTTTTACCTCATGCAAAATTGTTATTTCTTTAATAAGACATTAACTATTTTTTTTGCGGCCCTCCATGTACCTACAAATTCAAAATGTGGCCCTGCAAAGGGTTTGAGTTTGAGACCACTGATCTAAGGGATGCATGTGGTATGGACAGGACTAGAGTGGGCTTATGATTTGGACGTTTCTCTATGATAATCAAACATTTTAGAAAATGTCCAGGGCACAATTTGAACATTTGGGACTACTGTATTTTCACGCATATAACGCGCATACGTGTATAACACGCATATGCGTATAGCGCGCGGGAACAAAGCATTGCTGTAAAAAAAAATCTATATAGCACGCACATGCGTATACCGCGCAAGCTGCTATAATCTCCTCCCGCCACCCCCGCTTACTCCCTCTTCTGGCCTGCGAACCGGCATCCTTCCCCCCCCCGCTCGCGTCACCCCCTCCCCCGCGATCCTACATCCCCCCCAGCACTGCAAAGACATCGCTTACCCGATTGGGCTGGGCTGGGCGGTGCGAGGTAGATCCTCCCTCTTCCCTGTGCCGGGCTGGACTGGGCTTTGAGCATTTGCGCATGCTCAAAGCCTTCTGGTCTCGCTCTCTTCGAGATTCTGAATCTGAGAATCTCAGAGAGAGCGAGACCAGAAGGCTTTGAGCATGCGCATATGCTCAAAGCCCAGACCAGCCCAGCACAGGGAAGAGGGAGGATCTCCCTTGCACCGCCCAGCCCAGGCGAGGGAGGATCTTCGGGCACTGGCACTGGCACGTCCTGTGCATTGGTGCTGGTGCTGGTGCCGGTGCCCAATCGGGTAAGCGATGTCTTTGCGGTGCGGGGGGATGTAGGATCGCGGGGGAGTGGGGGTGACGCGAGCGGGGGGGGGGAGGATGGCGGTTTGCAGGGGGGATGCCGGATCGCAATGAGAAAAAAAAAAATTGTATAACGTGCTCACACATATAACGCGCATGGTTATACTCGGTTTGTAAAATCGTGTATAATGCGCGCGTTATATGCGTGAAAATACGGTAGATCTGTTTCAGTAACGAATAGGAAGCAAAAAGGTATCCACACTTATCAGATGACCCGATTTCTGGATGCACTTCCGAAAACATCTAACCTCGGAGTTAAATGTTATATCAAAAATGCCCCTCAACATTAACCAGAGAAATTGGACCACATAAGATTTTGCCTAGGTAATTAACCCCTTATTTTACTAAGCCATGGTAGAGGTTTCTACTGCGGCCTAGTGCGCTAAATACTCCAATGCTGCTCCAACGCTCAGAGAATTCCTATGAGCGCTGGAGCAGTGTCAGAGCATTTAGTGCTCTGGGCCACAATAGAAACCTCTACCATGGCTTAGTAAAAGAGGGCATAAGAGTTAAATATTGCACTTATCCTTTTACAAAACTGCGAAAGCGTTTTTTAGCACCAACTGGCATGCTGAATGCTCTGCACTGCTCCCGATGCTCATAGAGTTCCTATGAGAGTCGGGAGCAGCACAGAGCATTCAGTTTGGCGGCCTGCATTAAAAACCGCTTTTGTAAAAAGGAGGGGGTGGGGTTAAACAAATGAGAGAAAGCTGACTTCAGAAACCTGGATATTCAATGCTGGTGCTCAGACATGGCCCAATGTTGAATACTGGGCATAATGCTGCCGACAAACAAACTCTGACTACCACTGGTTGAATATTTACCCTATAGATTCTTGCTCTACCCGAACTACATCTAAACCCATGCCCAAACCTTTCCACTTTGACATCTCTGCTTCCAAGCGATCTCCACATATATATAACAGCTTTCTGAAATGTCCACTTTTTTTATGTGAAGATGCTTTTAAGAGAGGCCACAATGAAACAGTGCAAATTGTTGAGCTTTCCTATTTAGTTTCCTTGCATTGTGCATTTGCAATAAAATAGAACTGCTCCAGTTTCAAAGAAATTAATTTGCTTTATTTTTCTTGCTGTCCTCTGGTTTAGCAAGTGCAAGAGATACTTCTGATTCCTGTCCATTTAAATGGGACCAAAGTGCTTCCTAATTATTAGTTGAGCTACTGGCATTTATACTATCGCAGAAAGGTAAATGGACCTTAAAGCCACAAAATTGCCTCTTTAATTAGAGAACATTGATCAGAAAGGTTACAGGGCTTCTTGCATTAAATACAAATGCAATGCAATTCAATACTTGGAAGCCAACCGCTTTGAGAAAGAGGGAGTGAGTCATCGGTAAAGGAACTGCACAATTCTGAAAGGTTTACACCAGCGTTTCTCAACATGGTCCTAGAGTACTCCCAGTTAGGTTATCAGGATATCCACAATGAATATGCGTAAACTTGATTTTCATACACTGCCTCCATTACATGCATATTTCTCTCATGCATATTCATTGTGGACCACCTGAAAACCTGACTGGCAAGGGGGTACTCCAGGACTAAGTTGAGAAACACTGGTTTACACCAAGCTGGTATGAGGGGATGGCATCCAGAGCGATTACCCTGGGACCCAATGACACAGGGCATCCCAAGATGAACTCAGGCTCAAGAAGGCATAGTGTAAAGGTTGGCATTGGGGGCCCCTGCATGTCTAACACTGGCCCTGAATTAACAAAGCAGGTAAATGGGGGACTTGAAACCAGTGGCATAGCAAGGGTGGGAGGTGAACCTCCACTCCTTCCCTGCCTCCCATCCCTGCCATGTATGCCCCCCTCCCCTTCCCCTGTACCTTAGCTTTCCTGACAGGAGCAGCATCTCCGACTTGCTGCCTGCGCCAGCGTTGGCGATCCCTTCAATGTCATGTCCTAGTCACAGGACCCAGAAGTGACATCAGAGAGCGCTGGCGTGGGCAGCAAGTTGGAGATGCTGCTCGTGCCGGCGGAGGTTAGAGGTACAGTGAGGGTAAAGTGAAGGTGTGCACATGGTAGGAGAAGCGGGGGTGGAGAGGAGGAGAGGCGCCCACCAAGGAGGAGAGGCCCCCACCAAGACAAAGCCTAGAGTAGTCCACCCTCTCCCCCTTACTGACTATGCCACTGCCTGAAACAACTCACGAAATGCTAATACTGTAAAATAAAGAATGCCTTTTTTAACGCTTTGTGTGCCTGTTTTTCCTACCTTCTTTTCCTACTCTCAATTTCAGCTGTTCCAACTCTGAATCAGATAAGCTATCACTTTAATCAGCATACTACAGCAGTGTTTCTTCAAGTTTATTAAAATTTGATATACCACTTAAAAAGCGGTGTACATTACTTTGTGAATAAATTTATAAAAACTTTTGAGGGGACAAATTATAACAAGGACCATAACATGGCACACTGGAACAAATGGGAAAGGGGGGTAGAACTAAAATCGTAAAAGAAGAGAAAGACGAAGATGGGCAAAACAGTAGGGAGAACATAAGAACTGCCGCTGCTGGGTCAGACCATTGGTCCATTGTGCCCAGCAGTCCACTCATGCAGCGGCCCTTAGGTCAAAGGCCGGTGCCCTATTAGAGTTTAGCCTTACTTGCGTATGTTCTGTTCCAGTAGGAACTTATCCAACCTTGTCTTGAATCCCTGAAGGGTGTTTTCCCCTATAACAGCCTCCAGAAGAGCATTCCAGATTTCTACCACTCTCTGGATGAAGAAGAACTTCCTTACATTTGTACGGAATCTTTTCACTTCTAAGTTTAGAGAGTGCCCTCTCGTTCTCTTCACCTTGAAGAGGGTGAACAACCTGTCTTTACCTACTAAGTCAATTCCCTTCAATATCTTAAATGTTTCGATCATGTCCCCTCTCAGTCTTCTCTTCTCAAAGGAGAAGAGGCCCAGTTTCTCTAGCCTCTCATTGTACGGCAACTCCTCCAATCCCTTAACCATTTTTGTCTCTTTTCATGTATGGCGACCAGTGTTGGATGCAGTATTCCAGGTGGGGGTGGACCATGGCCTGGTATAACGGCCTTTTCAGATCCCTTCTTAATCATTCCTAGCATTCTGATAGCCCTTTTTGCTGCCACCACGCATTGCGCGGACGGTTTCATTGACTTGTCTACAAGTACTCCCAAGTCTCTTTCCTGCCTGCTCTCTCCGAGTATAGCTCCGGCCATCCTGTATTTGTGTATATGATTTTTGTTACCGACATTCATCACCTTGAACTTATCCACGTTGAACCTCATTTGCCATTTCGTGGCCCATTCCTCAAGCGTATTTATGTCTCTTCGTAGGTCTTCGCAATCCTTCTGTGTCTTCACTACTCTGAATAACTTTGTATTGTCCGCAAATTTAATCACCTCACTCATCGTGCCAAGTTCTAGATCGTTTTGGCACTCCACTCGTGATGCTTTTCCAGTCCAAGTATTGTCCATTCACTCCCACTCTCTGCTTCCTATCCGCCAACTAGTTTTTAATTCACGTGAGTATATCACCCTCGATTCTGTGGCTCCCAATTTTCCGAAGTAGGCGTTCAAGCGGAACCTTGTCAAACGCCTTCTGAAAATCTAGATATACGATGTCGACCAGGTCACCTTTGTGTATCTGCCCATTTACTCCTTCGAAGAAGTGTAGTAAGTTTGTCAAGCAAGATCTTCCTTTGCTGAAGCCGTGCTGGCTGGTCCTCATCAGTTTGTGTCCATCAAGGTAGGGAGGGGAGGCTATGCTCTTCCATTATTAGAATTTTGATGGAATTCGTAGTCTAAGGGAGATAGGGTATCACAAGTCATATGCATCCCTACATAGGAATGTTTTTACGTTTGTTTTCAATTTATCTAGATTTATTTCCTCTCTTAAGTAAAGTGGTAGTGAATTCCAGTGGGTGGGAGCAGTAACTGAGAAAAATTTGTTTACGAGTGGTGTCATAGAATAGACATCGTAAGGATATAACATTTAACTCAGTTCTTGGGGCATGCCATTTTAGTAGGGTGTTCAAGATATCCACAATGAATATGCATGAGAAGAATGTGCATACCAAGAAGATAGTGTATGAAAATCTGTCTAATGCAGTGAATCGCAAACTGTGTGCCACGGTACATTAGTGTGCTGTGGTGAGATTCCAGGTGTGCCACCAAGGATTGAAGACACAGGTTCAGATATAAATGATATATTTTTAAACAATCCTCTACTCTGGAATAATAATCTAACATTATTCCACCGCTGTCAAAATTTCTTTAGCGGGAAGAATTACGTGAGAGATCCTCACTGGCCCATATTATTCATTTAAATATTTTCACTATTTGTAATACTTTAACTTTCTTTCATAATTATAAAGTGCAAAGTGCTTTATTATTTCATAACTTATCTTTTTAGTTACTTTTTATATTCAGACCTGGGAGAGACAGACCTGAAATGTTTCGCATCAGAATGCTATTTCAAGGGTCTCCCACGGCCGATTTTGTCATCCGACTCCTATTGATTTCAAAGAGCAAGTGGAGTGGTGGTGCTGAGCCTGAAAAAAAGCTCTGACAAAGTTGTATTTGAAGAACGGGTTATACTTGGGAAGTGGTAAGGATGTGCCAGGGATTGAAGAACATGACATATACCAAGTGTCACTTCCAGTGGTGGCGCTTCTCCTCCTCTTCACCCAACATGAACCTTGTCTCATTTTCCCCCATGTCTGGTGAGCCTCCGAGTAACAGATATAATGACCAGTCCTATTATAGCAACAAGCAGGTATCTGGAGTAGCCAGGTGGTCAGTGCAGTAAACTGCAGAGAAGGGGACCCAGACTCATATCCCCACCTAACTACTACACTTGTGGTGGAAAGTGTGAGCTCAACAAAACCCACCAAAATCCTACTGTACTGTTGTACCCTACTGTGATACCTGCAGGCATAAAGGCTATAGGGGTGGTGGACAGTTGAGTACAATTGTTTTGGGGTGAGTTTTGGAGGGATCCCCACACAATGTAAGGGGGTTATTGTGATATATGTACCTGGGATCCTTTATCTGATATTCACTGCAGTGTCTCCTTGAGTGCCCAACTACTCTGTTGGGATTTCTTTGTGGCCAGTCTAATAAAAATACTGACCCTCGCCTATGAGGGGCATTCAATAATTTATCTACTTGAGTATGGAAGAAAGTAGCAAGTGTGTTAAAACAAATCTGTGCATGTTGTGATATGTTTCAAGGTTATTCATGCACAGTTGTGGCTCAGTGCGAGTCTATTGTTCCAAGAGACAAGATGTCAGGAGAGTCCTTGTGCATATCAAGTAAGAAACTGCTAGATTTGGAGCACCGTTCAGTGATAAAATTTCTCACTAAAGAGGGAAAAAAGCCAAAGGCGATCCACGAATGCATGACTATAATTTAAGGTGAGTCTGCCTAAAAAAGTAAAATTTTGGAGCAAGCAGTTTAAATGAGATAGAGTCCATTGAAAATGACCCTCACACTGGATGGCCTGTAGAAGCAACTTCCACAGAAATGTGCAAAAAAAGTCGAGGGTTTAATTTTATCAAACAGACGAATTAAAGTTTCCCGAATAGCTGATGAAATGGGTATCTCAGATGCTACAGTTTGGAAAATAATTCATGAAAAGTTGGGCATGTCCAAGGTTAGTGTAAGATGGGTTCCAGGAATGCTGATGCCATGTCAGAAGGCCACGAGGCTTCAGTGCTGATGAAGAGTTGGGTGCTGAATACTTGGTGGCTGATATTATGCCCTAAGTGGTACCGCTGAGGTCCGACTCGATATAATGAATGAATTTTTGCACCTCAAAAATATTGGATAAATATATTGAACTCTTGGGGCGCTTTTTACTAAGCTACGCCAGCGTTTTTAGAGCTACATTGCCACGTGCGCTACACGTTAACACCTCCATAGAGCTGGCATCAGTATTTTCCATGTAGCGCAGGGGTTAGCATGCGCTAAAAACGCTAGCGCAGCTTAGTAAAAGGAGCCCTTGGGTTATACAGTATTCGCTATTAATTTTTGACCTAAGAAGAAGAGACATCTTTACATGTTTACATGTTTTCTGGCTATTGTAACAAAGATTCATGCTCTTAAAACTAATTTCTGTTTGTATTGTACGTCTTTTGAACTTAATTTTACATGGCCCATATTGTTTGTGGTGATCAAGAAAACCACCCAAAAAAACCCCAATGTCCCATATTCATGTGCAACTTCACTCAGTGGTGCACTAAATCTAGCTAGCTAATAATGGGATGAAGTTTATAGTGTTCTCTAAAACTGCAAAGCTAAAATTCATGGCTGTGATTAGCCATTGCCTGCTATTTATGTAGTCCACTTATACAGATAAAGCTATCCTTATAATGGCTGTAAAAGCTGGTGGACTGTGCACAATTGGATAAACATTACGCTGTGCATGAAGAATGGACGAAGATCAGGTCCTAGCAAATGTTAACTTGTTCAAAATATTTTAGAGCTTATGAACCTTTAGGAACAGAACCTACAGATGTTCAACATTTGCCCAGCAGGCTGAAACCCTTTGCCAGCCAGCATGCTGTCACTTTTGAGAACTGCAGCCTTGTTTATGGACCATCATTACTCTATCAGCCTTATAAGGCCTCTCCTCCTATAATTCCCAGTGGGGTGTACACTGATTACTGCAGTGCATTGGCTGCTCTGCTTAACAACAGGAATGATTAGAAAGTTCTAGTCAAATGGGAAAAGAGGCTCCCCCGTTCCCTGCAGTAAAATATAATTTTCTGAAATGAAAGTCTGAATGTATAAAGTTAATAAAGCAGATAAATCTCCTCTGGTAATTGATGGAAATCTGACATCTAAAATGCATTCAATGCATAGTGAATATACTCAGAAATGCAATTTAATGGTTTTCTACCAGAGCCTACAAGACCCCAAATACTTTAGCGCTTGATAGATGCTAAAATTTATTTTAACAAGGCTCCTGCCATTTTAGTTATTGAAAGTCCCCTTGAAAAAACAAACCAACCTTTACTGAATACAAATTACAAACACTGACTACGCCATGATAAATACAGTAAAACATCTCAGTTATTTATAGCGCCGGTGTCGGAGCAATAAATACATGGTATATACATTTTGCATCAGATGGTTTATCTTTGTTTAAAGCATCTTTGCTCACGGAATGTTTCATTAGCAGAATGACTCCATCATATAAGTAAGTGCCCTGACTTTAAGAATGCGGCTGATGAAGTATGGCATCAATGGATTGCCATACTTATCAGGCTCAATTTAATTACTGCGTCCAACTTCAAGACGTATCCTGAAATGAATTTCAGCCCTAGCTCAAAGCTTTCCTGTGTGCAGTGTTGAGCCCTACCCAGTTTGTTGCACTGCAGAGAATGAAGTCCCGTAGCAGACGGATTAGTTTATTCCAGCACAAAATCCTATGAGTAACTACTGTATTTTATCATCTTTTGCTTTTAGCTAGTCAACTCTAGTGATAATAAAATATGCCAAGTCTTTTAGATAGAAACCCCACGTTTAAACATAGCAGCAGCAAAGTTATAGATAATTAAATGAGCAATTAAAACAAACAAAAATGCATTAAGCTCCTATTTTATTCAGGATTTTTTAAATACTTCAGACCCGATGTGGTGCTAAATCTGAGAACACCTACAAAAGTAGGTCTGTTCTTATGAGTGAAATGAATTGAAGGAGGAGGGGAAAGGTCAGATGATGCCCTCATCCATAGCACAGACTCAGGCTGGCATAGATTCTACATGTAAAATACAAACACAGCAAAAACAGGGAGAAGGAGATGTTCTCTTAGGCTCCTGGATGTTGGCACTTATTCGAATGTGGCAAGACTGGACAATGGCAAAAATCAGGAATAAGGAGATTTTTAAAAAATGGGTATAGAGAAGGGGAGTGCTATAAGAAAAATGTATATCTTTCATGCTAGATCAGTGTTTTTCAACCTTTTTACACCTAAGGACCGGCAGAAATAAAAGAATTATTCTGTGGACCGGCATCGGTCCGTGGACCGGCGGTTGAAGAACACTGGGCTAAGTCGTGGGCCAGATCCTGCCCATCTCTACCTAATCTCCACCCCAGACCCCGCCCCCATAATAGTACTAATTGCACCTTGCACGTCCCGTGCCTCATCTGGAAGTCTTCCCTCTGATGTTGCAACGTCAGAGAGAAGGCTTCCGGTTCAGGCGCAGGATGCCCGTAGGAGCCACTGCCCATGGCTTTGTGCATTGAATCAGTTAGGAAGAGGGAGCTGGCTCGGAGATAACGCCGCATCGATCACACCGTGGACCGGCGGTTGAAGAACACTGTTTTGGGCCTGATGCATGTGCTGGCCCTGTGGACCGGCAGGAAATTTCTGTGGACCGGCACTGGTCCATGGACCGGTGTTGAAGAACACTGTGCTAGATCATGTGAAAACTCCATAAATATGAGGGTTCTTCAAAGTTTCCGCACTTTCATATTTTCGCAGGAAATGGTTGGGGCGTGAGAAGTAGTAAGAGGACGTGTCGTAGAATGTCATGTGACTAGTCAGGCAATCCAGCTCACCTTGCAGGTGGTGATGTAATTTGCTTTTCAGATACAGTATTCAATGGATAGTGTTAAAAAAAATAAAAGTGGGCAAACTTTTTCAAGATCCTTCGTAAAATGGATTAGGGATAAAGAAAGGGAGACCTAGGAATAGCCCCAAAGTGGAAGCAGCAAAGTCCAGAAAGTGAGAGACTGATCTTTAGAAGGATGGATGTTAAATTAACAATGCCATTGAATGAATGCACACATTGTTAAATATATTTAGAAGGATAGGTGCTACATTAATGATCCCTTTGAAGGAGTGGCCTAGTGGTTAGAGTTATAGCCTCAGCACGTTGAGGCTATGGGTAGAGAATTACACAGCGAAAAATTTGTCCCTGTCTCTGCCCCGTCCCCATGAGCTTGGTCCCTGTCCCTGCCCCGTCCCCACGAGCTTGGTCCCCTTCTCTGCCCTGTCTCCTTGAACTTGATCCCCACCCCCTCCCCGCAAACCGTCTGATCTCATCCGCAGAAGCCTCAAATAGTTATAATTTTATATTGAACTTACTTTATTAAAGTTTGAAAAGAAACAATATTCTGTACAAATGTAATTTTATAAAAACAAATAATACAGAGCAAGGATCAACAAAACCTCTTTCTCCCCTCCCGTTCAAAAATATCCCCTCTACTATCGAGAAACCTGAATAAGCCAAATTATTACAGAAATCATGCTAACAGAATACTGCAGTCACACATGGCAGGAATAGTGTTAGGGGAGTGCAACTAGGGCAACTTCCCCCTAATCAGAGAGAGCCCTAAGTTAGCTGGAAGCTAAAGAAGCACAGCCTGGGCTTTGTGGTCCACAGTTATGTCTAACACCAGCTCTAGCAGGATACATATTTCAAATTCTAATCACTTCATCCTATGGCCTCTCATTCTGGAGCTTCCTTTCAATTGAAACAGACTTGCAAGACAACAGCGCACGGACAAGTTAGCGCAAGACAAATGAGCGCAAATCAAATGAGCGTGAAGACAACTGAGTGTCAAGACAACCGAGCGCAAGACATTTGAGCACAAGACAATTCAGCGCAAATCATTTTCTGTAACAAGCACGAGCGGGACAACTGAGTGCAAGACATCTGAGCGCCGGCAAGTGAGCGCAAGACAACTGAGCGAGAGACATCTGAGCACCGGCAAGTGAGCGCAAGACAACTGAGCGAGAGACCGCGCGCTGTTGTCTTGCGCGCATTTGACCTGTCACCGTACTTAAATGTCTCTATCATATCTCTTCCATTGATAGGTGATATATAAATAAATAAAATAGACTAGGTGTTGCTTTGATAATGCCTTTGAATGTGTGTGCACATTGTTGAATTAATGATGCCTTTGAATGATGCGGACCTTACTGAATAATTTAGCTTGGGATGCGAACCCAGCAGGCTGGGTGATCGGTCTAAGAGCTGTCCATTAGAAAACAAGATCTTTGGGGGAAATTCTGTATGAGGTGCCTAAAGATAGGCACCTAATCTTAATTAGTAAATTGGCTTAACAATTATGAGCTTTAACAAGCTCATGATTGAAAAAAATTAAAATGAATCGGTTGATAGACGTATATCTTCTTAGACGTGATTCTACAAAAGATGGGCACCTATTGCATGGCACCTAACAGTGCCTAATTCCAAAGTAGGTGTGTTTAGAGGCAGAAAGGGATTTAGGCACCTCTAGATGTGATTTTCTAAAGGACTTAGGAGCCTATAATGTAGGCCTATAAAACCCTGGCCTATCTTACTAGTGCGTACACTTTAAGTTAGGCACGATTCTGTAATAGGCACCTAAGTCTGATTGACAAAGAGATACATCTATTTACAGAATTTCCCTCTTTCTGTGTAACTTTATAAGAACATAAGAATTGCTGCTGCTGGGTCAGACCAGTGGCCCATCAATTCCAGCAGTCCATTCATGCGGCGGCCCTTAGGTCAAAGACCAGTGCCTTGAGATTAGCCTTACCTGCGTACGTTCTGGTTCAGCAGGAACTTGTCTAACTTTGTCTTGAATCCCTGGAGGGTGTTTTCCCCTACTACTGTAGAAGGATATAGCTCCTAGCCCCATCCTCAACTTACACAGATACATTATATGCATAAACTTACCAGAAGCAATTTTCTAAAGCAAAATAGAGATATCAGACCATTTTGTATGTTGGGGGTGATGGGACCATATTTATTGGTAGGTTCTGAAGGGGATGAAGTGTATGTCAGAACAGCTTTGATGATGGTGGATGCACCAGGGAGGAGCCAAGGTTGTTTAAGGCCCTTCCTATGGATTGGGCTTTATGCATCTGAGCCCATCAGAGCCTTGGGCACTTCCCCGGATGCATCTGAGGAGGGGCCTAAGGTTCTGATTAGCCCAGATGCATAAGGCCCCATGAAATAGGAGGGGCTTTAAACAACCTGGGCTAATCAGAGCCTCAGGCCCCTCTCCAGGACGGGATGGCCTGCCATTTTGAAGAGGCAGGCCAATTTGCTGGAGGAAGTAGGCATTCCTCTGGTCAGCCATCTGAAAACAAGGTAAGGGGGAAGTTGTCGGAGGCACAGGGGACGGGTTTCATGGCGGCGGGAGAGTGTGGGCAACTCTCCCGTTGCTGAGGGGAATTGGGAGGGTGTTGGTTGGTGGCGGGAGAGATTGGGCATCTCTCCTGCTGCCGGGGAGCTATATTGGTTGATGGCGGGAGACATTTGCCATTTCTTCAGCTGCCAGGGAGGTGTGTGTCGGTTGGCAGCGGGAGAGATTGGGCATCTCTTCCGCTGTTGTGGGGTTTTTTTTTTCCGTTTATTCTGCGCATGTGCCCATCACTATAACCAGCAATTGGCACTTGCAAATTTAGCGAGTCTTTGCTACTATCCACCAACCTCATTTGCATGAGCATTTTTTGGAGAATGACTCACTTTTTTTAAAATCGCTACTATAACGGCTGTGATAGCAGCTCATCAGTTTTTTAAGTGTTTTGTTTTGTTTTTAAATCTAGCCCTTTGTACCTAGACTTGGTGCAGACAGTAACAATGAACCTGAAGCAGAGGAAACTACCAAGCTGGACTGGTATAGGTGCTTACAAAATATACAGCACTATAAACCATAAGAATTGCCATGCTGGGCCATATTCTGTAAATGGTGGCTATATTAGATGCTGCAAGGTGCCCTAATTCCAGCCACCTAGTGACACCTAAGTTCAGGATCCAAGCTTAATCTGCATGGTAATTGACCGCGTCAGTTTTCAGCTAATCAAAAAAAACCAACAAACCAACAACATATTAATTAAACAATTTAAGAGTTTGACGCTGAACTCTTAGGTCGCCTAGTGACTCCTAAATGGAAGCACCCTCCTATGCCTAAAGATGCTTAATGACGCCTCTCTCAAACAGTAGGCATGGTTATAGGTGGAGAATAGGTGTGGTCGATGTTCTTTTAGGGTTTCAGCAGCTGGCATTGTGTTTGTTACAGGTTTCTGGGTCTCACTGCGTCTTGGGTAGAAACCAAGGTTTCAGCCATCATGCCATGGCTTTCTTCAGGGTATTCTGTGAGGTCTGCCGTTTATCTTTGTAAATAGTGGGTTCACTGGCCTGATTGGGGACAGGGCAGTCCACCAATTTGAATTTTGGCGGGAAAGTCAGTTAGTCAGAAATTTGAATTTTGGCGGGAAAGTCAGGTGGTCTCTTTTTCCATAGAATGGAAAAATCTCTGGTGAGTTTAAAGATGGTCTCCCCATGAAGCTGGGTTACATGTTCTCTCAGGGTTTGCAGTTGAGTTAGGCATTTTTAGGCGTCTGACATAGGTGCCACCAAATTAGATGAGTGAAAAGCTAGCCTAATAGAGTGTTGTCTATATCTAGAATGCCTAATGATGCTTAAGTCTGCTTAGGCACCGCTAGGCATGATTCTGTAAAAGGCTTCTAGTGGTGGATTGACAACTGCGCCAAGTGGCACCTACAATATAAGCACACTTATGTGCCAATTATAGAATAGGCCCAATATGTTAGAACAATGGTCCATCGTGCCCAGTATCCTGCTTCTAGCAGTGGCCATTCCAGGTGAGAAATGCCTGGCACAATCCTAAATGTATTTAGCCATCTTAAAGCCACATCTAGACTTCCAATCCAAGAAGAGATTTCACTGTGTTAGCCTGGACATTCAGGGAACATTTTTCATTGTGCATGAGGCTGCTAAAGAACACTGCAGTGACATACTCATTTTAAAAGTCAAGGGAAATTATGATGACAATTTGATGCCCCTTCAGTAGGTTTTTTGGACAATACTGTATCCCTGACCTTTTCCCTTTACATGTTTTCTTAGCCAGCCCTGTGATTTAAGCTGTCCTATTTTGAGAGCAGCACCAATGCTCCAAAGCCAGATCTCCATTAATCCTGGCTGGCCAGAACTGGCATGCAGAAACAGGGGTACTCAAAGCAGTCAAAGGACAAAATGGCACCTAGGGCAAATGTCAATTTTGTTGCCCCCCCCCTTCCTTTTTAAGCTTGCATATTCAAACTTTCAGATTAAGTGCCAGTAGCAATATGACAACCCTACACTAAAGTTGGCATGGGGGAGGGGACAATTGTGCTTGCCTACACCCTTATAATGGCTTCGGTGGCACTCTTGAGTCTGAGTAGGAAAGGCAGATGGCTGCCAGTACTCTGGAGACCCTTACTGACCAAAGTGTTGCACCAAAGGTGCATCTTTGGGGAGCTCTCTCTTGAGTATACTGTAGGGTATCAGTAGTCCAGGCATGCTGTCTTGGAAGAATGAGCAAAAGAAACTGCAAGGAAGAGAAGAATACAAATAGAAAAGGGGTTTTCTTTGGAGCCTCAGCTAGAACTTCATGTCAATGACTACATTTACCCTACAAGGTACAAAAGCTACATCTATAACATTTTTAATCCAATCCCGAAACAGAAAAGGTTCAAACAAATACACTGGTAGCATCTGCATAAAAGATAGCAAATGGCATCTTTCTCCCCTTCACTGGCTTTACACTTATTCAGCCCTATATAGAATATATAAATGTCTGGTTCCTTCCTTCTAGTCATAGTGCATTGCACAGAACATTAATACCCTTTTAAAGACTTAAACTAAAGCTTTTAAGCTTACAATATTTGGATCTAATAGCCCTGGGGTGTGCAATATTAGAGAGGTGTCTTTCTGTCCTAGGTGTGAATAATACCTTAAATTTGCTGTGTAACCTCTTTTGGCTGAATTGATAGAGCAGTCCGTCCTCTATGGACGATTCCCCCTGTGTTGCCTTGGTATGTATTTAAGGAGTTATGTCCTAATGTGATTTAGAAAACTAATTTATATCTAGACTGTTTATTCCAAACTTTCATTCCCTCAAACCACTGAGGGATTGAAATTTATCACAAATACATCACATTTGCAGGGTGTATGAGTTTAGATTTGGTATCCAATTGACCAAATATTTGTTCCATAACAGCAGAATGGAAGGAAACATTTTATAAATCAGGCCTCTGTCTCCCAGGCCATCCACTGCATCCATAATGAGCTTTGGCTAGCCCCTGGATTCTCAGTAAGGGCTGCAAACAAGTTTGGCTCTCAGGATATGCCCGATGATTAACATGGCTGTTCAGACAGGCTTTTAATTTGGACTGGGACAGATTATAGGCATTTTAGATTATTGGTTTTGAATATGAAACTTAATTTGGATCAAGGCAAATGTAGTGATGATCTTCAGCGATTTTTATTTTTTTTTTGCAGATATTGAGCCTTGTTTAGTTCTCCTTATGCATTCAGTTTTTCTTATTCATTGTCTTTTGCAATATTATTTTTATGCCACTCATTCCCCTCCTATTGCACATGTTCTGTTTTGTTGTGATTTTGTGTGATTTGGTTATTTTAATTGTTATTGTGTCTCAATTCTCAAAATATTTTATACCCTGCTTTGATATTAATCTTGAAAGGCGGTATAACACATACATGGTGTCTGGAGAAAATGTGACCTCCCCCCCCCAACATTTTCCCAAATGACCCAAAAATGATCTACTGTAGCAGAAACTTCTGCCTGAAATTTGAGACATTTCTAATTTGAGACATTTCTGAGTACCTTATTTTTCAACCAGATGGAGTCCCAGCACATTGAGCTTGCAAAACAGTTGAGCTCTTAATTAAAGAAACCCCAGAATTAATCAAGCCAGCAACTCAATAGCGTCATAGGCTTTGTGAATGTTTCTGGGTTGAAGGATGACATATTGAACACAAATTATGAATTAACAAAGAAAAAAAAAATCCATTATACTAATGTATTTTCAAATGTCATACTAAGGAGTCCTCTTACTAAGCTGTGCTACAGAGTGGTCTGTGCTATTAGCACATGGATTCCCACATGCCGAAGCCACTTTTAGCATGGCTGTAAAATGACTGCATTTTCCATTTTCTGAATTAATGGGCACAGACTAATTTCCAAATTAGCACAAGGCCATAAGGGTATGAGCCTTTACCACCACATATTTATAAGGTGGTAGTGACTCATGTGCTAACCAGCCATCAGAGTATTTTTTGGGGAAGGCTAACAGAAACTTCAGACACGATGTGCCACATGTGTTGAACTTAGGGTTGAATATGCGGAATAACTTGTAAGTTTTATGGCTCCGCTTCATCCCCTGAGAACTTCTCAGCACCCCGTCGTAACTGAGCTGACTAATTACTGTAGAGCACACCTACTCTCTGCCTCCAAGCATGCTCCAGTGCTAAAAAATAAAACCTGTTCTTCGGGTAGCGCATACCGATTCCAAAACTACCGTTGGATACCTGAGCACATCCCATGGTAGTGCCTTTTATCACATTAGTACTTACTGCAGCTTAGAAAAAGGACCCCTAAATGTTTAAAAAAATTGCTTAGAATTTTGAAATTATGTAAGGGCAGTGGCATAGCGAAGGTGAGCAGCGCTCGGGGTGCTGGCACCCCTCCCCGCCCCCCCTGCCATGTGCATGTGCCCCTTCCCCTTACCTTTTTAAGTTCAGCGCGAGCACCCACTAACTTGCTGCCCGCATTGGCTTTGGTGCGCTCTCTGATATCACTTCCTTCGTGTGGGTCCTGGAAGTGATATCTTTGTAAGGGATCTGCCTCAGGGACTTCGTGGCAAAATTACATTATTTGCCGATGACGCTAAACTATGCAACGTTGTGGGCAGCGCAGCAGAACCCGACAGCGCAACTATGCCCGACACTATGAAACAGGACCTGCTTTTACTGGAACAATGGTCCAGAACTTGGCAACTGAATTTTAATGCCAAAAAATGTAAGGTGATGCACCTTGGTAGCAGAAATCCAAGCAGAACATACACCCTGAATGGTGAAAACCTATCAAGAACTGTAGCAGAACGGGACTTGAGAGTAATCATCCGGGAAAATATGAAAACTGCCAATCAGGTGGAGAAAGCTTCAGCAAAGGCTAGACAAATGCTGGGTTGCATCAGAAGGAGCTTTATTAGCCGAAAGTCTGAAGTCATACTGCCGTTATACAGATCCATGGTGAGACCTCACCTGGAGAACTGTGTTCAGTTTTGGAGGCCACATTATCAAAAAGATGTGAAGAGAATGGAGTCGGTTCAGCGAATGGCCACTAGGATGGTCTCAGGACTTAAGGATCTCCCATATGAAGAAAGTCTGTGCAGGCTGCGCTTATATTCTCTCGAAGAGGCGTAGAGAAAGGGGGGACATTATAGAAACATTCAAATACATCACAGGCCGCATTGAGGTGGAGGAAGAAATCTTTTTTCTTACCGGTCCCACGGCGACAAGAGGGCATCCGCTAAAGCTCAGAGGGGGAAGATTTCATGGGGACACCAGGAAATACTTCTTCACCGAAAGGGTAATTGATCGATGGAATGGTCTTCCACATCAGGTAGTCGAGGCCAGCAACACGCTCGACTTCAGGGGACGATGGGACAGACAGGTGTGGTCGCTCCAGAGGAATGCTTAATAGATGGATTATCGATGGAGGATTCTTGGGTGGGCAGACTTGTTGGGCGGTCGGCCCTTTTCTGCTGTCACACTCTATGTTTCTATCAGAGAAACACCGAAGCCGACGTGGGCAGCAAGTTGGTGGCTGCTTGCGCTGAAGTTAAAAAGGTACTGGGAAGGAAAGGGGAGGAGTGGAAATGGAAGGTGGAGAGAAGGAGGGGTGCCGGTGCTCTGAGCAAGATGGCACCCGAGGCAGATCTCCCCTTCATCCCCCCTCCCCTTACTACGCCACTGTGTAAGGGGTTCTGCTTTTTCCGGATACTGTGTAGATTGAAAGAAAGAAATAAAAGATTATCCATTAGATGTACAGTGTTCCCCCGTGAATTCACAGTTCTCAAATCGCAGACTCACTAATTTGCGGTATTCTCCAACCGCCTCTTTCTGTACTAAATTCAGGCTACACCAATCAGGAGCTGCGTGTCAAAGCCTGATTGGTGTAGCCTGACTTTAGCAACAGGAAGAGGTGGGCGGAGCATACCGCGAGTGATTTTGCACCCGCCGGTACCCCAGCTGCTCTCTCCTGCCTCGGCGCCCCAGTTGCCCTCTCCTGCCAATAAAAATCATATTTGCCTGCCTATAAAAAACATATTTTTCAAAATTCGCAAGGGGTTCCTGGAATGGAACCCCCGCGAATTTCGGGGGAGTACTGTATTTGTATAAATATGGTCTAAGAACAAGGCTGATTTGCATTACTTGCCTACCCTGAAAACTGGACCTGGCTGTGGCCCTTACAGACTGAAGGTGTTTCCCATGCTGACGAAGAATAGTGAGCTTTGTACACCATGCTATGGAAGAGAAGTATTGAAGAGTGATAACCATTTTCTCAAGGATCTCTCACTGGAGCCTTGCTTTGAAACCGGAATGCCATACGGCAGAGCTGCCAAGTTACTTAGCTCCAGAACAGAAATTTCATGCCAGTACTTCTAACAACCTTATCCTAATGCATTATGGGATAGGGAGCACTGATTTCAATGCTTTGGGATATAAGTTCAAAACCAGGTTTGGCCAAAAAGTCTCTCTTCTGTAACGGGTAACTTGGAAGCTTGACACATTACGGGCAAATCTGACTGGCTGGGTATACCTTGAAGAATGGATCTAAAACCATTGCCCTAAGCAAAGACATTGCTGCCAAGTTACTGAGATCCAGGAGGGTGGTTTGGGGCCAGTTCTGGTTTCCGACAGCCCCATCTTAATGCTATATCACAGCCAAGCAGGTTATCAGGATATCCACAATGAATATGCATGAGAGAGATTTTCATACCAAGGAGGCAGTGTATACAAACTAGAGAATGACACGGTGACAAAATTCATCACCGTCCCCGTCCCCGCGGATAACCGCGGGAAATAATCCCATGTCATTTTCTAGTGTCTATTTCAACCTCAGTCCTTCTACACCAGCATTCTTCAAAGCAAAGCTTGCGGGTCAGTGGCTGTGCTTATGTGAGCCAAGTATAATGAAGCCATTGTGACATCACTGATGTGATTGGTTCTTAGGCTCTGGTGGAATGAGGCATTATGACATCACAATATCTGCTCTGGATACCAGAGACTGTCATTCTGTAGTGTCTGTTTCAACCTCAGTCCTTCTACACCAGCATTCTTCAAAGCAAAGCTTGCAGGTCAGTGGTTGTGGCCATTCTTACTCTGATTCTTATGTGAGCCAAGGATAATGAAGCCATTGTGACATCACTGATGTGATTGGTTCTTAGGCTCTGGTGGAATGAGGCATTATGACATCACAATATCTGCTCTGGATACCAGAGACTGTCATTCTGTAGTGTCTGTTTCAACCTCAGTCCTTCTACACCAGCATTCTTCAAAGCAAAGCTTGTGGGTCAGTGGTTGTGCCCAATTATACTCTGATTCTTCCCTCTCTCCTTAAAGAATGACATGAAGATGGTTTCCCGCGGTTATCCGCGGGGACGGGAACGGTGATGAATTTTGTCACCGTGCCATTCTCTCCCGATTACTCATTAAGGATATCCAGAAAACTTGACTTGCTGAGTGTGCTCTAGGAAGTGGGTTGAGAAGCACTGATGTCAATGGGTAGAAAGAGAGATTACAAATACCACACAGCTTTAGGATGTAAGTTCAAAACCAAGAAAGCTTCCAAAAGTTTCAGTCCTGGATAGGGCTGCCAGATTTTCCTTTTGGTAAATCCGGACCCCTAGCCATGCCCTAAGGCCTGCCTAGTTCCGCCTACCCCTGCCCTAATGCTGCCCCCCAAGCCTACCCTAGCCCCATCTCCCTCTACCTGCTCTTGTCAGGCAGGGAGGAAGTCCACGCATGCGCGGATGCTACGTGATGATGTCATACACACGCATCATCGCATGACAGCCGTGCATGGGCGGACCTCCTCCCTGCCCGACACGGCTTTTCAAAACCCAAAGTGCCGGGTTTTCAAAAAGCCTCAAAAGGAGGACGTGTCCGGGCAAATCCGGGCATCTGGTAACCCTAGTCCTGGAACTGGGTTCCTTGGCAGCTGTGCATGGGACACTGGGGCTAAAAGCAGAACTGATTCAGCCTGTCCCCAAACTAGGGTTACCAGACGTCCGGATTTACCCGGACATGTCCTTTTTTTAGAGGTCTGTCCAGGCGTTTGGATGGGTCTCCCTGCTGTAGTCTCGTGAGACCACGGGAACTCACAGCACGGCTCTGCACGGGGCAGGAGTGTAGGAAGATCACTCTTGCCCCGCGTCACTGCTAGACCACCAGGCAAGGTCCATGCTCTGATCGCCCCCACGCTGCCTCTGATCTCCCCCCCCCTGCTGCCTCCAATCTCCTCCCCCTGCCACCTCCGATCGCCTCCCTGCTGCCTCTGATCACCTCCATCCACCTCTGATCACCCCCCCCCGCTGCCTCCGATCGCCTCCCCCTGCCACCTCCGATTGCCTCTGATCACCTCCCTCCACCTACGATCGTCCCCCCGCTGCCTACGATCGCCTCCCCTGCCACCTCCAATCGCCCCCCCCCCCCCCCGCTGCCTCTGATCGCCTCTCCCCGCCACCTCCGATCACCTTCCCGCTGCCTCTGATCACCTCCCTCCACCTTCAATTGCCCCCCTGCCACCTCTGATCGCCTCCCTCCAAGTCCCGGGGCTGGTTTTTTCGATGCCAAGGGGGGGGGGGGGAAGGGCTGGGGAAAAAACGTGCATAATCGAAACCACGCATAATTGAAACCGCGCATAATCGAAACCGTGAATAGGGAGGGGGAAATGTACCAGAACCCATTTGAAGGATCTGATTGAGAAAAGTGAAACATAGGGGTGTGCGGGGCATGGATTTGATATACTGCCTACAACTACAATGCTCGTTTTGCTGAAAATGTTGACAAGGGACAAGTATAAGTCAAGGACTCTTCCCGGTGCTGGAGAGAGGGCAAAGAAAAGTCCTTATTTTCATCATGCACCAAAGCAAAGCTCCCAATTACAAAAGAAATGACTCAATTGGATGGTTAAGGATCCCCAGCTTGGCCGAAAGCCCATAAGAAACAAAATGAGATTGATCTGTCATATATCACAGCTGAGCTGGAATATCAAAATTCACTTTTCATTTAATATAAACATCTTAGCAAGATTTTTTTTTTAAATTTATGTCCTTCTTTCACATTTTCTGTTCAGACTCAGGAGTCCACATAATTTACTGAATCTGTCAAGGCCAATTTGTTCATAGGATCCGGCAGTAATCAAAAAGAAAGCAACCAATGCACCTGGAAACCTTTATATTCGCTCATATTTGAATGAGTCCTTTGACTTTGAACTGCAGTGGGAGCTGAGCTGAGATGCTGCATGGCTGCTATCTTAGGGGCCCTTTGACCAAACAGTGGTAAAAAGTGGCCTTAATGTGCCCTTACCTGGGTCATTCCAGCACAGTAAGGCCATTTTGACCGCTGGGATAAAATGAACGATGTTCAGAAGTTTTCAATAATGGCCACAAACTGATGTTCACAATAACAGGGTGGGTGGGGGGAGGGGAATGTATTATTGTTTGCTATGCTTAATTATCTATATTATCTAAATTAAATAAGTGCTTCTTCTTCTATTAATTATGGGGAGGAGGGGGGAGAAAATGATTGTTTTTTTAATTATTTGTGTATTTAAAGTGCGTTCTGTGTAGTGTTTATGTTTAAATTCATTCAATGGCACTGTTAGTATTTGAAAATTAATAAAGATTTATAAAAAAAACAACAACAACAAACAAACATGTGGCCATTAGCATTTGCAGTGGCGTAGTAGGGGGGGCAGTCCACCCCGGGCGCCGTCTTGGTGAGAGCGCAGGCACCTGTCCTCCTTTCCACTACACCCCCCCCCCCCACTGCCACACTGCACACCGCTTCCCTTCCCCTGTACCTCTGTAACGTTCCTGGTGCGAGCAGCAACTCCCAACCTGCTATCATGCTAGCATTGGATCTTCCTATGATGTCATTTCCTGGACCCGCATCTAGGAAGTGATGTCAGAGGAAGAGCCGATGCTGGTGCAACAGCAGTTTGGGTGTTGCTGCTCAAGCCAGGAATGTTACAGAGGTACGGGGAACGGGAAGCGGCGCGCATGCGCGACAGGAGGGGGTGGGGAAGGAGCATGTGGAGGTGGGGGGGGTGCAGAGAAGAGGGAAGGGGAGGGGCACCACCAACCCGGGAGCCTCTCACCCTCTTCACCACTGAGCATGTGAGCCCCTATCATCATCTATTTTGTAAGTAGGGACTTACTTGCTAAACCTGTGCAAATCGGTTGGCACGCAGCAATGTAGCTCTACTAACAAATTAACAAGGAACATATGCAATCTCTACCCCCCCAGACACGCCTTTCCCCTACGCCAAAAAACAATAAACACTTCTCCCTCCGTATTCGCTGTGATAGGGGATTAACAGAACCGCAAATACAGAATAAACGCAAATAACGTTTTCATATGTTATTCGCTGTTTTCTATTCAAAACCATCGTGAATCTGGTGAAACCACGAATGACATGGTGGAAGACCTGAAGGAGAGGCAAAACACGGTGAAGAAAATGCTAGGAATCAGCAATTTTTTCTGTAAACGCTTGGAATCTGCGATTTCTCTAAGCAAGCTGATGTAATTTGGGGGGAGGAGCCAGTGAGCTAAAAAACGCAAATAATCGAAACCGCGATTGCTGAAACCGCAAATATGGAGGGAGACGTGTATTTTCTACCATGTGGGTAGGGTACACATATGGTAAAATTACTGCAGGATGTCTCAAAGCACCCCGTGGTAAGCTATATATATATATTTTTTGCTATGGTAAACACACAAAGCTAGATTTTGTCATTGGTGCCTATTGTGTGTCAATCGCACTTAGGCGTGCATTACAGAATCGTGTTTAGTGGCGCCTAGCTTAAAACTTAGGTGTCTATAATATAGGCCAGGGTTTTAAAGGCCTATATTATAGGCACCTACCTCATTTAAAGAATTGCGCCTAGCAGCACCTGTCTTTCTTTACCCCTAAACACGCCTACTTTGGTGTTAGGTGTCATTAGGCACCATGTGATAGGCATCTATCTTTTGTCAAATCTTTTGTCGAATCGCACCTAAGAGGATAGGTGCCTATCTCCCAACTAATTTTATTTTTTTCAATTATGTGCTTGTTAAAGCGCATAATTGAAGCCAATTTACTAATTAACTCCCCGTTTTACTAAGCCACTGCTCCGACACTCATGGAATCCCTATGAGCGTTGGAGCTTTTAGCATCCCGGGTCATGGTAGAAACCTCTACTGTGGCTTAGTAAAAGAGGGCACTTTCCTCAGCTTTGCAAATGGGACCCTTAGTTTGGTAGCCAAGTAACCTCAGGCAAATTGTACTTTCTTAATAAAACCTAAACTTGATCCATCAAAAGAAATGAAACAAAAAACATAGTGAACTACAAATGGAGAGTAAAATAAAAGTCTTAATAGGTGCCATCTATCCCTTTAATAAAGAGGCTTGTATTCTGGCTCTGAGCAAAAGTTGGCATCTTCCTTCCATGCTAATTCTTATATTTGCTACAATCTCCCCCCCCCAAAAAAAACAAAAAAAACAAAAAGAAAGCTGTAGATAGAAAGAGACTGATGTAATTGGAATGTACCGCATGGGGTCAGGAGATGACATTTTTTTCACAATGGCACTTCCTGGGCATATCCTGAGTAGCTGGGGTTGGGTTACCATATGGCTCCAGAAAAAGGAGGCCGGATTGAGACATCTGGGTTTTACTTTTATTGCTTTCAATGGAAGTAAAACCCAGGTGTCTCAGTCCATCTTCCTTTTTCTGGAGCCATGTGGGAACCCTAAGCCGGGGATCACTTTTGCCCAGGGCCAGTTCAACCATTAGGTAAGACTATTTATTTATTTAAAAACTTAATACAATATTCTTCTGAAATTTGCGGGGGTTAGGTTGAAGGAGTGACCGCATAAAGTGAAAAACCACAATAAATGGATGTGGTACAGAAATGCCCTCCCCGCTCCGTTTTTGGCTGCTGCCATTGGTCGCAGTCAGCTGGAAGGCTCCATCATGCGTGCACGCTCTACCGCTGCAACTGCCACCGATCTCTTTCTCTCTCCCTCCCTAATCTCCCTCACAGCGGCTGCACTGGAAGTAGTAGGTTCCGCTGCAGCAGCTGGCGGGCCAGATTCCACGGCGCGAGGGGTGGGGACAGATGAGCACCAGCACCGAGCACTGGGAACTGTGTCCTCCGAGTCGCCTCCTACACGGACGCAAGCTGCTGCTTCTACTCACGGGCCCTTCACCTGAGCGCTGGCCCCTCTCGAAAGCAGCAGAAGGAAGAAGAAAACCCTCCGCGAATGACTGAGGTCACGAACGCTGAACCGCAAATTCTTGGAGGAGTACTGTATAGTGCCTGGAGTCACAGCGGTTTCCAATTAAACATACACAAAGCAAGAAAAACAAAACAATACAAAAACATTCTTAAAAACATCAACATATATAAAAATCAAATTTGCAAATGACATATTAAAAGAGTACAAGAAATAATAATAATAATAATAATTTATTTTGTATACCGCCATACCCAGGGAGTTCAAGGCGGTTCACAACAGATAGATGAATTACATACAGTGCGATTAAAAAAAAAGAAGAACATAACAAGGCAATCGTAGGGTCAAACTCGTTTACATTAACAATTTAGATGAGGGAAGGGCTAAATAGGAGTACATACAGTGTGTGCTGTAATAGAATACAATTGAGTTTAAGAGAAGGGGGGAACAAAGTATATTAGATGGAAAGGGGGGCAGCAACAATCTTAGAAGGGGGGCGGGCGGAAAAATAAAGTAAGAGGTGAGGAGCGTTGAGGAGGGGGGAAGGGGAGCGTTAAGGGTTTGGTCTGTTGCAAAGAAGGGTTTTGATCTGTTTTCTAATGTGGAGAAGGGGAAACGTTAAGGCGGAAGAGGGGAGCGTTAAGGATTTGGTCCGTTGAAAAGTAGAGTTTTGAGCTTTTTTCTAAAGTGGAGGTATGAAGAGGTGTCAAGTATAATTTGGGCGAGCCGCTTGAAAAGAGAAGGTTCGTTCGAGGAAATGGCCAACACTATAGGAAAGACAGATCAGAAATATGCGTCTACAAACAGTTTGGTTTTCAACATCTTCTTAAAGCTGCAATGGTCTGCGCATAATCTTAATTGCCCAGTAAGATTGTTCCAATATGATATTCCGGCAATGGAAAATATTTGGAGTTGAGTTGCCACATATCTTATATTATCAGCTGTCAATGCTACTAATTTCATTTTCCCCTCAGATCAAACCCTTGGAGGTTTATAAATCTCCCATAAAGATTGAAACCAGAGTGGCTTGGTTTGATATACTATTTGATGTACTATTTGATGTACCAGGAACAGCACTTTAAACTGAATTCTTTGCTCAATCGGCAGCCAGTGCAAGCTTTTCAATGTGGGGGTTACCCTGTTTCCCCGGAAATGAGACAATGTCTTACATTAATATGGGGCCCAAAAAAGGCACTAGGTCGTATTTTCGGGGACGTCTTATTTTTTTCATGTAATGATCATCTCTCCCTTCCTCTCCTCCACCCCAATTCTTCCTATTTCCTTTCTCTCCCCCACATGTACAGCATCTTTCCTCCCCTCTCACTCATCCTCTTGTGTAGCAGAACCTTTGTAGCTTCTATCCCTCCCTTCCTCCCATCCCCCCATGTAGCATCTTTCTATCCCCCCACCACCCCCCGAATCGCGAGACAGGAAAACCTTATAATAGCATCGGCAGCAATTTACACAGGCTGCTTCACAGCCTTCTATCTCCCGGGCGTTCCTCTGCTGCACTGCTGATGACATCATCAGTGATGTGGCAGAGGAACATCCAGGAGATAGAAGGCCACGAAGCAGCCTGTTTAGATTGCTACTGACGCTGTTATAAGGTATTCCTGTCTCGCGATTTGGATGGGAGGGAGAGATGATTCGGCGGGAGGGGGGAGTGCACGGCGTGTGGGGGGGAAGCGCTGCTGCTGCCGGCAACTAGGGCTTATTTTCAGGGGTAGAGCTTATATTAAGACCTATCCCGGAAATCATGCTAGGGCTTATTTTTAGGGTAGGTCTTATTTTCGGGGAAACACGGTATTAGGGCAGCAGCTTCAAGAGAGGTGGCAAACAGTATCTGCAGTCAAACAGTCCAGACAGCCACAAAAACTCAGAAGAACCACCAACCTGTACTCTTATGCAGAGAGACAGTGGGCATTTCCAAATAGCACATTTGTAGCTTGAAATGATTAATTTAGCTGGATTTAGCAATGATAAAATATAAAATTATTGCCTGAACCAAAGTGTGTCTCTGAGAAAGTCCAGCCATCTGCAGTAAGTTAAGTACCTATTCAGTGGATAACAAAGGATGGCAGGGGTGTTGCTGAAGTAGTTCTTCAGGTGTTTGAATTCTATTCTCCAAATCATGAGCAGCACACAAAGGCTGGAGTAGAACAAAAACACAATTAAAATTCAATCAGGCCCTGCCCAGCCACAATACAGAGCAAGAACTTAAGCCATTCAAGACTGAAAGAATGACCATTCACCTGCCATTTCAAAACAATGACTGTCTTTAGACTTAGCAAAGATACTATTAAAATCCAAATAAGCCCTGCCCAGCCAAAAGCCAAACCAGATGACCTCACACATCTAGAAACAGAAATGTTTGAACTGAATTTCTGAGTTGTGATTGGATTTAGAGATTGGACATTGCTCTTGGTCACAGAATCTATAAAAAAGAGAAAGTCACCTATGCTTTCTCTTTTTGGATCGTCGCTAGACATGGACATTCAATACACCTTGCTATAATCTCTCTCCTCTACAATCAAGGTGCCGTGTGCTCGCCCCGCCATGTGCTACAATTGAAGAATTCAACCAGCAAGGCCCTACATCATAGTGAGTTACTTTTAATCCAGTTTAAATTAATCATTCTGTTTCTATAACTATTTTATTTTGTGGCACATTTCCCTTGTGTGAAGATCCTGAAATTGTAACCTGCCTAATCTTATAAATACATTTTGCTCTGTAAAAATAAAATTCTAGTTTGTCTTTAAATGCTCGAAGTTTATTTTCTTTAATAGTAAACAGAGCTAAGCTTTAAACAGGTAGTGCATTCCCAAATTATCATCTATTTAATATAAAATATATTCCTCTCTTTAAGAGTGATATATTTTATTGGTACAGAATTCTTAGATATTTACACCATATACATGGCTTACAGAATCTGTATACATTATGGGTATATGAAATAAAATTTAATATTTTAATATATGATGTCTAATTGTGTATTTTTAAGGATTATTCTGGATGTGGTGGCATTGAGGACATCATGATTGTTGAGGACATCATGATTGTTGAGCATATCAAAATTTCAGGGAGGTGCCTAGGGGCCTTGAATTTAATTGAGGGGGCTTAAGGCTGAAGATTTTCCTATGACACCTAATACCCTTGTATGGGTCCTATTCCTGCCCCATTCTGGACTGTGTACTTTTAGGTGCATACAGCATAATATCACCTACACAGAGATGGTAAGCTGCATAAGACTGGAGAAAAATAAATGACTGGAAATACAGTAGATATTAAATAAAAGGTCTGAGAGCACAGAATATTGCAGGACTCCCTTCCACAATTATACCATGACAAAGGAAAGCATCCTATCCAAACCTAATGTTCCCAACTAGTCAGATATGACTGAAACCAATGCAGTACCATAGCACCAATACCAATTTCATGCAGGTGCCATAAATTATAGTCTACAGATTGAAGGAAGCAAAGACATCTAGAAATAAAAGTACAAACCCACTACCATTGTTCCCAAACCTTGCATTCACTTGTCAAACAGACATGCCATTAAAGTCTCAACCCCATGCTGTCTCCAAAACCTGTGTTGCTGTTGGTCAAGAGGAAAGTGCTGGTCATTATTATTCTTTAACTGGATCAGCATTATCCGCTCACTTAATTCTGCAAGAAGGAGTAGGCTGGAGATAGAACTGATAAGAACTTAGAGAGAGCCCTTCAGAAATGGATGAACAATAGCCTTCTTTAGGCACAATGGCATCTCACTAAATGTAAGAGACAGAGCATAGTAAGGATGTAGCGGTATTTGAAGTCCAGAAGATTTTACAAACTCCCTTAGATGGTGGCAAAGGAAAGACACACCAAATAGGAGCTCTATCACTAGCTGGAGGGACTACCTCAAGATTGGGAAGAATTTATGATTACAACTTAGAGGAAAAATAATTGGCATACAGGGGTCATTTCATAATTAATGCACACTATATTTTTTTTTTAAATTTACATGTTTATTTATTTATTTATTTTTTTCAAGTATTTCTTTACAATCCTTCAATATAGTTTCCCTGCTTTGCAATGACTGAGTCCCAACGTCCGTGAAGTTTCATTATTCCATCCAAGATACCATTTTCGTTCAGTTGCAGAATGGCTCGGGTAACGGCGGAAGAAAGCTCTTCCAGAGATACAAAACAATGTCCACACATAGGTTGTTTCAACTTTGGAAAAAGGTCGAAGTCTGGTGGACTCTAGTCTGGACTGTAGGGAGCATGAGATAACACCTCCCAGCCATATTCGCGTAGTTTTTCAATGACGACATTCCCTATGTGCGGGCGAGCGTTGTCATGAAGAATGAGTGGCCCAGACAAAAGCAACTAAGGTTGGGTTTTTGTGCATTTTTCTGTGGTATACCGATGTCGGTGGAATCCCTGTGGTTTCAGAAAGTTCCTCGCATGTCGCACGACGATCTTATTCAAGAGCATCAGCCACGAGTTTCACACGTCGTTCATCGGTTGTTGATTTCGGCCTTCCTGGTCTTGCATCATCATCTATGCTCACACGACCACTCCGAAAAGGGGCTGCCCACTGAGAAACTGTACTACGGTCCACTGTTACGCACTGTGTTATGGTCACGTAATGGACTGTGGATTTCTGTCGGGTTTTTGCCATGTAGAGTTTCAATCTTAATGTACGACCTCTGATCGTCAACAGACACAGTACCCGAAACACCTGCAGCCTCCATTGCCTACTTGTCACAGCCACACTATGTATGCTATAGAACTCTTAACCCTTTCAGGACCAAGGGACATATTTGTCCCATAACTTTAAAATCCTATAAATTTTGATTGGGATAGTCTACAGTTCTAAATTTGATATGTACGGATTCCATATGATACTGCCTTTATGTAAACAAACTGGTTCCGACATTCATTCATTAGCGTCGTTGCCAGATTGACGAGAAGATTCACTTGCCACACTGTCCATAAGCCAGAAGTGTGATTTTAAAAAAAAAAAAAATAATGATATTTCACAAAAAAAAATCAATTTTTTGGCATCTGCAAGCCCTTTTTACCATAAAAATGTCGTCAAAACCACAAAAATTGGCCTACGATCCTTATGGTCCTGAAAGGGTTAAGCACACATCCTGCTTCTTCAAGCACTGAAGTGAAAGTGAAACAAGGTTTTACTGCAATTGCATCATCCACTCCCCAATGTTGCTAATCTGTGCATTATTTATGAAATGACCCTTGTATAGCTGGGAAGACAAGAGAAGTTCACAGGTAGACAGACACCACAGGTTCACCGACCATGTTATCCCCTGGGTGATTCAAAAATTGTTTATACAAAGAAAACCGCCGGGGGGAGGGGGGAAGGGTGAAGTTACCAATGTGGGTTACCGTTAAGCTGTGTTATTTTATTGTTAACCCCAGTTATAAGTAATTAAAATAACACAAGTTAGTGGTAACGACATGTCTAAATGGTAGCCCAAGTTGATAACATCTTCCTCCTGAGCTAGGCAGAAGCAGACTGCCTTGGCTGAAAATTGTCCTCCACCCCTCTCTCAACTGCTAAAAGTAGACATGAGTTTTCATAAAGTATATGCTTTCGAATTATCAGCGATTCTCAGACTTTCTTCTGTTGTGTCATGCATGTGAACATTGTCAGGAATGCCAAACTAAACAGTACCATTCACAGGAGAACAAAGAAAAGAAGTCATATATATCATTTTACTACTGCTAAAAATGATGCAAGGGAAATATAGACACAATGGTGGTGACTGTCAGGGTGGAAGAGAGAGGGGGCAAAAGGCCTGCTACATTTCTAGTTGGGGCCAGCAACAGAAGCAGAGCCTATCATCATCATCATCATCGTTGATTTATTTGATATACCTCAGCATTACCCAACCTTTCGCACACATGCTTGTTAAAGAAAACACCAGAAATGTGCTGTCAAGTTATTGCTGACACGCCTCCCTGCTCTTGGTGACACATTGGTTAAGAATAGTTAAGCTCTGGAACACATTGCCAGAGGATGTGGTAAGAGCAGTTTAATGTAGCTGGTTTTTATAAAAGGTCTGGATAAGTTCCTGGAGGAAAAGTCCATAGTCTGCTGTTGAGACAGACATGGGACGGTAGCATGGAATGCTGCTACTATTTGGGGTTTTGCTAGATACTTATAACTTGGATTGGCCTCCCCAAAGACGGGATACTGGACTAGATGGACCTTTGGTCTGACCTAGTAAGGCTGCTCTTATGTTCTTAACCATTGCTTTGGACGGACTAACAAGAGGCATGTTTCAAGTTTCAAGTTTATTGACTTTTAATATACCGACCATCAACAAGTATCTGGCCGGTTTACAATAAAAATTTTTTAAAAAAGATAAATATTTAATTAAAAAAAAATAATAAAAGTGCACACCAAGGACATTAACTAGACAGACTTGAAGGTGAGGGAGAGTAAGAGGGATGGGGGGAGAGTTACATGTTAGAAGAAGAAGGGAGAGAGAGGGAAGAGGGTAAAACATATAGGGTGGGATCGCTTTATAAAAGCGGTTGGCTGAATATGAAAAGAAGAAAAAGACGAAGAATGAAAGAAAGAGAAGAACAAAAAAGGGAAAATCTAAACGCAGGAAAAGGCATCGCTAAATAAGAAAGTCTTCAGGCTTATCTTAAATTTATCAAGTTGATGTTCGGATCGGAGTAGTTGTGGCAGAGCATTCCACAAAGTAGGAGCTACTACTGCAAAGTTTATTTTCCTAGTGTAAAAGAAATCTTTTATAGAAGGAATTGACAAGAGTTTCTGATCGGCTGATCTCAGTAGACGTATTGAGCGTTGTGGGATGAGGAGCTTGTCTAGGTATGAAGGCAGGTGAGAAAGTCTGATTTTAAAGGTAAGCAGAATGGTTTTATAAGTGATACGGTGTGTAATGGGGAGCCAGTGTGCTTCCTTCAAGAGAGGGGTAACATAGCACAGTTGTTTTCAGAGATTTAGGAAAATATTGATATTGAGCAAGAGCTTAATGAAGGAGGTCAGCATTGGAAGAGTAATCTACCAGTTTGAGTAGTGGACTGAGAATTGTGGAAGTCGGCATTCAAATCCTACTTCTCCCATTGATGCTGTGTGTGACACTGAGCCTCAAGGACCATCTTAGATGCTAAGCTCTCTAAGGCAAGGAACTGACTACTGCAGTGTATTGAAAACTGTGTGCTGCGGTGCCATTCCAGGTGTGCCGTGAAAGAGATGGGCCGATCACTGGAGGCATCAGTGCCACACCTTTTCTCCTCTCTGCCCTCCCCCTACCTCTTGGCGAAGGAAGGATTTCCAAAACCCGGCAATTTGTCTAGGTTTTGAAGGACCCCCGAACTCAGGGCCGTGTCTACAGGGCCTCTGAGCATGTACGGACGTTGACATGATGATGTTACACATATGCGTGTGATGTCACCAGTAGACGTCCGCGCATGCTCAGAAAGGTTTGCAAGACACTGGTCTACTGTATCTGGCCTTGAGCAGAGATTTGGAAAGGCAAGTAATTACAGTATGCTTAACTCTGTCTTCTTTCTCTCCCTCCCTCCCTCAAGTTTTTCTCTCTGACTTTCCCCTTAAGGGCTAATAATCCCCGATGAAAACACTCAATGAGATGGAAATTCGGAAGCTGTAATTGCATCAAATGAGGGGATATGAGAAACCTTTTATGTTTTCCTTCAATGCATTTTTTTTTTTTTTTGCTGATGATTCTGCTTAAAGTTTCTGTAGTTTGATCATGTTTTCCCAAACAGTTTCAGTTAAACATGTTGCTTGGGTATAACTCTCTATTTGATGAAAATTGCAAGGCTGTTATTTTTCTTCAGAAATGACATTATCTGCTGTGTCTGTAGAAGAGATAGCAATTGCCACAGTCTTGTGTTTATAGGACTAAGAAAAAGTTCAGAAGACAGCAGACAGCTTGAAAATTAAAACAACTCTTATGCTTCTTTTTTGTTATATATGAACTAATGTTAGCAATTTGTTGCCAAGCCAAGATACTCCAGAAACATTTCTGGCTGTAAGCAGTTGTTTACCCCATTGGAACTGTTGGTGACATTAATCTGTAAAGGCAGCTTGCTACTGAGGATAAAATAAGAACATAAGAACATAAGAAAAGCCTTACTGGGTCAGACCAATGGGCCATCAAGCCCGATAACCCGTTCTCACGGTGGCCAATCCAGGTCACCAGTTTCTGGCCAAAACCCAAAGAGTAGCAACATTACATTCAGAATCCTAAAGAATAGCAAGATTCTGGAATCCCAAAGAGTAACATAAGATTCCGGAACCCCAAGGAGTAGCAACAGTCCATAATCTCAAAGATTAGCAATATTCTAGAACCTCAAAGAGTAGCAACATTCCATGCTACCGATCCAGGGCAAGCAGAGGCTTCCCCCATGTCTTAATAACAGACTATGAACTTTTCCTCAAGGAATTTGTCCAAATCTTTCTTAAAACCAGCTACGCTATACGCTTTTATCACAACCTCTGGCAACGCTTAACTATTCTCTGAGTGGAAAAATATTTCCTCCTATTGGTAATTTCATCGAGTGTCCCCCCTAGTCTTTGTAATTTTTGACGGAGTGAAAAATTGATCCACTTGTCTACTCCACCCGTAGTCTTTGTAAGGAAGGGGCCATAGCAGGGACTAAAAGGCAGGAATATTGTGCTGAAAACAGAGAATGACACGGGGTAAAAATTTGTCCCCGTCCCTGTCCCATCCCTGCGAGCTCAGTCCCTGTCCCCGCCCTATCCCCACGAGCTCGGTCCCCTTCCCGTCCCATCCCCGCAAACCATCTGATCCCATATGCTCCCTACTTTCCAAACAAGGAAATGTAACAAAATAGGCTCTCCCTCATTAGAAAAACCTATTACTATCCTTCAGATGGGAGAGGAACCTTGCTAGACTCCTTCCCACCCATCATCAAATATGTGAAAAATGTATGCAAATGTGCAGTTGAATTGCTACAGGGATTCAAGTCAAAGTTAGACAATTTCCTGCTGAACCAGAACGTACGCAGGTAGGGCTAGTCTCAGTTAGGGCGCTGGTCTTTGACCAGAGGGTCGCCACGTGAGCGGACTGCTGGGCAAGATGGACCACTGGACTGACCCAGCAGCGGCAATTCTTATGTTCTTACAGAATTTTCTAAATCTTGCTGCATAAATAACAAAGATCTACCTCATGAAAAGGCCATGCAGGTAGTTCTACAATAAAAATGGATTTAAGCCTGGAGAAAGAAAATTTAAAAACACCTTCCCCCAACCCCCATCCTCTTATAGTATTTAGTCTTCCTGAATTCTTCTGCAATTAAAAATCAGTGTTGATTTCTGTGCAAGAGGTCTGAAATGGTAAAAACCTTTGTAAGGAAGAGGCAGGAAAAGGAGAGATCTTGAGAGAGAATGATGGGGAAAAATAGAGAGAGGCTAAGATAGAGATAAATGAGAGCATGTACTCTGTGGCTAATCTCTTTTTCCTTATGCCCCCCCCCCCCGAAGGCTTGAAACTTAAATTTCCTTTTCCTTACAAAGGATTGCGCGGTCCAGCAGCCCCCTCCCGCCCGATCGCTGCATACCACCATCTCCCTCCCGCCTTCCTTTCCCCTCACCTTATGTGCCGAATTGTTTTTCTCCCAGCGGCATGCTTTCAAGAAGTCACACGCACGCGGCTGCTTCAGTTGAATCTTCTCCTCTGACTTAACTTCCTGTTTCCGGTTGCATCAGAGGAGGATTCAACTGAAACAGGCGCACCCGCACGTGATTTGCTGAAAGTGTGCCGCTGGGAGAAGAACAATTCGGCACATAAGGTGAGGGTGAGGGAGGGAGAGAAATGTCAGGATGCGGCAATCGGGCGGGAGGGGGATCCTGGACCCCACGATCCGTGGCCGCACGTCGTGTTCCCTTCACTGCGGAGACAAGACCATTCTCCACTCCATAAAAACATTTTTTTTTTCAGTTCATAAATTTTTATTGAGTTTTATAATAAAAGAACAGCATCAACATTAGAAGTGCTCCTAAAAAGGAGACACGAAAAGATAACAAGTACAAACACCGGCTATAGCCCACCTTGAGTCCTCAAGGTTACCCCCAACCCTTCAGTATACATTAAGCCAAAGACTGGACAGGGGAGTCCTGAAAACTCTTGATAATCTGTTAATACTATTATGACTCTCCAGCTATACTGTCTCATCAAGACTATAATTTTGTTCTCATTATCTGTTTTACTCATGGGATCTTGCCAGGTACTTGTGACCTGGACTGGCCACTGTTGGATGGCCTTAACGGATCTTTGGTCTGTCCCAGTATGGCAATACCTATGTTCTGATGGTCAAGATGACTCTAACCATGTGATAACCGGAACATATCAAAGGATCCATGAAATATAGTGGTGACGGGACTAAATCGCGCGAGACAATGGCGCGCCGACAACTGAGCGCAGACAACTGAGCGCAAGGTTGATGGCATGCCAAAGAAAAGCACTATTTTAAATGGCTCCGACGGGGGTGTGTGGGGGGAGAACCCCCCCCCACTTTATTTAACAGACATTGCGCTGGCGTTGTGGGGGGTTTGGGGGGTTGTAACCCCCCACATTATACTTAAAACTGAACTTTTTCCCTAAAAAACAGGCAAAAAGTTTGGTTTCAAGTATAATGAGGGGTGTTACAACCCCCCAAACCCCCCACAATGCCAGCGCAATGTCTGTTAAGTAAAATAGGGGGTTCCCCACCAACACCCCCGTCGGAACCCTTTAAAATAGTGCTTTTCTTCGGTGCGCCGTCAACCTTGCGCTCAGTTGTCTGCGCTCAGTTGTCGGCGCGCCGTTGTCTCGTGCGATTTTTTCTATGAACCAATATAGTTGGTCTTTTCCACAAGAAGTAGTTAGCAAGCTCATAAGCATACTGCATATAACAAGTATACACCCACAGGACCATGGCACACAATGGTTTCTTATCTCATATGCATCTTTAGTAATCTATATGCTGGGTTTGAAGCAGCCAAGTGGGATTTGGGGGCCCATAATGGCAAATTTTATTTGAAAAGGAAATTTTTGCAGTTAAAAAGTTGATCCTATAGTCTAGGAAATTTGCCAAGTCACAAAATTATTGGCAGAACTTGACAATGTGCTGTTAGTACCCTCTGTGGGTTTGTTTGCTAATATACTTATTACAGCTAATTTTATCTTTGAAACTGCTATGGTCCCAAGTTAATAATTAGATGATATAAGAGTTAAAAACATGTTCCTCTACTCTGGTACATGTTTCAGAAGCTGTAGCCTTGTATTTCAGTGGCAACACAGCTATCTGGGTAATTCTATAACCGGTGACAGGCAAGCTGGATGGACCAGGCAGGTCTTTATCTGCCTTCATTTACTATGTTACTATGTTAGATGCCAAGGGGACATGCTTGTTTGTTTATTTATCCCCCCGCCCTTATCCAGGGCGAGTTACACACTAACATACAAAATATAAAATGACATATAACATACGGGTCGCATCAACAAACATCACTATAACCATAAAACAGTCCAGACCATAGACTATAGCAGTGACCAGCACCCTGCACTCAACTGTCAAAATTGCTTCGTTCAATGTCACAGAACCTTCTTGTCATACCATCATTAAAAATCAACACGTTGCGTTCCAATAATTTTGCGGTCATCACCCCTTCTCTTGGAATTCGCTGCCCAATCAGTTGCGTAGTGAATCCACAATAAATCAATTTAAATCAAAATCTGAAACATTCTTGTTCCAGAATGCTTTTGGACAATAACTGTCCTCTTAAGGACAAAAATCAAGCTTTATCACTTTTTACCCTAACCTATTGTCTTTTTCCCTCTTATTGTGTTCTTTCTCTCACGATTGTAGTTCTCTCCTCTCTTCCCTTTTGTTTGAAGTTAGTCCATACGTCTTATTATGTGTCTTTTGATATTGTTTAATATCCCTAACTTTTAAATTTGTTTTTATGTAATTTTTATATTGTACACCCCTTAGAAACCTGATTAAGCGGTTTAAATTTTTTTTAAAAAAAAATTCTTTATTGATTTTTAATCAAAAACAGTGTCATACAAATGAAAGAACAAAAGATATTCCACATATTACACTATTATCTATATAGGTAACATAAATATCATTCAATAATTTCATTTTCCTGCATATAATAATATCATAATATATCCTAATATACAATACAAATACAAATAAAGAATAAAGTTACCCAAATATTTATCAATATTTATTGCCCTCCCTCCAACTCCCCACCCTCCTGGATGTGTAAAGATAAATAAACCAAAGAAAAGAAGAGATATGATGAAAATACATTATTATGTTTTTACAAATTTAGTCAATGGGCTCTAAATTTTATTAAATACCTCACTAAAACCCCTACATTCTGCGTTAATTTGTTAGTATCTGTATGTAGTACACACATTCACCCACCGGTTTAAAATTTTTTAAAATAAACTTGAAACTTGAAACTCCTCCTCAGTTAACCAATCTCAGACCCTGTATTTCATCTGACAGAACATATATGTATGCTATACAATAGAAGCACTTATGTGTGTCAGAAGCATCAGTAATTGGCAGTTACATGCAAAAGTGCTGGGCACTATTCTATAATGCAGGATACTCAAAGGGGCCCCCCAACCAGTCGGGCTGTCAGGATATCCCTAATGAATATGCATGAAGAGATTTGCATATAGGACTGAATTCTATATATTGCGCCTAAAAATTTGGCACAACCCCCTTCATCTAAGTGCTATTCTATAAACAGTGCCTAAAGTTAGGCACATTTTATAGAATAGCGCTTATGCCCTGGAGCCGTGCCTAACTTAAGGTGCAACCATTTCCACCAATGAAAACGTAATGCAAATCCTCGTGAATAAGGCTAGGCATGGATGCACCCTTATTCTAAAATTATGCACAGAAATGTGAGGAATGCCCCTGACACTCCCATTTTCTTGCCACTTTTTGGCTCCTTGTGTATAATTTAGGTGCGGGTCGTGCATCTAAATTTACCTCCCAAAATTTAAATTACATTCAATTAATGTTGATTATTGCTTGTTACAATGCCAATTATCAGTGCTAATTGGCTCGTTATTAAGTTGCATGCACAAATTGGATGGTCGCTAAAATTTGCAAGTAATTTGGTTTGCAAGTGTTTTGCAAAACAAGCAAAACATTTGATTAAATTTTAACTTGATATACAAGCAAGGTATTGCAATACAAGTACATACAGTATACACACATCATAACTGAGCCGATGGTTCTTTTCACTCTGACACTGCAAGAGCGTAGTGACTGTTCTAAACAAGCAAAGTCTTGCAATACGAGTACATAAAGTATACACGTGTCAAATCATCACAACTGAGCCGATGGTTCTTCTCTCTCTGACGCTGCGGGAGTGTAGTGACTGTTCTAAACAAGTGAAATCTTGCAATACGAGTACATACAGTATACACACATCACAACTGAGCCGATGGTTCTTCTCTCTCTGACGCTGCAGGAGTGTAGTGACTGTTCTAAACGAGTGAGGTCTTGCAATACGAGTACATACAGTATACACACATCACAATTGAGCCAATGGTTCTTCTCTCTCTGACGCTGCAGGAGTGTAGTGACTGTTCTAAACGAGTGAGGTCTTGTAATACGAGTACATACAGTATACACGCGTCACATCATCACAACTGAGCCGATGGTTCTTCTCTCTCTGATACTGCAGGAGTGCAGTGACCGTTCCAAACAAGCAAAGTCTTGCAATACGAGTACATACAGTATACACGCGTCATATCATCACAACTGAGCCGATGGTTCTTCTCTCTCTGATGCTGCAGGAGTGTAGTGACCGTTCTAAATGAGCGATGTCTTGCAATATGAGTACTATAGTATTTTGTATTAAAGTTTTTGGGTTGTGGAACAACTCGTCTGAGTTTCCATTATTTCCCATGGGGAAATTCGCTTTGATATACGAGTGCTTTGGATTACAAGCATGCTTCTGGAACGAATTATGCTCACAAACCAAGGTTTGACTGTATAACTCAATGTACCATATACAGTAAAACCTTGATTTGCGAGCATAATTCGTTCTAGAAACATGCACTCGTATATCAAAGCGAATTTCCCCATAAGAAATAATGGAAACTCAGACAATTCGTTTCACAACCCAAAACCTTTAATAGAAAATATTGTACTGTAGTGCATTTAAAACAGTCACTACACTCCCGTATCAGAGCGAGAAGAACCATCAGCTCAGTTGTGATGCATGTATACAGTGTGCACTTGTATTGCAAGACCTCTCAGCGTCTTTGGCTCAGTTGTGATGACATGCCATGCTTATACGTGCTTGTTTTGCAAGACATTGCTCGTTTATCATGTTAAAATTTAATAAAACATTTTGCTCATCTTGCAAAACACTCGCACACCAAGTTACTCGCAATCCAAGGTTTTACTGTATAGAATTTGGGGGATAATTGAAACCTGACTGGCCATGGACCCTCAGGACAGGTTAGAGTATCCCTGTTGTAACGTGTGTGCCAACGTCACCTAGCATGTAATGGTGAGGGGGGCATTAATGTGGGTGGAGCAAAGAAACAAAGAAGGTGACCAGTTGGTTCTCAATCTCTTTTATTAGATAATATGACACTGACTTGACACAATCGTGTTTCGAGGCCTAAAAAGGCCTGCCTCAGGAGTCTGATTTTGTGAACTGAGGAGAAAGATATTTGGGGATTCATAAACATGTGACACTTCACTTGTAGTCTTTAAAAAGACTTTTATTTGTCTGACTTGTATTTGTCGGCAAAAGAAAGACGGTGTGATTGTTTGAGCGAGTTTTAATGTTTTAGATAAGCCGTCCCATTTAAGCAAGCCACACCCACTGCACAGATTTGTAAAACCCATGTATAGGCGGTAGCCTAGTGGTTAGTACAGCAGACTGAGAACCTGGGGAACTGGGTTTGATTCCCACTGTAACTTCTTATGACTCCAGGCAAGTCACTTAACCCCTCTGCCCCAGGTACAAAATAAGCACTTGTATATCATGTGTAAACGGCTTTGATTGTAACCACAGAAAGAAAGTATATCAAATTCCTTTCCCAACATTGATTTGCAAACTGATTCAGAATGATGTAGAAACTGAAATGAAACAATCCTTTAACTTGTGGTTCATTAAAGAAATGCATTTTTTTAAAAATCTCAATGGATATGTGGATAACCAGATCATATGTGTTGTCAAAAAAATTCCCAGACCTCCAGAAAATATGTAGAGAATTTTACAGTCACAGAAGTGCATGGTGTGGTGCTTTATTTCCAGAGCAGGAATTGGACTAAAGATGGATGCAAGATTGCAAAGCACTAAATTCAGTCAAAAGGGAAACATCAGCAATGTCTGTATAAAACTGCAGTGTCTGCACATGGGTGCAGACACCTACAAGGCCCGTCCTCCTCTTCCACCAAAGTAATGAGAGACATATCTCCTCATAAAGCCATAACATTTAGGGGCTGGAGAAGTCCAAAGATACTGTTCATCCTGCATGTTTGTAATCCATGATTGACAGGACCCACTGCTGAAAAGGTAAAAGGAATGAGACGTCAAAGGAACTCTGCAGCCATCGTCATCATCATCAAGAAGCAAGTTGGGGCATAGGCTGATAATCTGAACTCCCTACCCATCTGGCCTGGACTCAGACTGGCCACAAGTTCTGCTCCCCAGATGTCAAGGACGATGCCCTGAACAGATGTTCAGAGTACAAAGCTATGCAATGTAAGGACTTCAGTACCTCAGACAGCGCTTCATCACTGTTGCCTTGCATTCTGATCACCTCTGAATTAGATCTCCCGTTTTCTTCCATTTCATTCTTATTACACTGTATCCATACATGCTTAATTGCTGTAATCACTGCTTTGACTGTGCCTCACACAGAACTCTAAATCCTCTTCTGTCTGAAGTAAGACAGAATGCGTTTTAGTGTCTAAAAGACTTCAGTTAGAGGCTTTTATGCTTTCTGTTTTCTTTTTCAGATTTCTCATTTTCCAAACAGTAGAAGAGAGTCTTGATTCATGGTCAAGTCCTCAGGAGCGGATTCTGTCAGCTTAGAATGTAAATAAAGCATTTGAATTCAAAATAGAAAATCCCAAATGTGCCTGCAAATCAGCCAAACCGCATACAGCAGCACACTTGTCATTAAAAAGATTTTTTTCCCCCCTTAGCACAGAAGTATTTTACTGCTCAGCTAGTCATATTGTGCTACATCTGTAGAACATTATCACTGGAGTAATTAGTCACAGTCGGACATTTCCTTGGTTTCTAAGACTGCCTGGAAAGAGATACATGCCTACGAATATTCTCTGAGCAGTTCAGCCAGGCTTTCCTGCAGCGGAATCTGTGATAGGAAGACTCGCAGAATAATAGTTTGCATTTGTAAAAACAGGAGCCTTGTATTAGCGTCTTGTGCTGTGAAGCAAACATAACATGTGCAGCCACATTTCTGGGAGAAAGTCTGTCAGCGTGAGTACTGGATCTGTTTGAATGAAGAGTGGGGAGAGGAAACAGGATGGTGCCACTACCAGTGGTGAGCTAATTGTTTCCTTACATTCCAGCTCCTTTCAGTGGAGTAAAAAGCAGATTAGACGAATCAATGATCATTTTGCCTGTTGTGATGAATTACCTACAGGCACGTAAATTCTAAGTGTGCGCCTGTACACTGAAGCTAGTTTAAACAAAGGCTTGGACAAGTTCCTGGAGGAAAAGTCCATAGTCTGCTGTTGAGACAGACATGGGGGAAGCCACTGCTTGTCCTGGATCGGTAGCATGGAAGGCTACTACTATTTGGGTTTTTGCCAGATACTTGTGACTTGGATTGGACTCCATGAAGATGGGCTACTGAGCTAGATGGTCCAGTAAGGCTATTCTTATATTCTTATGTCTTCACATAGGCAACAAAAGCAATGGCGTCATGGCAAAGGATAGGCGAAAAGAATGTGTGTGTGCACATTGCCTGGACATAATTCCAAGTTTCCAAACATGCCATTTTCTTGTTCAGTCCCTCTCAAAAGTTCCATCACCCTGTTGGAATCCATGTGATATAATAAATAGACCAAAAAAAAGGTCATACCCTGTGAGCTGTCACTGCATACAGAAAGTTAATCAAACGAGCCCCAGACACACTGACTGAATATACAATTTCAAGTCAGGTACTTTTTGCCAATAAGGCAACATGTCCTTAATCATCGGCTCCTCTTACATGTCGGGTGGAAAGTTCAGTAAAAGAAAACCTCAGAGTCCGAGAAAAACCTAAACCCCACCCGACTGTAGAACAAAATATAATTAACAGTGTACAGTCACACAGCAGTGTGCCACAATGTTAAACAAAAAAGTGCACATAACAAAAAACAAAAAAACAACACAAAAAAAGCCAAATTCAGTGGTACCTCAGAATCCGAACGCCCCAGAATTCGAACGATTTGGAATCCAAACTTTTTTTTCCCTTCATTTTTGCCCCATAATCCGAACGCTGCTTTGGAATCCGAACTGCAAGCAGTGCTCAGCCCAAAGCTTCCTGTTTCCGCCTGGGAGGGAAGCTTTGGGCTGAACACCACTTGCAGCTGCCGTTGCCGATTGTGCTGTTTTGCCGCTGGGGATCCCGATCTTGCTGCCTCTGCTGCTGGGGGTCCCGATCTTGCTGTTTCTGCCAGGTAGGCCCGATCTTGCAGAGTTTGTGGGACCAAGGAACGGATTAATCCAGTTTCTATTCTTTTCAATGAGAAAACTTGTCTTGGAATCGACAAAATAGAGCAGAGAAGATTATTTACATTGTCCAATTTGACACGGACTAGAGGACATGTAATGAAGCTAAGGGGGGACAGGTTCAGGACTAATGTCAGGAAGTTCTGCTTCACTCAGAGAGTGGTTGACACCTGGAATGCCCTCCCAGAGGAGATTATTGCGGAATCGACCGTCCTAGGCTTCAAGAGCAAACTAGATGCATATCTCCTTAAGAGAGGCATATAAGGATATGGTGGACTATAAATTACTCAGAATGTATACCAAACAAATTGAATATAAGTTTCAGTAGCTGGACCTTGTTCACACCACATTTAACAGAAGACCTTCAAGCTACACACTCTCAATAACATCACACATGAAAAATAATATAGACATAAAACAACGGAGAAAAATGAACCTCAATTGTGAGAGGCCAGGACTACACAAGTGCCTGAACCAACTCACATCATCACGGGTTCATAAAAAAACTCAGTGTACATTTAAATAATTTTCATTCATACGTTTTATCAAAAACTCTTTTTTCTTTTTCAAACTTTTTCGTGTGAGCTTAGTCAGTAGTATTACTAATCTATCTTTAAGTGTGAACCGGAACCAAGCTAACCAAAAATTCTTTCTTATGAGGGCAACAGCTCAACTTCACAGGTGTAAGCAATTGTAGAAGCCTGAAAATACTGCCAATAATAAGAGCAAAAAACATTCACTCATCTGAAAAAAAGATGGTTCTAACGATTCTTCAGGTCACAGGTGTAAGCAATTGTAGAAGCCTGAAAATACTGCCAATAATAAGAGCAAAAAACATTCACTCATCTGAAAAAAAGATGGTTCTATAGGACTATAAATTACGCCAGGTGTATACCTGGCAGGGCCTCCGCGTGTGCGGATCGCCGGACTTGATGGACCGAAGGTCTGATCCGGAGATGGCAGTTCTTATGTTCTTATGGAACTTGAACATTTTGGAACTTGAACGGGGTTCTGGAACGGATTAAGTTCGGATTCCAAGGTACCACTGTACTTAGCTGGGAGAAAAAATAGCAGCAGTAGTGGTTCCTCCAGGCCGGTCCAGGAACCACTACCGCTGCTGTTTTTTCTCCCAGCTAAGTACTTGGCTTTATTTGTGTTGCCTTTTGTTATGTGCACTTTTTTTGTTTAACTTTGTGGCACAATTTGTTGCTAGGAATCCATGTGATGCCAGTCAATAAGTGTACAGTTCACTGCAAATCGACCGTGGACTTTGTCTCAGCGTTTGAACAGTGCTGTTCATTTCTCCCCAGTCTGCTGTCCTTTACTTAGACCAAATACTTTACCCTGCCACTCATAGGATCCTCCTGGGAGCAGCCACACTCAGAACACTGTCACCAATTACTTGCACGGAGTGAGACCTAATCAGAGTGCATGACCTATGGGTAATCCTTCCAGACGGTAAAGAGGTTTGGTAGTGGACCCATAGTATGTGTCGAGTTAGGATAAAAACTTGTACTGTAATTATGGCAAATCACAACTTGCTAACTTTATATTATTTATGTTTCACCTGTAACCCATTCTGAGCTCTTTGGGGAGAATTGGATTGAAAATGAATTAAAGAAATGAATATACAGTATATGTAAAGAAATAGTAATGTGCTATTATGAACTTGCACGAATGCAATTGTAACAAAATAGCTTATTGAAACTCCACAAAACTCTCCTACTACTGCATTACTTCAAAGCATCTTTCTCACCTTTCAGGATGGCACCCCATCACCCTTCAAAACAAAGAGTGAGAACAGCACACGTAGTGTCTATTTTCTTTTTAAAGATAGAACCCCTCCCCCCATAAGAACAAAAGAATAGCCATACTGGGTCAGACCAGTGGTCCATCTAGCCCAGTATCCTGTTTCCATAGTGACCAATCCAGGTCACAAGTATGGCCCTCTTTTACAAAAGCGCACTATGCGTTTTAATGCGGATTTAGTGAACATAAGAACATAACATAAGAACCTAAGAATTGCCACTGCTGAGTCAGACCAGTGGTCCATCATGCCCAGCGGTCCGCTCACGCGGCGGCCCTCTGGTCTAAGACCAGCACCCTAACTGAGACTAGCCCTACCAGCGCACGTTCTTGTTCAACAGAAACTTGTCTAACTTTGTCTTGAATCCTTGGAGGGTGTTTTCCCCTATAACAGCCTCCGGAAGGGCGTTCCAGCTTTCTACCACTCTCTGGGTGAAGAAGAACCTCCTTACGTTTGTACGGAATCTATCCCCTTTCAACTTTAGAGAGTGCCCTCTTGTTCTCCCTACCTTGGAGAGGGTGAACAACCTGTCCTTATCTACTAAGTCTATCCCCTTCAGTACCTTGAATGTTTCGATCATGTCCCCTCTCAATCTCCTCTGTTCGAGGGAGAAGAGGCCCAGTTTCTCTAATCTTTTGCTGTACGGCAGCTCCTCCAGCCCCTTAATCATCTTAGTTGCTCTTCTCTGGACCCTTCCAAGTAGTACTGTGCCCTTCTTCATGTACGGCGACCAGTGCTGGACGCAGTACTCCAGGTGAGGGCATACCATGGCCCGGTACAGCGGCATGATAACCTTCTCTGATCTATTCGCGATCCCCTTCTTTATCATTCCTAGCATTCTGTTTGCCCTTTTTGCTGCCGCCACACATTGTGTGGACGGCTTCATCGACTTGTCGATCAGAACTCCCAAGTCCCTTTCCTGGGAGGTCGCTCCAAGTACCGCCCCGGACATCCTGTATTCGCGCATGAGATTTTTGTTACCGACATGCATCAAGCTAAACGCTAACAGGTGCATGTTATCCTATGGATGCGCTAGCGGTTAGTGCACGCTAAATCAACGTGTGCACTAACCGCTAGCGCATCCATAGGATAACATGCACGTGTTAGCGTTTAGCATGTGTTTCGCTTAGCGCATCTTTGTAAAAGCTTTGTAAAAGAGGGGGTAAGTGTCTAAATTTGGGCACCGTATAAAACAGTGCCTTTCAAACTGTGTGCCACGGCACAGCGGTAAGCCCCATAGAGATTCCGGGTGTGCCATGAGAGATTCCAGAATTTTACTTCCCCCCCCTTGTACAAAATCGCAGCGCGGTTTTTAACTCCGACCATGGTGGTAACAGCTCCGACGCTCGTAGAATTCCTACGAGTGCCGGAGCTGTTACCGCCACGGCCAGCGCTAAAAACCACGCTACGGTCTTGTAATAATTCCCCTCACAAGTATACACTAGAATAGATAGCGTGTACGTTGTGTACGCAAGAGTCTGCCAATGTTATGAGCGTCTGTGTGCACAAGGATACAACCACCCAGACAAGCATCGCTCTTTGACGTGATTGGCCCATGAAAATTAATGGCAAGTCATTTTATTTTTTATGTAGTAGTTATCCTAACTTGAGCAACAAAGCAATCAAGGCTTTGCTGCCGTTTGGATCTTCTTATCTTTGCAGATTTAGATTTTTAGCTCTGACAGAAATTAAATTTAAAAAAAAAGAGAACGACTGCAGATGGTGGATGATGAAATGCGTGTTTGCTCGTCGACTATCAAGCCGCGTTTTGAGCTACTTTGCACTCAAGCTCATCCATCGCATTGATTAGAAATTCTATTCTATCTACTTTAGTTTCACTGTTGTTACAATTGCCCATATATAGCTTAAAGAACTTTACATATATAACTCTCAAATTTAATTTTTGTTGGTTTTGCAATTTTATCTTTTCAGTTATAGTGTGCTGTGAAAAACATTTGCTCCATTTAGTGTGCCAGAGCTAAAAGAGTTTGAGAGACACTGGTCTATAGAGTCCAGGGTATATTGTGTTTGACACAACTTTAAGCAGCCAATACACAGGAAATAAAATCCATGAAGAAAATGTAACTGTACAGTATACTGCTGCTGGGTATATAGTGCCATAGGTTGCACGTGCAAATAAGTGTGCACAGTCAATTTGTGCACATAGCTTAAATGTTTAACAAGACCAAACAGCACTGATAATTGGCAATTAACACCTCATAATTTATGCTAATTGGCACTAATTAAAAGTTATGCACACAACTTGGTTGGCACATCTCAAAAGAGGGCATGACTAAGGGGAGCGGTATGTGCGGATTGTGGGCATTCTTAAAAGTTAAATAGGTCCAATCCACATACAACTTAGGCGCAGGTATTTAGGCCTGGTTTTTCTTGCCCTAAATGGGTGCGCCTAAATGTTAATAACTTGTACTGCCACTAAGTGTGAGTCCATAAATGGTGTGAGCCTTTTATAGAATTGCACTAAGTCTGATTAATCAACTTTCTTCAATTTTTCTGCTTCCTTCTCAAATTTATCTACTGTTCCATATCTTTCCTTCTCATCTATCTATGTGCACCATCTCCTCCTTCTCTCTGCCCTTTCCTGCTCCTTCCATCCATCCATGTATACCATCTCCTCCCTATTTCTTCTCTCTTATTTTCATCTTTTCTTAAACAGCATTTCTTACATCTCTCTTCCCTTCCCATCCCTATTCACCATCCGCTCCCTCTCTCCCCCCTTCTTCTTCATCCCTGTGCAGCATCTCCTCCCTCTCTCTCCCCCCTCTGTCTTTTTCCTGTCTTTCCCACAGTCTGGTATCTCCCTCCCCTCCTTCCCTTCTCGCCTTCCACATTGAGGCCTCGCATCTCCCTGTCCTTCTCTTCCCCCTCTCACCTCTATCTTTCCTTCCCTTCCCTGGTCTGGCATCTCTCTCCTTCCCTCTCCCTCCAGTTGTCCAACATTTTTCTCCTTCCCTTTCTCCCTTCTTGTGGTCTGCTATCTCCTCTTCTCTCTTTCCCTCCTTCTCCTCCTCCCTACCACGGTCTGGCTTCTCTGTCTTCCCCTTCCTTCCCCCAGAGGTCTGGCATCTCTTTCTTTTTTTCCCCTCTCCATCTCCGCAGTCCAACATTTCTCTAATAACCCCACCACCACAACCACCACCACCACCACAATCCTCCAGTGACCTCCCTGCATTCTTCTCCTCCACAGGATCTGATAAGGCATCTACTCTTGCACTTTTCGGGCTGCTGGCAGTGTGATTGAATACTCTGCCTTTGGCGACCTGGAAGCTTTCCCTCTGCTACTGCTTCACCTCCTTTCCTACCACCTCCTTTCCCAACTACCCTCCTATCCAGTATCTCTGTACCCCCTCCCTCCATGCCACCCCTTGGGTCCAACTTCTCTCCCTTTCTTTTCCATCCCTCCATTCCATTGTCTACCATCTCTGTCCCTCTTCCTTTGTTTCCAAACCCATTATTTCTTCCCCGTCACCTCCCCTACCCTCAATCCAGTATATCCCCCTCTCTTTGAACCCCCTCCCCCTGTGTACTTCAAGAAGAGACTTTAGGCCAAACAGGGCAGTTGCCATCAGCCCAGCAACTTTAGGGGCCCTTCTGAAGACCAGCATGCTTCCCCCTTGTCTCCACTCTTGTCTCACTAGCCTTTCCGGTCTAAGTTTAAAAACTATTTACGGTCTGCAGAGGATTGCCAACACTGCAGCAATTCTAACAGGCTGTTCATGGCCTCCGCTACACTTTCTCTCTCCTGTGGTCTATCCCAGGCTGAAACAGGATGTTACATCAAAGGAAGGGCAGGAACGCGGTAGAAGGAAAGTTCAGTGGAGGTCACAGGCAGCCTGTTAGAATGGTTGCAGCGCTAGTGATCCTCTGCAGGCTGTAATTAATTTTTAAACTTAGACCAGGAAGGCCAGGGGGACTCCAGAAGAGGGTGTAGACAAAGAGGAAACATGCCGGCCTTCGGGGGGCCATCTAAAGCCACAGGGCAAAGTGCAATTAGTGCATCTGTGGGCATATGAGGTCCCCAAAATATTGGGGTGCTCAGTCACCCACAGAGCTGGCACCTATATTATGTACAATTTTGGAGACCGCACCTTCAAAAAGATATAAAAAGAATGGAGTCGGTCCAGAGGAAGGCTACTAAAATGTTGCGTGGTCTTCATCATAAGGTGTATGGGGACAGACTTAAAGATCTCAATCAGTATACTTTGGAGGAAAGGCAGGAGAGGGGAGATATGATAGAGATGTTTAAATACTTACGTGGTGTAAATGCACGAGTCAAGTCTCTCATTTGAAAGGAAGCTAAACTAAACTAAACCTTATGCTTATATACCACGTCTTCTCTATAACAGTAGAGTTCGGCACAATTTACAAGAAATTAGAAAGGAAAACAGATACAATATGGATTTGGAATAGTATGGAGAGGAGCGGAATTTACAACTTTGAAAATAGCCAAGTTTTCAGATGTTTTCGAAATTGTTGGAAAGAGCCCAGATCACACAGTTGAATAGGAAAATCATTCCACAGATCAGTAATTTTGAAAAGTAGAGACTTCTCTAATTTGCCAATGTAGGTAACGCCTTTCAGCGTAGGAAAGGCGAATTTAAATTTTTGAGTAGATCTGGTAATGTCAGATCTTACAGAATTCCATGACAGGGGAATTAAAGGAGGAAGGATGCCATGCAAGATCTTAAATGTTAAACAGGCACATTTAAAATAAACCCTGGAAATTATTGGAAGCCAATGAAGTTTTTTGCAGGAGTGGAGAGACGTGATCAAATTTACTTTTTGCAAAGATCAGCCTAGCAGCAGTATTCTGGATCAGTTGAAGTCTTTGAAAGCTTTTCGTGGTGAAGCTTAAATAGACCGAATTACAATAATCCAGCCTCGAAAGGATGATTGAACAAGGACAATAAAGTGTTGATGATGGAGACAGGATCTCACTGTCCTCAACATATGGAGACTAAAAAAACATTTTTTTTTACCAGAGAATTAAGATGGTTGGTGAATGAAAGTGTTGAATCTATAAAGACACCCAGAACTTTACTTGAGAATTCAATCTGAAGTGAGGATCCTGAAGGCAACAGAATGGATGAAAGTAGATGCTCTAATTTTGGGCCAAGCCAAAGTAACTTTGTTTTGGACTTGTTCAGTTTCATTTGTACAGTAAGGGCCTAAGACTGAAGTTTCATTATACATTCTATTATATTCCCAACGAAGTTAGTGAGGTTCGAGTCAATCTCAAGGAGAACAAAGATGTTGTCTGCATACGTAAATAGTGTTTCACAGGGGAATAAACGGAAAAGTTTCAAAGTACTCATGTAGATGTTGAAAAGAATAGGTGATAAAGGTGATGCCTGCAGGACTCCGCATAAAGGCTTCCAAGAGGATGACATGGTGCCGTTCATATTAACAATATATGAGCGAGATCGTAAGAATTTTGAAAACCAGTCTAAGACTGTGGAATCAATACCTATCTCAGAAAGTTGGTACATCAAAATATCGTGGTGAACGACGTCGAAGGCCACCGATAGATCGAATTGTATCAAAATTGCAAACTTATTGTGCGCTTGCAATTGCTGAACCTTGGAATGAGAGGGCATTGGATGAAGTTAATAATAATAATAACTTTATTCTTCTATACCGCCACAATCTTGCGACTTCTAGGCGGTTTACAATCAAGAGTGCTGGACATTCAGTGAAATACAATAAGTAGATATTCAAAGAAGTGATAGGCTCAGGAGTAATCTAAGGAAATACTTTTTATTACAGAAAGGATGGTAGATGCGTCAAACAATCTCCCTGTAGCGTTGGTGGAGACAAAGGCTGTGTCTGAATTCCAAAGAAAGCGTGGGACAGGCACGTGGGATCTCTTAGGGAGAGGAGGAGCTAGTGGATGCTGTGGATGGGCAGACTGGATGGGCCATTTGGCCTTTATCTGTCATTATGTTTCTATAACCATGCAGCTCTATGACTGCTATGCAAGTGCTAAGAGCTTTAGCCTATAATCATAAAGTTCTATGACCTCACAATGCAGATGTAATGAGCTTTAGCCTATAGGGAGAGGAGGAGATAGTAGATGCTGTGGATGAGCAGATTGGATTGGCCTTTTGGCTTTTATCTGCCATCATGTTTCTATTGATAAGAGCCTCATTCATTTATCGCCACCTCTGCCCCTCCCCTAATCTGACTCCTTTTTATACAGATAATATCTGGTTGTTTAGTGAGATAAATAGCCTAACATTATCCACATCAGTTTAAAAAAAATCCCCAGACAGTTTTGCACCTCCAGTGAATGCATAACTCATTCTGAATATCTGACCCACCGTACTAGAGCTCTACACTGTTACAACATCCAGCGACTAATTCCTTCCTCATTCCAATGTCTCTCTCTGTAATCATTATGTTTACAGGCAGTTGGTCAATATTTTATCTCCACTTTTTGTTCCATTCTATTAGATTCTCAAGTGTGCTTCATTACCTTTCAGAGCATTGTTAGTGAACCTATAGCTTTACAAAAGTAGCCTTTCCCTTGGCATAAATAGCAATATTTTTCTCTCTTACTCCGAACAGCTTGTTTTTGAGATGACATAATAGCCTGACATTGTGTGAACAAGACACCTTCACAAATGGCCAACGTGAAAATGTCATCTTTTTTGTTGGAATTAATTATGTTGCTTCCTCTTTGAATTATTTCGCTTTTATTCCCAATGAGATAATTGCCAGATCCTCCATCCCTCTCCCCTCCCATCCCTAAAGGAACAAAGTATAGGAGATGGATTCACTATAATTAAACACCTTCAAGGCTGGAAAATCATTATGTCAAGTAGAAATCTCCAGCCCTCCCTAGTAGAAGTCATTGTGAAAAGGCTAGAGGCAATTGTCCAAGAAATCTACAACAGAATCGCTTCCTCTCTGGATAACGAGTTGCTGTGGCGGAAACACAAGACAACAGCAAACAAAATTCATTATTCCGATTTTAAAGTGCTACTTTTGGTGATTTTCACACTTATCTTTTTCAGTTCTTTAAGTCTGTTATAGCACAGCAATATATTGACTGCTATATTTTTTAAGAACTCTGAGATTTTGCAAAATAATCCCTGTACAACTTATGGCTGACATTCAAAATTGAGTTCACTGGCCAGAAATGGCTGCCGACCAGTCGTTTCTAGTGACACTAATGGGGAGAATTTATCAACATGTGCTACTGTTAATCCTTTATTTGACATTGTGGCTCAGAAGCAACATGTGTTTCTATGGCTCTTATGGGAGATCTGCATCTCCAAATGCCTGTTGACTTGGCACTGTTGCTCTCATTCGGTATCAAGTTGCAATTAAAGGATTATTTTTTTTACCACAAGTCATGCTATTTTGACACAGGGGCCCATTTTATGCAATGAGACCTTACACTAAAATAGTATCCTGTCTTAACAGTAGCACACATCGAAGGATTCCCCTCTTAGCTGGTTATCTTTGCTGAAAATGACTGATAAATGTGGAATTCAATAGCAACTAACTTGTGGGCATTCCAGGGGCAGAATCAGGTTAAGTGCTGATATTCAGCCCCTTACCGCATAAATAAACCACTTAAATCAGGCCACATAAATAGCAAGTCCTACCTTTAAGTAGTTTGGCTTATATGATCAAAAACTGGATATTGACTTAACTGGCTATGTGTTAGCCGGCAAACACGCCCCCCCCACCCCCACACACAAAATCTGGATATTCAGTGCTGAATCCTGGACAGGGCACAACATTGAATATCCAGAAATAATGTCGTGGCAGGGGACCTCTACATCAAATCAATTTTTCTTGAAGTAAATACCCAAATCCAGACATGCACTGCAGTAGCCAACTGACTCAATTTACTCAGGATACACTAATCTAGCCCAGAACCCAAAATACTAAGGACACAGATTAGTGACCTCGCCCCCATACTAACAGTACTAATTGTAATGCCATTTCTTCCATTCATTTTTCATATACACACAATACTGTATAATCTTGTTAACAAACAAACCAAAACTGCAGGCTTTGTACACGGTGCAGGCAAATTTTATTATGACAAATCGATCTTAACTAAAAACCTTTTACCAGGCAAGGGACCCAACACGGTCCGTGTTTCGGACAACCTTCATCAGGGGTCCATGGTGATAAAGGAAAAAAGAGGAATTTTACTGCATTTTGGTCGGTTTTTTTAGCGTGTCACCAAACGCTATTTTTCTAGGCTTTTTTTGAAATTCCTCTTTTTTCCTTTATCACCATGGACCCCTGATGAAGGTTGTCCGAAACACGGACCGTGTTGGGTCCCTTGCCTGGTAAAAGGTTTTTAGTTAAGATCGATTTGTCATAATAAAATTTGCCTGCACCGTGTACAAAGCCTGCAGTTTTGGTTTGTTTGCTTTGGTCTGTTTTTCACTGCAGACGAAGTTGGACCTTTGGTTCTTCTTTTTTTGTTTTGTTGCTTTTAATCTTGTTAACAATACATAAAGGTAATCACAAAATTAAACTTTTTCCTTCCCAAACCCTGCACAACATTTCTTCCTCTCATGTCTCCCTCTCTCACACTTTCCACTTCTCTCTTTCTCTCATTCCCTCCCTTACTGCAAAGGGAGTGGGGAAAGAGAGAGAGAGAGAGAGAAAGAGAAGGATTTATCTCACCCCCTCTATTGCCACATCCAACATTTCTCCCTCTCTCATCCCCCGGACCAAGCGCAGCATCTTTCGCTCCTGCCACCAGCCTCATGCCCAACATTTCTCCTTCTATCACCTCTCTCCAGCACCATGCCACATCTCTCTCTCTATTCCCTTCACCACCAGGTCCAACATTTCTTCCTCTTGCATCCCTTTCCATCTGTGCCACTGTTCCTTCTCCACCACCATCACATCCAATATTTCCCCCCTCTCATCTCTCTCTTTCCCATGCATCTCTACCTCAATCCTCTCCCACCACCATGCCCAACAATTCTCTCCCTCCATATGCCAAAAAGTCTCCTCTTTCTTCCTTTCCCTATGTGCACTATCCCTCTTTCCCTCTCACTCACACACCCATGCTCAACAATTTTCCCTTTCTAATCCTTCTCCCACCTCAGCATCTCTTTCCTTCATCCATCCTTCCATCTTATGTCCCAAGTTCATTCCCCCTCCCTTCTGTGTCCCAATATGCTCCCTCCCTCAGGAAATGCCAAAAGGAATGCCACTGAGAGGTTAGAAAAGCAAAAGGGAAATACGAAGAGGGGCTGGCTAGGGAGGCGAAAAACTTCAAGGCATTCTTCAGTTACGTAAAGGGGAAGCGACCAGCGAGAGAGGAGGTGGGGCCGTTGGACGATGGGGATAGGAAGGGAGTGATTAAGGAGGATAAAGAGGTAGCTGAGAGGTTGAACACGTTCTTCTCGTCGGTCTTCACGAGAGAAGACACATCTAATATACCGGACTCAGAGGAGCTCATGAGTGGGGAACAGGCTGAAAAATTGGAGCACATAGAGGTAAGTAAGGAGGATGTCCTCAAACAGATAGACAGGTTAAAATGCGGCAAATCACTGGGTCCGGACGGGATCCACCCAAGGGTTCTGAAGGAACTAAGACAAGAAATAGCGGGCACAATTCAGCATGTTTGCAACCTATCCTTGAAAACTGGAGAGGTACCAGAGGACTGGAAATTGGCAAATGTCACACCTATCTTCAAGAAGGGATCGAGGGGTGACCCCGGGAACTACAGGCCGGTGAGCCTGACTTCAATTATAGGGAAGATGGTGGAAGCTATGATCAAGGACGGCATTTGCGAGCACATCGAGAGAAATGGCCTACTGAGAACAAGCCAGCAAGGATTCTGTAAGGGAAGGTCGTGCTTAACGAACCTTCTGTACTTCTTTGAGGGAATAAGCAGTCGGGTGGACAATGGGGAACCCATCGACATCATTTACGTCGATTTTCAAAAGGCTTTCGACAAGGTGGCACATGAAAGGCTGCTTAGGAAGCTGTGGAACCACGGGGTGGGAGGGGATGTGCACAGATGGATCGAGCACTGGTTGTCGGGTAGACTGCAGAGGGTCGGAGTAAAGGGCCAATATTCTGACTGGCGGGGAGTCACGAGCGGTGTGCCACAAGGATCGGTGCTGGGGCCGTTACTCTTCAACATATTTATCAATGACCTGGAAAAGGAGGCAAAGTGCGAGGTTATAAAATTTGCAGATGATACCAAACTGTGCGGCAGAGTTAGCTCCAGGGAGGAGTGTGAGGACCTGCAAAAGGACCTAGACAAGCTGGAAGACTGGGCAAACAAATGGCAAATGCGCTTTAACGTGGAAAAATGCAAGGTCATGCATATAGGGAAAAAGAACCCGTTGTTCAACTACAAATTGGGGGGGGGGCATTGTTGGGAGACAGCAGTCTTGAGAGAGACTTAGGTGTGCTGGTGGATGCATCACTGAAGCCATCTGCACAGTGCGCAACAGCCTCGAAAAAAGCCAACAGGATGCTGGGCATCATAAAGAGGGGCATAACAACCTGGACGCGGGAAGTCATCATGCCATTGTATCGAGCGATGGTGCGTCCACATCTGGAATACTGCGTTCAATATTGGTCGCCGTACCTCAAGAAGGACATGGCGGTACTTGAGAGAGTCCAAAGGAGAGCAACGAAACTGGTAAGAGGGCTGGAAAACTGCCCATATGCCGAGAGGTTGGATAGGCTGGGGCTCTTCTCTCTGGAAAAAAGGAGGCTCAGGGGTGATATGATAGAGACCTTCAAGATCATGAGGGGCATAGAGAGGGTGGATAGGGACAGATTCTTCAGGCTAAAGGGGACAACAGGTACGAGGGGGCATTCGGAGAAACTGAAGGGAGATAGGTTCAAATCAAATGCAAGGAAATTTTTTTTCACTCAAAGGGTCGTGGACACTTGGAATGCGCTACCGGAGGAAGTGAGCAGGCAGAGTACGGTACAAGGATTCAAACAGGGACTGGACGGATTCCTGAGGGATAAAGGGATCGTGGGATACTGAGAAAGCTAACAAGAAAATAAGGATAGAAACCCAACTAGGTCGGGCATGTGCATGTGCAAGACCGGAGGGTTAGGACTTCGATGGGAAGATAGGACTCAATAGGAAACCAATGTGGCAAGGGGGCCCCTTCTGGTGATTTAGACAGGTCGTGACCTGTTTGGGCCGCCGCGGGAGCGGACTGCTGGTCAGGATGGACCTATGGTCTGACCCGGCGGAGGCACTGCTTATGTTCTTATGTTCTCCCTCCCTTCTGTGTCCCAACATGCTCCCTTCCTCCCTCCATTCTGTGTCCCAAGTTCATGCCCTCTTCTCTTCTTCCTTCCATCCTTTGTCCCAAGTTCAGGCTCCCTTCCTTCCTTCCCCCAATGTGCCCCTCCCCTCCCTCCCATGTCTCAATGTGCCCCTCTCCCTCCCTTCTGTGTCATGCTCCTCTCCCATGGGTGTGTACCAGTGTTGGCCGGCTCTAAGACATCCAAGTAGGCCTCCTCCTCCTTCCTTCCAGCCACACTTTTTCACAAAGTCATGGGCAGCATGTATGAACCACTGCCTGCGGTATTTTTTAAAAAGTGTGATGTTCAAGTGTTATACGATAGTATTTCATGTTGTTCTTTTTGTGCACTTGATGTAAGTTTGAAAAAGAATAAAGAAAAAAAAAAAAAAAAAAGTGTGGTTGGAAGGAAAGAGAAGGAGGAGTCCTATGTGAATTCCATGGGATTGCCATTGACCCCATTCCCTATGAGCAAAGGGAACTAGTTTCAGTGAAACTGGAACCCAAACCCCCCAAATCTATTTTACAGGCTGATCTTATGTTACTCTCACTAGTGGTTTCTAAATTGAGGCTTGATTTATTGGTCATTTCCCAGTTTGAAATAAATGGGTCAAACTATAAAAGTAACTAGTTTAGGAAAATCAAGTGAGTATCTCTAACCAACTTCCAGGCAAATCATAGCATTAGGGGCAGAAGGGAGACAAAAGCGTGGAATCCAAAATATGGCTTATTATATAAGAATGCAACTCGACAGAAAAAGAGGAATCTTCCTTTGCCCAGCACAGCGAGAAGCAAAACAAAAGAAAGGCAAAACTGATATTTTGAAATTATATTTCCTGAAAAAGCAAGAGATGTTTTGTGGTCAACGGGTGATAATTTTTCCAGATGTCTCTAGACAAACCCAGTTTAAGAGGAAACAGTTCCTTCAGCTAAAGCCTAAGGTCTTGGCAGTCGGAGCTACTTTCTTCTTAAAATTTCCATGTAAATGCCTGATATCATATGGAAATGATAAATATGTGTTTTTTGATCCAGCCCAGGTGGAAGATTTTATCAAAGAGAAACCTTTGTTGAAAGTTTAATTCCTTAATTTGGTTTACTTTTGGAGGATGATGTGTATTATATATAATAGCCATTTGCCTGTTCCTAGAAAGTAGATAGAAAGATTTGCTTTGATGTTTTATTTGTACTGGCGATCAGCTTTAATGTGGACTAGGATACGGTTGAATTAGTTTTCTTATATTATGTTAATTCCCATTTGGGAATTTACATTTTGTATTTTTGTATTTTTTTGTGTGTTCATTCATGTATGTTTGTTACAGAGATAATGTAATGAATAATCCAATAAATAAAGGAAAAAAAAAAAAAAAAAAAAGAAAGGCAAAACTGACGTCACAATACAACACAAGGGATTTTATTTAAAGTAGCTAACGCAGGCGTCTGAGAGCTTAAGAGTTAAACGTCTTTGATGACAACACTATAAGTCCTAGTTTTGTTCTATATTATAGTCGGAGGACTTTTTTCCATTACCTTGACAGAGATTTTATTTAAAGTTCCTATGGGAAGTCCCAACTAGTATCCTGGTTTCTCCAGTATGGCTGGAGTTTCAAAGAATTCAAAGGCTGTCTTGAAGAGGTGCTTGCTGCATTCCTCTATATCATAGAGGAGGGATGAGAGAGACTCCTGGACTGGCTTGGTGGTAAGCTGGAGTCCCTGTTTTATTTTATTTATTTTCTCTCTATGGCCTCCTGATAAAGCAGTATCTGGAACTGGAGCGCAGCAATTCGTGCGCTCAGCATTGCGCCCTCAAAGGTCTTTTTCCCTGTGGAATCCAGGGTTTTTCAGGTCCTTCTCTGGCGGGGCGTTGGAGGGGGGTCATGCTGTCCTGTTTCTCTTGAGTGCCCATATGTGGCTGACTATCCTGCTGTCCACGGAGAACCTACGTTACAGGTAAGTAACTACACTTTTTGGCAGAACACTGTCTTCCTCAGGGGACATACCAAACTGATAACGATATTACAGTGGGATCTCTATTTCAGGTAGTCTTGAAAAATACCTTTAGGAACATATTGAAAGAAATACTGACAGCCAGACTTCTAAAGAAAGTTGTCAAGGAACTCTCTTTGTAATATCCTGTTATCAGTTTGGTATGTCCCCTGAGGAAGGCGGTGTTCTGCCGAAACCAGGATCCTAGTTGGGACTTCCCATAGGAACTTTCAATAAACTCCCTTGTGTTGTATTGTGACATTGGTTTTGCCTTTCTTTTGTTATATAAGAAAAAAAAATAAATATAAAATGTCTCTTCACCCTATATACACAATATAGCACAATCTGTATGAGAAAATATTGAAACCTAAAATGATTTTCAGAAAAGCTAGAGGTGGATGTAAAACTTTTTTTTTGCCAAAAAGCTGTCTGTGTAAAAATAAAAACATGCAAAACGCCTGGAAACATATAAAGATGTCTAAGTTTTGGCATTTTGCATTTTTCCTGCAAACATCCCTTCTATGAAAAACTTCACAAATTTGAGCCTGTCCTCTTACAATTTCACACATAGGGCCTCTTCTATTAAACTACACTAGCAGTTTCTAGCGCGGGAGCCGCGCTGAATGGCCCGCGCTGTTCCTGACGCTCATAGAGTTCCTATGAGCGTCGGGAGCAGCGCGGGCCATTCAGCGCGGCTCTCTGTGCTAAAAAAATCTGCTAGCACAGTTTAATAGAAGAGGAGAGGGGGGAGTTAGTCTGCTAGATACAAAAGTTTATGCAAATTGCTAAGTGAGCTGTTGTCAGGCAAAACCATGCCAAACAGCTTATCACTTCTGTACTTTTTGAAAATGCATGAAAATGTAGGTTTTGAATTTGTGTGAAAATGGCAGGAGAAAATCTTCATTATCTTTTTTCTTTCAGTTGTCCTGGGAGCAAAATTTCTTGTGAAACCTGGATGGCAAACTTCTGCAGAAAATCCTGTGGGTTAGTGCATTGACCTCCTTAACTGAAATGTCTTTACTCTAAATTCTAATCTGAAAATACTCTCAGGAGTTCAATAGTACACAAGCTGTCCAGAAAAATACTAGTATCGGATTTAGCGTCACGGCCCTGCACAACAGTAAACGGTTAAGAATCTGCAGTACACTGAACTCTTCATTGACCAACCACTGTGGTGCTATTTCCATTACTTAGGCATATGCTGTAGTATTAAATTCAATTGGGCAACAAGCATACACATGGATATATCAAGTTTCAAGTTTAATAAAATTTTGATTTGATCGCAAAATCTTACTTCAATGCGATTTACAAAAAAATGTTGCAAATTAGGGTGACATAAACGAATAACATTTTACTAAGACAATGATTTACATAACTATATACCAACCAAACACAAGGAAAAAATAAAATGGATTAAATACAATTATAAAGTAAAATATACCAGGGTAGGAATTTGAAACAAAAGGAAGGGTAAAAAATTACCTGCTCGATTTTACTAATAGCTCTTTCTAAAGAAAATAAATTCTAGGAGGAATTTAAAATGTATATAGCTTAATTAAAAGCTTCCTTAAAAAGCCAACTTTTTAATAGGTTTTAAAATTTGCCAAGTGATTTTTCATCCCTTATGTTATCTGGGAGAGAATTCCAGATTTGAGGTGCTGTGACAGAAAAGATCGTATCTCTCCTGGAGTAAATGACTTTTAGTGACAGGATTAGGAGGAGAGATTTCTCTTCCGATCTTAAAGATCTTATAGGAGTATAGGGAATTAAACATTTTTCTAAAAATGCAGGGGCTTTATTTATTAAAATTTTATGAGAAAGGAGGGCTATATGCCCCTCTATTTCTCAACATTTGCCACCTTCTTTTGTTCACGGAGAAAATCCAGGACCAGCAGAATTTTCCAGACAAATGCTCTATGTTTGAAAATGCAGCGAAACGCAGGGGTCCTTTTACTAAAGTGCAGTAAAACCTGGGCTTAATGCGTTTTAATGTTTTTTTTCCAGGTTGTGCACTAATGTTCCCATTAGTACATGGAAGCTGCAAAAACTTAATGCAGAAGCACTTACCGCCTCCTATTTAAGGTGTGCTAAGGGCTAGATTCATTAAGCCCACCGATCAACTTCCAACCACTTAGTAACCCCTTAGCAACCCGATTTCCCTCTGACCTGATTCACTAACCTCTGTCCCGATCAACCTCTGATCCATGCATGCAAATGAGGGGGAACGACATTCAAATGTAAGCAGGAAGCAATTCACAAAAAAAATAAGGGACACCAACTGGGCTGACCGATCTAAAAATAAGCGACTGCTGAGGACCAGTCACTCAGGCCCTTTCCGAAGGCTCTTTCTTCTGCCGTCCTGCTCTCTGCTCTCAGCCTCGATCTCCTGCCTGCCCCGATCTCCTGCTCTTAGCCCTGAATCTCTCCTGCCGCCCTGCTTAGCCCTGAATCTCTGCTGCTGCCCCGACTCTCCTGCCCTTCCCTGCAGTGCAAGCCTGTGGTTTTTACCCACGGGTTTAAAGCGGGTTAAAACTACGGGCTTGCAAAGTTAAAAAAAAAAAAGTTTCCTGTTCTTCCAGGCACGGAGGGCCAGTGCATGCGCAGAACATCTACAGGTGATCTACGCATGCGTTGGGATCATTATAGAGCAATCTGGGCGCTCGGTTGGGGGCGTGATTCCGATCGCCCTCATTTGCATGAGGGCAATTCGTGAATCAGGCCCCCCGGACATGGATCAGATCGGATCCGATCCGTGCCCTTAGTGAAGCTAGCCCTAAGTGTTCCCACAACAAGAACTCATGCTCTCCGCCCATGACATGCCCCTTCCACGAAATAATTTCAAAAACTCAGTAATGAGTGGGTTAGCGCGTGCAAACAGACAAAATTTCACAAAACACTTGAATACATTTCAGCGGCTTAAAATCTTTTAGTGTAAAGCCAGTGGCATAGTAGGGGTGAGCGGCACTTGGGGCACTGGCGCCCCTCTCCCGCCCTCTTCCCTGCCCCCTCCCCACACCATGCATCCCCCTTCCATTTCCCACATCGGTGTTGGCTCGCCCTTTGATGTCACTTCCTAGGTGTGGGTCCCGGAAGTGATGTCAGAGAGAGCACCGATATCGACTCGAGCAGCAACCTCACACCGGGGTATTGAAAAATGTACAGGGGAAGGCAAGGGGAATGTGTGCATGGCAAGGAGAGGAGCAGGGGACAGAGAGGAGGAGGGGTGCCATGTCCTTAGCAAGACAGCACCTGGGGCGGGTCGCCCCCCTCCCCCATACTATTCCACTATGTATAGCGCTGTGTACGTCTGACAGCATTCTAGAACTAATAGTAGTAGAGGAGGAGTAAAAAGTCCCCTACAGGTATTGAAATGGTTAAAGATCTGACATCCTGCAATCCTTGAAATGTTTGAAAATGTTTGACATGGGGCTACGTGCTGCACAATATAGCCAGGGATTTTATACTGTGAGCTTCACATGTTTAGATTTCAGCCAAATGAGCAAAGTTTCTAATCCACCAAAATAATGAAATGGATGGTTTGATTTCATATACCTGGTCAGAACAAAAGCTGGAGAATAGAAATTCTTCCAACAAAAAGACCATGCTGTAAATTAATAACCGATGCCATTCCAAGTCAACAGACGAATTGTAAAAAAAAATTCTTAAGAAAAGGTTACAGTGAAATAAAAGAACGCTCATATTATGACTTTAACATTTCTCTAGGACATCAGTTATAACCATCACTCCCATTCATATGCTTTTTTTTCCCCCTATTATTATTTTTTTTTTGTGTCTTGGCTTGGCTAATATATATTACAAGTGTTCTTCACAAATCCTTTTCAATATAAGAACATTATTGGAGGATTGCAGCCTGGAAGGTGCATGAAATAGATTACTACAAGCTAACTTTATTGCTTTTCTTGTAGCTCGAAAAAGCATGTCCTAGACTTCTGACAAACCTGGGCTTGATTTCATTCAGGGACTGCAAATGCCACAGTTTTTTTGGGAATGTAAGTTCGAAACCAATACTGGTCAAAAGTCTCCCATCTGGAGCTGGGTAAACTTGCCAACTCTGCTTATGGGATTGTTCAGCAGAATAAATCAACAGCCATAGGCAGAGGTCATTAAGGGGAGAAATCATCAAGATGCATTACAAGATGTGCTTCCATTGCACCTTGATTTATCCTGGGTGTCACCAACCTATGTAGCTCTATGCCACAGGTTACCAACTCCGTCTGTAAACGAAGAATGCTGTTTGTGAGTCATCTGGCAAGTAGCATTATTCCACTGGCCCTGGAACACTCGGTCATATTTTAAAGGAACCATTAGTGCTTTCAGACACCAAATGATAGCCATAACTCCAATAAAGACCCTAACCTTCTGATCTGCACCCTAACCCCAGATCAAGAATCCTACCACCCAAACCAACATATCTACCCCGCAATCAATTCGAACCTCCTGGGCCTTTTGGTTCAAGTCCCTTCTGGGCCAGAGTCCCAGGGTAGGAATGGTTCCCAGTTACTTCTGACTTTGTTTGAACTCCAAGCTGGCATAGGCAACCCCTAGCAATAGTCTTGTGGAACTATCACTAGGAGTCATATTTCTGTATAAGGACAGTAGGGGTACTACCACCAGGGGTCAATGGTATCATTTAGGAGGAAGGCACTAGCAAGGGAAGAAATAACTCGGGATCATTCCAGTGCTAGAATGCAAGAATACTAGAACTTGTACTGGTAGGCCCAGGTGGGTCAAGAGATACTGTTTCTGACTGAGGTGGTTGGGTCTTGTTTGGGAGTGCTCATTGGGAGCCTGAACCAAAACCAGACCAAAGAAAGGAAGGATAGAAACCCCTATATGGACAATCGAAGAACCAGAAAGTAGGGGTAGATCCCTGAGGCAGGTTGCTCTGTGCCAAAATACAATCTGTCAGGTCTTTTTAGCTGTTGGAATCTTGCAAATAAAAACAGTGTCTACACATTCTTTGGCTAGAATCTTATTGGTTCGCCTCTACTTTCTGGTTCATTTTTTAAGCTGTGAGAATCAGGCCCTGGCATGGCAGTCCAATGCTCATTGGCAGTAAAATACCCCAGCTATTTTAACTAGTTTTACAGCAGTCTGTAGTATGTACGTGGTACACATTGCAAGCCATGGTATAGTGCTTATATGGTAATGAATTGCTGTTTTGCATCTCATTACTATGCATCTCATGGAGACAAATTTTGCTGTGTTAGGGCAAGACAACCTGTATAAGTGCCCTATATGGCACACTGTTGCTTTGGAGCAACACACCGTTTTTTGTGGGTACTGGACACATTTAGCTGAAGGCAACATAAACCATTAAAAAGGCCTGCCATCTAACAAATATACAGTGGAACCTTGGTTTATGAGCATAATTCGTTCCAGAAGCATGCTCGTAAACCAAAATACTCGTATATCAAAGCGAGTTTCCCCATAGGAAATAATGGAAACTCGCTTGATACGTTCCCACACCCCCACCCCCTCCCCGAGGCCAGCGGCGCTATTCCCCCACCCTGCTCGCAAAGCCCCCCCTGAATGAACCGGCACCCCCCGCCTGAACAACATGAAACTTACTCCCCATCTGGCATCCGAGAATCTCGGCGAGAGGGAGAATTAGAAGGCCTTGAGCATGCGCAGATGCATGCTCAAGGCCCGGCAGAGGCAGGAAGTTCTTCAAGCGGCACCGGCACGTCCTGTGGGCTGCGTGCCAGTGCCAGACGGGGGGTAAGTTTCAAGTTGTTTGTGTGGGGGGTGCCAGTTCACATGGGGGGGGGCAGTTCGAGTGGGTGGGCCTTTGCGAGCGGGGGGAGGGGAGCGATGCCGGTTCTCGGGAGCGGGATGCTCGCAAATCGAGTCAACACTCGGTTTGCGAGACAAGTTTTGCGAGAATGTTTTGACTGTATATCAATTATTACATAACTGGAATAAGCTGTTGACATAAGCAGAAACGTACTGTGTACTAGTTGAAAGCTTTTGGCCATTTGCAAATCGACAAGAATTGGGTTTTGGCCAGATACTAGTGACCTGGATTGGCCACAGTGAGAATGGGCTACTAGGTTTGATGGACCTTTAGTCTGACCCAGTATGGCTATTCTTATGTTCTTAATTTTTCTGGTCACATTTGAAATTATATTTCTCTTATTATTTGAAGAAACTCATTCAAAAAATGTTTGTATGAAAATATTGTCCTTGTAATTAGTATAGAGAGTAAATTTATGTGCATCGGTTCTGTTTTTATGTCACACTTGTTGAATATAGGTATGTTGCTTAAGGTTCACATTGTGCATTCACTAGTTGAAAGTTTCCAGCCATTTGCAAATCAGCAAGAATTTTTCTGGTCATGTTTGAAGTTATATTTCTCTCATTTTTTTGATGAATCTTTTTAATCGAAAAAGGTTTGTATGAAAATATTTTCATTATAATTAGTATAGAGAGTATGTTTATGTGCAAATGTTCTGTTTTTGTGTCACATTTATTTAAATTAGGTAAGTTGCTTGAGGTTCTGTAATGAGGTAGAACCGCTATCAACCCAGAAGGAGGCCAGCACTAAGAAACCATATGATAAGACTTGCTGGGTATAAGCTCTTCCCAATTGGCCAAGCAAAGCAGACAAATTTGCATTTTGGAGGCTAGCTGGAAAAGATCTCACCATAAGAGAATTAGGGGAGGAGGAGCTAAATTAAGATGCCGGCGCTATCTCTGGAAACTGATTCTTTTTTGTGCCATATTTATGGTGAAACGCAAATCTAAAGCCCAGGTTTTCCCGGAGGAACCTACATTGTTTACTGGAACGATGGACGCTATCGTGCAGCATTCCACCTGAAAGCAGAATCCGGATGCATCCTCGGCGGGAGGAGGCACGCAGACACTCCAGTAAGGGCGCCACCTTGCCTCTGGAGGAGCGGAGACCACTGTTGCGTCCTATGGCCATGGAACCAGCATTGGAGGCTGGGCAGGCTCGAGATGTTCCCATGTTGCAACACCAGACTCGGGGATCTGAGTCTGAGCGACATCAGGAGGATAAGTCAGCATTGTTGGCGTAGGAGCTGGATGCAAATCAAGAGGAGGAGGAGGAGGACTTTATTCAGATTTCCCTTGCAGCAGCAGCTACAGGTACTGGTTTTACAGGGGAACCCAGCATAGAACTAACTCTCCTGCAGAGACCTAAGGCCTTTAATTTGGAGACCATATGGAAGCAAGAGTTTTGTTTAAATTTTCTTGCCTTTGCTATAAATCAATTTTTGGCCTGGCCCCTAGGTATCTGGTTTCTCAATTTAATCTGGACAGTTCCATTAGGTCCACACGCAGAATTCATTTGTTCTCCTTTCCATCATTAAAGGACTGCCGCTACAAAAGATTCCTGGACAGAACTCTTGCCTCCCAGGCAGGTAAATTGGCTGGCTAACATCATCATCCACTCCTCATCTTACCTCAATTTTAGAAAATCAATAAAAACAAATTTGTTTAACCGATTGTAACCTATGAATCTAGTGTATCTCTCCTCCCAACCTGTACCTTATTTTTGATGACTTTGCATTGTAACTTCTTCGACACTGTATTGTAACTACTTTGATGACTTTGTATTGTAACTACTTCGCTGATTGTCCAGCGCCTCTTGTAAACCGCCTCATAGAAACATAGAACATGACGGCAGAAAAGGGCCACGGCCCATCTAGTCTACCCACACTAATGGCCCACCCCCTAACTACCTCCATGAAGAGATCCCACATGCCAATCCCATCTTTTCTTAAAATCTGGCACGCTGCTGGCCTCAATTACCTGTTGTGGAAGATTATTCCAGCAGTCAACCACCCTTTCGGTGAAGGGTGGTTGACCACTGGAATAATCTATCATGGCTTTGGCGGTATATAAAAATAAAATTATTATTATTATTATTAATTTACAGTCTTCTTTGGGTGGTCAAATGCAGTAACTTTCTAACCGGTGTACAGCCATACTTTTGGAGCAAGTGGTAATAAAGAATAGAATATCAAGCCTGGAAGAAAAGTCTTTGGCCTATGAAACCAGACTTAAAACTTTGGAATCACAAGCCTCTGTCTGGGTTAGAGATAGTGAGAATTTGCATTTTAAATGTGAAATGTTAGAAAATGCTACTAGAAAATGTAATCTTAGGGTTATAAATTTTCCTAACGTTTTGATGATTACACCAATGGAAATGTTTAAAAGGTATATGAATGAGGTTTTGAAGGTACCTGAGTCAGCCTATCCACCTATCTCAAAAATTTATTACCTACCTACTAAAGTGAATTCACAGAGTCCTAACCAACAGAATCTTTCTGCTGATAGTTTGGACTTGACTAATTTCCTTGAGAGGTCGGAAGTTGAATCTCAGGCTCCCGCAATATTGTTAGTTTCCCTTGCTGTCGACTCAGACAGGGAATGGTTGATGAAATTGTTTTTTAGATATAAAGAAGTTTCCTTTATGACTTATAAAGTATGGATATATCCAGATATATCTAGATCTACCAAGTTTTTCCTTGCAAGTCCCAACCACAAACTAACGACCACCACCCTGCAACTTAACGGGCTAATGTATCCAATCAATTCCACCATTAAAATTCTCGGAGTCATCCTGGACCGCTACCTCACCTTTGAAGACCATACCAATGCCCAGGTCAAAAAATGTTTTTCCACCCTTTGGAAACTCCGTTCTATCAAACACTACTTTGATTTCCCCACCTTCAGATTGCTGGTCCAATCCCTAATCTTAAGCACCCTGGATTACTGTAACATCATATACTTGGGTTCCTACAAGAAAACCATTAAACGTCTAAGATTCATTCAGAACACCGCTGTCCGCCTCATCTATGGCCTCAAAAAGTCAGACCATGTTAGCCCTTTTCTACAGAAAACTTCATTGGCTACCAATTGAAGCAAGGGTCATCTTCAAATTTGCCTGCCTCTGCTTTAAAACCTTAACTGGCTCATCCTCGATATACCTTTGTGTATACAAAAATAAAGTTATTATTATTATCTACCCAGAAAAGACAAAAACAATTTCTACTTATGAGACCACAGGTTCTACAGTTGGGAGCAACTTTTACATTATGGACTCCTTTTACTAAGGTGCACTAACATTTTTAGCGCACGCAGGAAATTACCGAGCACTACACCGTGTACTATGGTTCTAGAACTAACACCAGCTCAATGCTGGCGTTAAGGTCTAGCACACGCAGCAATATAGCGCGCGCTATTCCGTGCGTTACAACCCTACCGCACCTTCATAAAAGGAGCCCTATGTTATCCCTGTAAATGTGTAATGATTTCTAGAGAAAATAGAGATGCTTTTTATGAGCCGTAGCAGCTATCTAAATTTATTTTTGTTAAAGATCAAGCAACCTGCACCTCTTGATAAGGGTGTCCAAATAGAACCGCTCAAATGAAATAGATCGGGGGGTATCAGGCCTCATCTTTATTTCCTTAAAAATTGTTTCTTGAAGGACTTTACTCAGTTTATTTTTCAGCTCCTTCTCCAATAATTGTGGACTAATTTATACTCTGAACTATTTAGTTAATTTCCTGGACAATTATGTTGAGAACATTAGCTCTCATTGTATATATTATTTTCAGTTCATTGTATTGCTTCCTATTTTTGACGGATGTTATTGTCAAAAGTTTAAAATGTATAAATAAAGAATTAAAAAAAAAAAGAGAAATAGAAATAGAAATCTGCAGACAAGGCCTGGAGCATAGAAAGACCAGAAAAGGGGACTCTTCAGAGTAACTCTTCAGGGTAACAGGGACTCTTCAGAGTAACCACTGGGGAGGTACTCACCTAACTCCTAGTAAGTTCAAATTGACCAGTAACCAGAGGGTTCACAGAAGCCAAGATACCAGAATACCCAAATTGACCAGTGGCCACAGGGTCTGTGGGGACCAAGGTACCAGAAGAGCCTGAATGACCAGTAGTGAACAGAAGAGCCTGTAAAGGCATCCTAAAAGTCAAGTGAGAAATGTGATGTCTACTTGTGCTTTACCCCAAAGTCTGTAAGCGAGGGGCATAGTTGCGCTTTGTTGCCCTGAAGCAAAACACCTCTCAAAATTTACAAAAATTAAACATTTTTAGGAAACAGTTATTTCTCATTACCTTATGGGTTCAAAAACTCCCTAATAAAAAAATGTTTCTTCAGCCTTCACATGCTAAGGAAAGTGAGAACCTGTTTCCATCAAAAACACTTTGCTGTCCTTGTCCAATCCACCATCCTTTCCAGACTGGACTATTGCAACTCTATCTACCTAAGCCTAACAAAGAAAAACCTTCAAAGACTCCAGCGGATTCAAAATGCCGCTGCTAAGCTTATCTTCGCAAAAAGCAAATTCGACCACGTCTCACCACTTTTGTCCAAGCTACACTGGCTCCCGATAATCTCCAGAGTCCAATTCAAATGTGCCTGCCTTACTTTCAAGATCCTACACGGCATTCTCCCCCCTTTTCTTCCTCTTTCTTGGAATTCCTCTAACCCCAATTCCACCAGATCTACCCCAAAACTGAAACTTTTCTTTCCCTCTCGAAAAGGCGTTTCCCTAGTAGGAAAACTAGGTTCCTCCCTCCCTTTCAGAATCACTGAGCTCTGGAACAATCTTACCTCCCCTCTTAGGAATCTGAGCTCCCTCCAACTCTTCCGTAAACATCTGAAAACCTGGTTATTTTCAAAAATGTAACTCTTCCTCTCTCTGGTTACTCTGTCCTAAATTTTCTCTTCATTTTGTCTTTTCCCTTCACTGGAGTTCCTTTCTACCCTAACCCTTGTTAACCGTGTGGAGCTTTGCGAATGTAGAGATGATGCGGTATACAAACCCAAGGTTTAGTTTAGTTTAGTTTAAATAAGATGAAAATAATATGACTTTTTGCCCTAATTCAGCTTGATAATTTTATCTCTAAATGTTCTCTAGCAGAGCATTGTATCTAGCCAAGCCTCTCAGGAAAAATAAAAAAATAGATCCATGCTTTATTCTGATATCCAGTGGCATGCAGAACTTGGCCACTGAGGGCTGCAAAGGTGGAGGAGGACACTTTGCAAAAGAGCCTTCTGTGCTATTCAAATTGTCATTAGGAAACTAATAAGGCCATTTTGAACACAGCTCAACTGATGCACACCACAGGTCAGCATGAAGACAAACACAATCCCCCCTTTCAACTGTAGTCTCATACACCATCAACAATGGGAGCATTCTGTAATATGTTGATGCAGTATAACAAATGCTAATAAAGCATAAATATAAACATTACAAAATCATAGTGCTCTCCTGTACAGTTTTGGCCCAGCCTCTCCTTCCCTTTTCAACAATTAAGAGCATAAGAGTTGCCATACTGGGACAGACCAAAGGTCCATCAAGCCCAGTATACTGTTTTCTACAATGTGTAATCCAGATCGCAAGCACCTGCTCCATCCGCAAAGTGCAATGTCAGCACTTGCTCCCTCATCCATCTACCTCACACCTCTTCCTGCCAGCAGGGCTAAATCTATCATTCGCCCTCTCCTTCTCCTGCCACAGGTCTTGCATGCATTTCTTGCAAGACTCAGACTTCATGGTGAGAAGATGTGTCAGGCATGGATGGTTCAACTTTCCTCCACCTGAAATCTCACCTTGGTTGAAAAGAGAGTGAGATAACCCTTGCATGAATAACAATAACAGAATAAAATAAAATATACCTGGAAATCCCAAAATTCCACCGTATCTTTCAAATGATATCTTAGAGAAAGGATGTTTTAATTTAGGAGCCTGGATTTTCATATCTATTTGTGAAGGCCCCGTAAACACCAACCACATAAGTCTTTCTTTTATCAACATTTCATGCAGATACATACATAACCTTATAGGTAGATCACACCACGGTGAATTATAGAAGTAATGCATATACATGTGGGAAGAGAGATAAGGCAGTTTATAAGGGGTGATGGCACTTATCTGTTGCAATTTCCTGTGGGCTGGATGCTGGCCGAAGGAACACCCAGGGGCTAGCTGGAGGCCCCTACTTTTCACATTGCTGCTGCCAGCAGGTTTTCAAGACAATGGGCAGATGTGGGGGAGGGCGGAGAAGGGAGTGAACGTGTGATGCTGGAGCATAAGGAGCAGAGAGAAAGAGACCGGAGATGGGAAGGGAGGGGCAGAAACACTTAGCCATTGTGCCAGGTGAGATACTGGCAGTGATATCAGTGGCTGAGGATTTTGGCACCCTTTATGGCTGGTGCTCTCAGTCATTGCCTCAACCGATCCAGTGGTTAAGCCGGTCCTAGGCAGTGGCGCAGCCGGTCCTAGGCAGTGGCACAGTAAGGAGGCATGGCCCCCCCTCGGGCGCTGTCTTAGTGACGGTGCCGGCACCCCTCCTCCTCTCCGCCCCCACTCCTTCACGTCCCCCCCACCACCGTACCTTCATCTCTTCGCTGGTGCAAGCAGCAACTCCAACCTGCTGCTTGCGGCAACATCAGCTCTCCCTCTGACATCACTTCCGGGTTCCGTGCCAAGGAAGTGACATCAGAGGGAGAGCTAATGCCGGCAGCGAGTTGGTGATTCTGCTTGGGCTGGGGAAGTTAAAAGAGGTATGGGGTAGGGAAGGGATGCACACGTGGGGCGGGGAAGAAGCAAGGGGGCGGAGAAGAGGGTGGGGAGGGGTGCCATTGCCTGGGTGCCTCTGATCTTCGCTACGCCACTAGTCCTAGGTCCTTGCATTCTGATATCTTCAGATACCGCTGTATGATCCTGATATCTGACTAGTCTAAAAAAAACTGGAAAATGAAGCATCAGCAGTGATAAGACTAGTATGTTAGGGAGATAATGAGCTCCCACAATCCCTCACCCAGGTGCACAGTTGCCTTTTTCTTTTAGCACAGTTTGCCTCAGGCTTCTCATGATTGATGCAATTTGATTCTCTGCCAGTAGCAGACAGTTTCATAACATGGCAGATTCGGTTTTGGCAAGTGTTTACGTTTTCTTTCTCTCTCACCCTCTCTCTTTCCTGCTCTTTAACTTGAGAGCAATTCAAGAAACGCAATACTCTTTTAGTTCACGAGCAGTGGACATCCCGCTGAGGGCAGCTCTTTATGGTGATGATAAACACTCAACTATCAAATGATGGATCATAACATTTCAGTTTGAAGCAATCAATGATATATTCAACTTTCACTAATAAGGGGATTCTGAAGCCTATAAATGACCTCGGCTTCTTAACTGTATTAAAAATAATCAGCTCTGAAAACAGACATATATAGGCGTTGGATTTTAGGGGGGCCTGAGTCCAAAGTGGGGGGAGGGGGCACAAAATTTTGCTCTGACTCCTCCACTGCTCTCTGCCTCCCCCACGATCCTACAAAATTGAGACACCATATGCTGCTTTGGCTTATGGGAGCCCCCAAACCCTGCCACTGGAAGCCCTCTTCATCTAAAGCCTGGCAGCTAGTGATGCTTTTCCTTGGAGCTGCCATGCTGGCATGTGCGAGGGAGGCTGGCCCCCCTGTGCATGCTAGATTTTCATGCATGCATGGCAGGTGGTTCCGCCCTCACACAAGCTCTATTTTACACACAAAAATAGCATGTACTGGGGGGTGGGGAAAGCAGGGGCTGATGCATTGGCAACCCAGGAAAAGTGCCACCAGTTGTCAGGCTTCACAGAAAGGAGCGCTTCAGCTTTTGGAGCTTAGGGGACCCCTACCAGCCAAAGCAGCAGACAGCGTCTCGGTTTCGGGGAGGCTTGAATCTAAATTGGACGACCACGTCCCCGAGGCCTCCCCATGAGTATGCCGGAGTCTGTTATAGGGGAAAACACCCTCCAGGGATTCAAGACAAAGTCGGATAAGTTCCTGCTAAACTGGAACGTACGCAGGTGAGGCTGGACTCATTTAGAGCACTGGCCTTTGACCCGGGGGCCGCCACGTGAGCGGACTGCTGGGCACGATGGACCACTGGTCTGACCCAGCAACGGCAATTCTTATGCTCACTGTCCAGAAGTGCAAACAAGGATACAGTTGGAGTGTGAGATGGCTTTGAGCACAGTATCAGGCCTGTTGAAAGAAACCTGTGCTTCTCCTCCTCCCTCCAGTGTTCTGGTTTCACTTGGTACCCATTACCTTCAAATGACACAGCTGAGCTACAGAGTTGTTACGGGTTCTGGCTTTTACATTTGTGCAAATCTTGACACCTCCTACTTTAAAATTCTCAGGAAAATCATGAGCTAATTCTTTTTATTTATATATTGGGATTTGTTAACTACCTTTAAGAAGAAATTCACCTGAGCCAGTGTACAGCAGGTACATCACAATTTTGTTAAAAGCATAACAATAGTAAAATGACCAAATATAAGCCTAAATGCAATCAATGAGGTAAACTTGGAAATAGCAAATTGAAACCTAGGGCTCCTTTTACGAAGCCGCATTAGCCCCCGCCTGCTCAAAGTGTTAGGTGTTATTATAGATTCTGACCTCGGTTTTGCAGACCAGAATAATTCCTTGGCGAATAATTTTTTTCTTTAGATTAAGACAGTTAAGAACGATAAGATCTGTTATAAGTCAGGCTAGTTTCAGGTCAGTGGTGCAAGCTGAACTACTTCCTTACCTGGACTATTGCAACTCACTATACTGTGGAATAACAGAGAAAGAGTACAAGAGATTGCAATTAGTTCAAAATATAGCAGCCAGCCTAATTTTTCAATTAAAACAATTGAGAGGGTTAGTCCACTGCTATAACTCCCTTAGGCACCATTTATAGAGTTCCCCAATAAATACTAACATTAGCACATGGTCATAGAGTGAGAAAATGGAAAATAGCCCTTTATTAGAGCCGTAGAAAAAAATGGCAAAGCATATTGGAAAGACCCAAGTAAAGGCGCACGAAGAGCCTCATTCTATAAATAATGCCTTAGTTAGGCATTGCTAGGTGCCATAATTCAGACTACCTAGCGACGCCTAACTAAAATCCTCACCTAACCTAAATTATATCAATTAGCTTAAAGGCATGGCAATTGACTGTGCCATTGAAGTTAATTGAATAATTAATTTAAACATTTTAAATTTTAAAAGTTACGTGTGGAATTCCACATGGCGCCTACAGACACCCTCCGACACCCTCCGATGCCTAACAATGCCTACCTGAAATGTAGGCTTGGTTTAGGGCGGGAAATAGGTGTGGTTGACTTAGGTGTTGCTAGGCTTCCGAGTTAGGTGTTGGTAAATTAGGCCCGGTAAAACCTGGCCTAATATACTGGCGCCTACATCCAGGATGCTTAGTGACACTTAAGCATGCCTAGGCTTTGCTAGGTGGGATTCTATAAACGGTAGTTACAAAGAAAAAGGAATCCAACAAATCAGCAATGAATGTTGAACAAACAAACCAAAAAGAAAACTGCAGAATGGATATACTTGATTCAGGCACTTTATTGAGTCAATCAAACGTTGTTTTAAGAGGGGTCCGCCTTTGTTCTAGAGAAACGAGGACCGAACATGGTCCGTGTTTAAAATAAAACATCTTCCTCAGAGGTCCTAATGAAATATAAGGGAATGTTACATGAAGAATAAATATGATGGATGACAATGTTGATATGCATCGTGTAACAAATTAGAATATGAAGATGCCTAGAGGTTGATTGACAACTGTGCCATGTAGGCATCACTAGGCACCGTTTGTAGAATCTGGCCTTAAAAGGACCCCTTTATAGTACAAGTCCTTCTGTCTATTGTATTACAACAGGCTTTTATTAGACCCTGAGTTCTGTGATTCTGCTTAAGTAACAGAAGCTGTGGATTTCAGTAAAAGATTCCAACACATTATGACAATTTAATTTAGTTTATAGGCAGGGCTGGATTTATGTGTATTGCGGCCCCTAAAAGTTAAGAGGTACCTCGATTAAATAGGAAGTAAGTTTTAGGTTACATAAGACACCCCCCCCATTCCAATATATTGGAATTTTCATTATTTATAAATGCAGTTTTTAAGTGATATGTGAGGCCTTAAACTGTAACTTGTCTGGTTTATACAGAAATCTAGTCCTGCTCGTATGTGAGATGTACAAGGACATTTCACCAGGATTTATACAATTTCCATACACACTCTACAACTATACCAAGAGGCATTTTATCTCTATAAGAGATCTCCATATTGCAGTTTTATGGGGTCCTTTTATGAAGGTGCGCTAACCAATTTAGCGCGCGCTAAAGACTGGCACACGCTAAATGCTAAGGTGCCTTAGCATTTAGCACGCTAATCCTCAGTGCACGCTAAATCAGTTAGGGCGCCGTAATAAAAGGACCCCCATATCAGTAGTGGGCAACTCTGGTCCTCAAGGAGTGCAAACCAATCGGATTTTCCAGATAACCTTAATAAATATGCAAAAAAAAATTATTTACATACTATTGAGACAGTGTGCATACGAGTATAACTCTCTCATGCATATTTCATTAGTGATATCACATTAGATTACATTACATTAGTATTTATGAATCATTAATATGCTCCAGAAGGAGTTCAATGCGATTTACAATTTAGAAGAGCCTGGCCATGTCCAGGATTTACATCATTTCATTAAGGTTTATAACATAGACATCTTGGTTTGTGTTCATGTAAACACATGATTATGGTATATAGTTTGGAGAAAAGATTGACCATATCTGGTGTTTACAGTAATTTTGATATCCTGAAAACTTGACGATTTTGAGGCCCTTGAGGACAAGATTTGCCTATTTCTACTTTATATAAAGCTTGCTACATGTCCATTACAGAATTCTGGTAAAAAACCCGCAAAAAAACCTTCAGATAGCATGCCCAATTGCTGTAATCTAATACTACCCATAATGCATCAGCATACTGAATGAAGAATATTTATTTTGAAACTGAATTTGTTTACCCTCAACTAGATCTACAATTCTGTTGGATTATATCAAAGTGGGCTTCTATTTTTCAGTCTAGTCTAGGAATGTATCGAGAACCACATTTCCTGTTCACTCACCCTCATGCCCAGTTCAATGTTTTCTCCACCATATACTTCCATGCCAGGATCAAGCAGGCCAATTTCACCGAAGTATTCGCGATCGACCACAAAGGAACAGCCGATCATAGCTGGTGTCCTGGGGAGAACCAAAGTGGAGATACTTTCAAAAACACATTTAGTCCCATTGGCAGGTAAGAGAAGAAGCTTGCTTTGCATATCCAACAGGATTTTTACCCTTCCTCAGCAGTAAAAATATTAACAATGGGACAGGTGATGGTGGTCAGCGCTTTGCTGACTGCCAATGGCCTTATGCCCAGATATTCAATGCTGGGCCATATTCATGCTCTGACACTAAGGGGCTGATTCTATAAACAGCGCCTAAATCAGCCGGTGCCTAGAAAAATGGTGTCAGCCACGTGTCAATCACACTTAGGCGCCATTTACAGAATTGCGGCTAGTGGCTTAGGCACCTGAAATGTAGGCAAAGGTGCCTACGTTTTCGGAGAACTGCGCTTAAGGCATGCTTTGTCCATAGAGATGCCCACTTGGGTGTTAGGCACTATCGTTCAATTAAATTTAAATTTTTATTTTTTTTACCAATTATTAAGGATACTTTGCCAATTAAATTAAGCACCTAAGAGGCATCTAACTTCAGGTGCCCATTATAGAATCAGCCTCTACATATCCAAGTATACATGACTGGCGAAACTTTAGCCAGTTAGGTGCAATATTCAGCACTTAACCAACTAAGAACTAATAAAAGATATATAATTGTGTTTTATGGAGTCATGTTTATGTGGTTACGTTAGCCAGTTAGATGCTGACTATCAGAACTGAACCAGTTTTGGCTTGGACGCTAATTGGGCATTTTCAGCAGCACTATCTGGTTTGCCCCAGACAAGTGATGTAAATGGCCAGGAGCTGTTTCTGGCCATTTAAATCACTTTGAATATTGAGCTCCGATCATAACAGTTTATTTCGGTCTTACCCAGGAGATCTGAACAGTTAACGCAAGATTAAAATAAATTACAACAAATAAAAAACAATAAATGTGCACAAAACCACTGACAATCAATACTCATCCTATTTCTAAAATAAAAATGTTTTCAGTTTCCTAATTCATACTAGATCATATTCTCTCCTTATGTTCCACAACAAAGGAACAACCCCAGAAAACAGTTGCTTACTAGTTCTTTTTCTCACACCGTTAGCAGAGGGCGCAATTTCGCAACATTAAATTTTAGCAAACTGCACTGAAAAGTGGCCTTAACGCATGATTGCGTGGGTCATTCCAGCATGCTAAGGCCAGTTTTTTTTTTCCCACATGGGTAAAATGGCCAAGCGCTAATTTTGCCATTAACTAGGGTTACCAAATGGCTCCAGAAAACAGAGGACGGATTGAGACATCTGGGTTTTACTTCCATCCTCCTTTTTCTGGAGCCATATGATAACCCTATATTAGCGCAAGACCATTAGCACATGAGCTTCTACTACCACCTATTTTGTTGATGATAAGGGCTCATATGCTACTCATGCACTATTGAATATGAATTGTGGTAGCGTCAGAGCTAATACCACCATGGCCGGTGATAGAAAAGCCTAATACAGCTTCGAAAAAAGGAGGGGGCTAAATAAGATCATGCAAAAGTCTTGAAGCCTTTAGATACCTATAATAGTGTGCATTCAATATCAGTGCTAGGTCATAAAATTGTCCACTTCCAATTACCTCTATAATCCACAGAAAAACTTGGGAAGGATGACTTTCAAAGGAATTTTCCTGAGGCACTACTGTAGATAGTAAGACCAAGGTAAATTCCTGTGCTTAAAACTCCTCTCTCACTAGTCAAAAGTACATCTACAGTGCCCATACTTTTCAACGTGGCACAAAGGGACATGGGTGGGAGAGATAAAGCAGAGATAGCAGATTACCCAGTTCCAGGCTGAAGATTTTGAGACAGTCTTGGTTTTGAACTTACATCCCAAAAGTAGTGCTGGATTTGTAGTGCCTGATTTTGCTTGTTAAAATCAATGGTACAAATCCCATAATGCACCAGAATGGGGTGGGGGGGGGGGGGGTCAGAAATCCAGGACTGGTCTAAAATCTCCAGCCTGGAACTGGGGTAAGTTGGCATCTCTGGAAAAGTAATTCCTTGCCTGCACCTTGCACCAGATATAAAGGAGGCACAATGTTTGCAGGGACAGTTGTTCAGAAGTGCAGCTGACAAAGTTAACTTTAGTTGTATATAGCTGACTAACTGGTCTCTGGTTTACTATGGTACCTAGAGCCTACGGACATTTAAACCTGATTTTTGTATCTGTGCATGTGCTTTGGAAAAGAATCCATGCGTGCTTGAAAATACAATCCACACTTGTTATTTTTCAATCTGATGCAGATCATATTCTTGGAAACACCTCCCCTAGGTACAGCTAAATGCATGTGCATTGTGGAACACAACACATGCTTTTAGCAATATTGAAAGACGGCACTTTTCAGACAGTAATTTATGTACAGCAATTGCTATTAGTCACATAAAATTGTCCTCCTCGTTCCCCAAACTTTCAAAGGGAAACACCATAAGGAGAATCTGTTTGAAAATTAGCTTGCAGGCTCAGCAGTCCTTGAATTCTTTGCTGAGTTTCAAAATTTCCTCTATAAAGTGCAACCAGCTGTCTTGCTGGCACTTTGTTGATTAATGTTATTCCTTCTAATTCAGCCCTAAGACGTACAGATGAAGACTAACACTGACACATTCTCACAAACGCTTTTCATGTGTTTGACAGAGCAGCATTATCGAAAAGGCAACGGTCATATGGACTTTACTGCATTCTGTCTTTTGGTGCATAATTTTTGTTGATTTTAATCTCTACAAAAATTGCTTCTCAGCTAATGACAGAGGACAGCAGCACAAAAATAACAGGACCATTAAAAAGTGATTATTTGAGTAATAAACCAATTTGTCAGCTCATTAGTGTTTGGTCAGATAGCTGTCACTGATGAAAGTTTTATGCTACTTGTGACTTGTAATAGCCAGGGGCATTTTTACATAGAGAGATAGTTGAGTTCAATTTCAGCAGCATTCAGCAAATGTTTCATTTGTTTTAACAATCTTCCAGTGCATATGACAAACTAGGAATTTCAGATGCCTACAGATTCCAGCAGCGGCACACATGGATTAGAATGCCAACATTGCCAGTGCCAGCCCCATCACAGCTGCTGGTGCTCTCAGGAAAGTATAATGTGATCCCTGATTGACATTAAGGGCTCCTTTTATCAAGCCGCGCTAAACTGCCGGCCGCACTAGCCGCTAACACCTCCCTTGAGCAGGCGGTAGATTTTAGGCCAGCGCGCAGGGTTAACTCATGATGAAACGTCACGTGCATTAATCCCGCTAGCACGGCTTGATAAAAGGAGCCCTAAATCAAGGCTTACTATGGGAGAGAAGGGAAGATGCTAGCCAGGAAGAGAATCTTGCAGTAGCTAAGAAAACTCTGCTGACCCAAATGACCTACCCCCCTCACCAATATCATCCTGTCCAATTTCATAGTTATGTCAAGGCCCAGTGGAGGGAGCAAGTCTGTACCTGTGAATCATCTTTGGAGGAGCTTTTAAAAGGCTTCTTAATATGCAACTGGAGGAGACTGATTTAATTTAGGCTCAGGATTTAGATTACCTGTGAAGCTGTTTTGCATGTTTTTGTATTACAGGTACAAAATCTTTTATCCAAATTCCTTGTGACCAGTGGCATAGTAAGAGGGGGCGGTTCACCCCGGGCGCCATCTTGCTCAGGGCACTGGCACCCCACCTCCTCTCTGCCCCCTTCCCACTCCTCCCCCTGCCACACACTTGCCACTTCTTTTCCCCATACCTTTTTAATTTCAGCATGAGCAGCCACCGACTTACTGCCCGCATCAGCTTCAGCGCTCTCTCTGACATCACTTCTAGCACCCGCACCTAGGGAGTGACATCAAAGAGAACACCAAAGTCAGCGCAGGCAGTAAGTTGGTGGCTGCAAAGGGGTGCCTACATGCAGCAGGAAAGAGGGTGGGAGAAGGGGCTCTCCAGTCCCTCCAAACTCTACCAGATAGACAATACAGGGCAGAGAACCTTCTCTACTGCACTGATCCTCCCTGTCAGCACCAACCAATACTAAGCTTACTAGGAGTTAAGCCAAGACCAGCATTTTTTTTTCCTCCTAAGACTCACCTAAGTTCTGAAAGAACTCTTGATGTTCACTGCTCTCTGCTTGGGACCTGTCCTTTTCAGCACCACTGTTCCCTCAGGGTGAGTGGACAGCTCCCAGCAGTCTTTGTAGGATGTTATGCAAATGTGCTCTCTCTTTCAACTGTTCAGGCTTCTTCTGCTGACCTAGGACAGGGGTGGGCAACTCCGGTCTTCAAGGGCCGGAATCCAGTCGGGTTTTCAGGATTTCCCCAATGAATATGCATTGAAAAGCAGTGCATGCAAATAGATCTCATGCATATTCATTGGGGAAATCCTGAAAACCCAACTGGATTCCGGCCCTTGCGGACCGGAGTTGCCCACCCCTGACCAAGGAGAACTTCACCCTATTACCCTATAGCAGGGGTAGGGCACTCCGGTCCTAGAGAGCCGTATTCCAGTCAGGTGTTCAGGATTTCCCCAATGAATATGCATGAGATCTATTTGCATGCACTGCTTTCAATGCATATTCATTGGGGAAATCCTGAAAACCCGACTGGACTACGGCTCTCAAGGACCGGAGTTCCCTACCCCTGCCCTATAGGTACCAATATTTCAAAATGGTTGGGGATGTCAAATATAACATAGTAATGGAGACATTTCATAAGAACATAAGTATTGCCTCTGCCGGGTCAGACCAGGGGTCCATCGTGCCCAGCAGCCCGCTCCCGCGGCGGCCCTCCAGGTCCTTAACCTGTAAGTTCCTACCACCTGAATTGTTTATTCCCTAATCCTGAAGTACCTTGTATAGTACCCCTCTATCTATACCCTGTAATCCCTTTCTCCTTCAAGAAGTCATCCAAGCCCATTTTGAAACCCATTATTGTACTCTGTCCCTCTCGAGCATCACCATATCCTTCCTTCGTTCTGGTAGTGATCCTGCCACTGTATAGTAGAGCAATGGTGCGCCCGTATCTAGAGTACTGCGTCCAATACTGGTCGCCGCACCTTAAGAAGGATATGGTGATGCTCGAGAGGGTCCAGAGAAGAGCAACAAAAATGATTAAGGGCATGGAAAACCTTGCATATACCGAAAGGCTGGAGAAGCTGGGGCTCTTTACCCTGGAAAAGCGGAGACTTAGAGGGGACATGATAGAGACCTATAAAATCATGAAAGGTATAGAGAAGGTGGAGAGGGACAAATTCTTTAGGCTAGCGGGGACATCAAAAACGAGAGGGCATTCGGAAAAACTGATAGGAGACAGATTCAAGACGAATGCTAGGAAGTATTTCTTCACTCAGAGGGTGGTGGACACCTGGAATGCGCTTCCAGGAGAGGTGATAGGACAGAGTACAATAATGGGTTTCAAAAAGGGCTTGGATGACTTCTTGAAGGAGAAAGGGATGACAGGGTATAGATAGAGGGGTACTATACAGGGTACTTCGGGATTAGGGCATAAACAATTCAGGTGGTGGGAACTTACAGGTCAAGGACCTGAAGGGCCACCGCGGGAGCGAGCTGCTGGGCAATACTGGGTGTGTTCAGCACTCACAGGCACAAACAGAGCTGGCTTCTATGTATGAGAGAATGCTACCCACATTCCAACCATTGGATATGGTGCACTAATATTAGGTCTGATATTCAACCAGCAATGAACAACGTTTTGCTGACTGCTGCCAGCGTTATCCCTGGAAATTCAATATTGGGTTACGTCCAGTCTCTGGCATTGAATTTCCAGATATACAGAGCCAACAAAAACATAGCTGGTTAAGTAGGAGATTCAGCATTTAACCAGCTATGGTGAACCACATAAAAATAGAACTGACTTTTATGCGGTCCTATTTATAAGGGAGTGGAGGAGTGGCCTAGAGGTTAGGGCTGTAGCCTCAGTATCCTGAGGTTGCAGGTTCATGATCCTTGGCAAGTCACTTAACACTCCATTGCCCCAAGTACGTTAGTCAGATTGTGGGACAGATAAGTGGTCTAGAAATAGTAAACATAAATAAATAAATACTTAAATGGGAGAACATCGCAGGGGAGGAGACATAGGCATCCTGGGACTGTCGGCCAAGTCTCTTCCCTGAAGAAGCCCTTTCTGGAAACGTCAATCGCTCCTCCTAAACTTACTTGCTCCACTTCATCACTGACGCTGAAACCGTGGATTGAAGACAAAGTTTTATTTTATTTTTCTTTCCAGCTTATGATTTATCTTTAATCTTATCTATTGTTTAGCCTTTTGTCTTTGTTTTGTTCTATTTCTATCATTTAAATTTCTCCAGAATTCTACTGTTCAACGGCTCCCCCTTCTGCTTCTATTCCTTTCTCTCCTCTCTTCTACCTTCCAAAGTATTTAGATCAATGTTGTCTTGTTAAAATGTTTATTTTATTTTTCCTCTAACTCTACTTTTCACTTCTCTATTACCCTCCAGGTACTTTAGTTAGATTGTGAGCCTTCGGGACAGTAAGGGAATTTTTCAAGTACCTTTCTTATTTCTAATCTTAATGTATATTTTCTGTAAACTGCTTAGAACCTAACGGATGTAGCGGTATATAAGAAATAAATTACATTACATTACATTACATTAACTGGGCAAGTGCTGACTTCAGCCCTAGAATGCCCTGAAAATAGCCATTTCAATTTGGGTGCCAACCAAACGTTTTTGGTGTCACTATCCAGTTAAGCGTCACTGAATATGAATAGTTGGCCCCGAACAATGATTTAACCGGCCAGGAGCCATTTCTGGCCAGTGAAACCACTTTGAATATCAACGCCATTATGACTTCAGTTGTGAGGGGAAGGTTTCAAGTTCAAGTTTATTTATAGCTTGATATACCGACCATCACAAGTATCTGGTCGGTTTACAATAATAGAAATTAAAAAGATATTTAAAATATTTAAAATTGCTTAAAGAAAATAATAAATTGAAATAAAAAAAAAAAGGGGGGATTGAGGCTAAGACAAGGACATAATTGAGACGGGTAGGTGACGAGAGGGAAAAGAGGGAGAGGAAGATTTTTAATTACATTATGTAAATAGAAAATAAAAGGAAGGAAAAAGGGGAGGGATAAAACAAGAGGGGAAGGGGAATGTCGCTTCTTGAAAGCGTTTCTCTATTTATTAGTTTTTATTTTCTCTTTTTTTCGGGTTCTTAATTGGAATTTATATAGGCGTCTTTGAATAGAAATGTTTTAAGGTGTGTTTTAAACTTGTGATTTCTATGGGACGCCCAGGATACCTTCCGTCCCCTTCTGAATAAAGCCATGATATTATTGCACCACTCCCAATGACAGCAGCACAGATAGCAGGTTTATTTGATCGTGTATGTAATTCTGGAACCTGCTATGCATTGTTGGATTTGCGGGATATAAATATTTTACATAAATAAATACCTTAGAACAGTGGTTGTCAACCCATTCCTCAGGGAACAACCAACCGGTTAGGTTTTCAGGATACAGACAATGAATATGCATGAGCTAGATTTACATGCAATGGATACTGTGAATGTAAATCTATCTCATGCATATTCAGTGGCATAACTAGGGAGATCAGCACCCGGGGCGTTGGCACCGGGCATCACCATGCCATGTGTCCCCCTCCCCTGTTCTTCCCTGCCGCACCGTGCACCCCCTGTCCCCGCATACCTCTTGAAACGTTCACTAGTATGAGCAGCATCTTCCATCTACTGCTTGCACTGACCTCAGCTCCCTTTTGACATCACATCCTGGTCCCGTGACCAGGAAGTGATGTCAGAAGGAGCCAAGGCTGGTGCGAGCAGCAGATGGAAGATGCTGCTCGCACCGGCAAACATTTCAAGAGGTGCATGGGAGGGGACGGAGAGGAGAACTGCCAGGGCCCCTGTGAAGAAGGTGCCTGGGGTAGTCGGCCCCCCCCTCACTTTACTATGCCACTGTGCATAATCATTGTGGGAATCCTGAAAACATGACTTCCTGGGTATGTCCCAAGGACTGAGCTGAGATTCACTGCCTTAGAGGAAAAGCTGGCGCATAACAGATGCAAAAGGTCACAGATGCAAGAGTTGTCTTGTACTCAACACCCAATATGTTCTAGATGGATTACAGTAACATATGGTATTTTCCAGAAGATAATATATGTGAGCATCGAGTGATCCTGACATCAAAATTAATGAGCAAGTGAGCAGTGATTGATGGTTCTTAGTATCATGTATGGTACAAATTGACTTTTGGAATATGAAATGAATCTACTATTCTACCTTAGCTCTTATAATGGAAAAATATGAATTGAACTTTCCACACTGTTGGTTTACTAATGAAGCAGCATTCTCTGTCTTTCTTAAACCAATGCTACACTTTTGGGACAATGTTGAACAGCCCACATCGTTTGCAATGCATGTGGGCACTTGATATTTGTACATTGCAACCAGTTTACCCATGGAATCGGCCTGCATTGTTTCACATTCAAAATTAGCTGCTGCCAAGTGTGTGTTGGAAAGGCATCTGCACACTTTGTATTTGATAACTGTGCTTGCAGGGTCAGCACACGGCTATTATATGCACAGGAGAGGGGGGTGGTGTAGCAACAACAAAGATGTTCCAAGGATAAGGGACAACCATAGGTGCAAATTTCATACTTCATTGAATCAGGACCTGACTTTGCCAAGTTTCAGCATAAGCCTTTATCAGGGGTCATTAAATTCTTCAATAGAAACTATAGCACAAGTTTGCACACAAATGACCTGCCAAACACATTAGCATTCTGCATCCAAAATGGTTAACCTGTATTATTCACATAGTCATGAGAGACTACAGGAAAGCCTGTTCCTTATTACTAGGGATACCAGATTTTACATAACTAAAATATAGTCACATGGCCCCACCCCTCAGTCCCACCCACTTCTACCCAAGTCACACCCAAGTCATGCCCCATTCCACCCTAGCCCAGCCCCCCAAACCTCCTCTTTTCAAGCTCGGAGTCATATTTGGAGGGCGTTCATGCATAGGACATCACCGCATCACATTCACGCATATGCAGATACTCTCCAGATGTGGCCCCAAGCTCAAAGTTTTTCAAAACCTGGACAAAGTGCTGGGTTTTGAAAAGCCATCTAGACAACTGGACAGTCTTCTACAAAGAGGACATGTCTGGATAAATCTGGATGGCTGATAACCCTACTTATTACCCAGGCTGCCTTTTCTCATCAAGAGTCATTGTTCATGTGACAGGTTAAAAAGCGTTCAAGAGAAAAGTCAAATATGACTAGATAAAACAATCTTTCTCTGACATGCTTGAAATCACATTGAAGTTTCAAAAAGGGAGTCTGACCTCTGGAAAGAAATATTTGTTTCCCTGAGAGGCTTCCTTTGCTGAAATGGTGCTATTAATAGATTGTGCAAAGTACACACAGTACTTATGAGTCTTTAGTGTTCTTCTCTGCCCCTCAGTTCATATTAACCTGGACATTTATAACTAGATCTCTCTATATACTGCTTTGCAGATGATTCACTTGGATAGCTGAAAAAGGCAGCCACTGAAAACAAAACACATTTTGCTCCTGAACCAAAATAAATTTTCTATTTTGAAAGTGTCTGTTTTATTTTTCTGCTTTTGTAGATGTCAGAACTGGCATTTCCTGTTCTCCAGTTTAACTCCTTGGGTGTTTTGCTTAAACTTATAAAAAAAAAAGCCAGGAAAAGAAAGAAATGGACTCTGGGAGAAGAGGTATCTGTAAGCCAGGAAGAACAGAGGAGCATGGAGGCCTTTGGAGGCCAAAGTAAAGGTATCCCAATGACTACTGTAACTGGAGCCAGCAGAAAAATCCTGTCCTGCTTCTGATGCCATCTGGGGGTGTGGTGAGACCTACTAATTCAGCTATCATCTGCCATGTGATAATTGAGGAGAAGCATCCATGGGCCCAGAAAAGCACAGAGGCCTATTGGAGGGTTGAATTGATTACTGGGACCAAAGTCAGCAGAAAGATACCACCTCATTTCTTATGTCATTTGGAGACGTGGTGAGGCCTACTACTTCAGTTATCATCTGTAGTGAGACACAGTCATAGACATGTGTTCAAAGGGGTGTGACCAAAGGGCAATGCCCCTTTGGAGCCCATGAGGAGCTTGTGAGGAGTCTGGAAATTACATTGAATTTGCTTTGTGAGGCTAGACTTTGAATTAACATGAGTAAATGGAAAAGGAAGTTATAAGAGAGTGTTTTTATTATATCAGGTACTGTTTGGGGTCCTATAGACTCTTATCTTAGCTATAGTCTTAGTATGGATACCAGATGTGTCATTTCCAGGAATTAATGAAGTTCCCCTTGCAGTGGAAATGTTGTTGCACCCTGTGCTTCACTCACCATCTTACCCCATACCTTGTCCTCCCAGAACTGACATCTCTCCCTCTCTTTCTTCCTCCTTGCACCCCTGGATCCATCATCTTTGCCCTCCCCCTGGGGCCACCATCTTTGCTTTCCTCTCTCCCAAGTCCAACATCTTTCTCCCCTTCCTCCACAGAGTTCAACATTTCTTTCTCTCTTACTCCTTCCCTTCAAATCTGGATCCATCAACCTCTCTCCCTGACACCAACATTTCTCCTTCTCTCCTTTCCATCCCCAGGTCTGTCACTCTCCCTTTCTCTAACTCCCTTCCTCACCTATGTTCTAGTATCTTCTCATCTTCCCAAAATTTAGGACTCTCCTTCCCCAATGCAGGAGGCTAGGGTAACTGCCATAGATAAACCAGGACAGCTGGCACCTTAAAGACATCAAGTTTTGTCTGTTTCTATGAGATGTTTTATGAGGGGGGAGGGGAGTGGGTTGGAAGACCTTGTTAGTAGTTGAAGGCTTTCTTCCCTTAGGTGAAGAGCTTAAATTTAAAGCTTTGACTCATAAGCCTGTGCTATTTATACCTGGGCTAGGTAGAAGCAGAAAAGTTCTTTATTCACCAGTAACTATACAGTACATGGTGGTACATCTGTATCAAAAGCCTAAAATGTTTCAGCACCTCTGAGGGCCCTCTTTTTAAAAATCATTGTGTTTTAAGGTAGTTTAGAGGTTTCTAGCATTGTTAGCTTTGTCCCAAATGGTGACTTTACAATGTAGTTGCAAGTTCTCCCTCTACACTCTATGATTGCATACTATATCACCGGCAGTAAAGAGGTAGGAAAGGAGCCAGCCAACCATGTGAGGGGATTTCAGTTTGAAATCTTCATGGGTGATTTATCCTTGGACTTGGTAGAGCAGCAAACCAGGTGCAAACCCCATGACTATGATAATGCTCACAGTGTGGCTGAACTTGGCTTTTTTTAAATTAGTAAAATAAGCTAAGGCAATCCAAAAAAAACCCAAACCAAACCAAATATCCATTCATGAAATAACCCAAACAGAAAAATAAAATCTAGCCTCAACCCGCTTTATATATAGAATAAAAACAACACAATCAAACAGAAAATAAAACAGACCCTGACACAATATATATTTTCCAAGAATGTCACCATTATTATTCTCCTAGGGTTCCTTTTACGAAGGCGCGTTAGAGCCTTAACGCGCGGAATAGCGCACGCTAAAATGCCGCGCGCACTAGCTGCTACCACCTCCTCTTGAGCAGGCGGTAGTTTTCCGGCTTGTGCGTGCTACAGCGCGCGCTAATCAGGTGCTTGCGCTAAAACCACTAGCGCACCTTCGTAAAATTAAAGAAATTAAGAAAGAGGAAAAAGAAGACTTAAAAATCAAAACATGTTTTCTTTTAGAAAATTCTCCAATTGTAGAGCCTCAAAAAATTTGTTTTCTGAAAGGAAACCAAGCATTTACAGGGAAATTTAAGAAAGAAAGTTGCTCTGGTAACAAGAATACAAGGTCTCAGCTGCAAAATTGCTTTCTACCTAATTTAAGAATCAGGGCATACATCAGGAAATACAAATAATCATTGACTACAAAATGCCAAATTCTTTTCTAGAAATAAGCTTTATCAACCTCTCTAAGAAATGAAACAAGAAGAGTAGCCCTATTAGGAATAAGATTTGAAGAGAACGCTAAAAAAGCAGAAATAGCCCAAAATATCAAGAATTTTCAAACACCCCAACCTAATTCCTCCAAATCACTCATATGCAATCTAACAGGGAAATAATATAACTTGGAGGCAATAACAGAATCAACAAAAAAAGTAAATTTTTCAGAAAAATATGCCTTAATCGATTCTAAGATATAGTGAAGGAGTTTCTAGAAAATTGAGAAAACCGAGATTCTTGGATTTCATCATATTCTCCATAATTTCAGCTTATTTATGTAACACTAGGGGTTCCTTTTATCAAGGTGTGCTAGCGGGGTTAGCGCATCGGACATTTCATCACGCGCTAACCCCCGCGGCAAGCCAAAAAACTAACGCCTCGTCAATGGAGGCATTAGCGACTAGCGCGGCAGGCGGTTTAACGCGCGTTATTCCGCGCGTTAAACCCCTACCACACCTTGATAAAAGGAGCCTTAAGATGCTCATTTTCAAAAGAGAAAAACACCTCAAAAGTGACACAATGCAGCAGATAGATGTTTTTCTCATCAAAACATCTAAGTTGTAATTTTCAAAACTCAGAATTGGGCATTTTACTCAACAGTTCGTCTAAATTGCAAGGGGGTGTGTTGGAAGCATATTCTGGGTGAGATTTGGACAGGCTTCAAATCTGGGTGTTTTTCAGTGATAATGGAACAGAAAAAAAAGGCCCAGAGCAGAAACAAAGATTTTATCTAGACCTGTTTCATTCACAATTAAAAAACAACAGCGAAGGTGACCTCGGTGCTCCGTTGCTTTATTATATTATCAAGGCTCAACACGATTGTGTTTTGGCCGAGAGGGCCTGCTTCACCATAGGAGGGGCCTTAAACAACCTGGGCTAATCAGAGCATTAGGCCCCTCCCTGGCATATCTCATTGTTGCACCGGGGAGAGGAAGGCTACCATTTTGAAGAGGCAGGCCTGCTGGCTAGAGTGAGTAGGCATTCCTCTGGCCAGCCATCATAAACAAGGTAAGGGGAAGGAGACAGGGGGGTCACCGCAGGCATGGGGAGTTGGGGGTTGCACAGCAGCGCGAGGAAGTGGGCATCTCTCCCTCTGCTGGGCAGGTGTCAGGGGTGTTGCTTGGTGGTGAGAGGGAGTGGGCATCTCTTCCTCTGCCGGAAGAGGGTATCAGCTGGGGGTTTGCTTTATGTCAACGGCAGGAGGAGGTGGTCATCTCTCACATTACTGGTGGAGGGGTGTTGGGGGCGTTGCTTGGTGGTGGGAGGGAGTGGGCATCTTTCCCGCTGCTGTGGGGGGAGGGTTTGCTTGACTTCAGTGGTGGAAGGGAGTGGGCATCCCTCCTGTTGATCTTCAATTTGGTTTTTTTGTGCGTTTATTCTGCGCATGTGTCCATCGCTATCACCAGCGATGGGCACAGGAAAATTTAATGAACCTTCGCTACTTTCCGCCAACCTCATTTGCATGTGCATTTTTTGGAGAATGACTTGCCTTTGTGAAATCGTTACAATAACGGCTGAGACAGTGGCCCATCGGTTTTTGATGCAAAGTTTTAAGAATCTAGCCCTGAGAGAACAGAGAAATCAGGCCCCTTTGTTATGTTATGTTATGTTAATCAGATTTGCTATTCCATCTTTACCACTGATTGCCTTGGGATCGGTAGCGTGGAATGTTGCTACTTTTTGGATTTCTGCCAGGTACATTCAACCTGGATTGGCCACTGTTGGAAACAGGAAACTGGGCTAATGGACCATTGGTCTCACCTATTATGACTATTCTTATATTCATATTTAGTTCAAGCTCAGATTTCAATACAAGAGGTTGGGTCAGTTACCCAGGAAGTTACAATGGACAGATTGAAACACCAATGGCTTTGTACCATGGCTGCATGATACAGATGGTGTTGACTTTTATAAGGGAGCTGTTTCTTTCCCAGGATAATACTTTCTCTCTGAAAACCCAGACCAATTAGAACAGTGTCTGTATTTCACCTTCGCTGAACCTGATATTTTCAAAGAAATTATTTGGGGATTTTCCCATTGAAAATTGTTTGCAGGTCATTGGGGAAAGAGTTTCTTCAGGCCTGAGATTTTCAAATTGCCCTATTAATGCCAGGTTTCAAAGCTATTCAGTCACACCCATCTAGTAATAACTTCTGAGTGCAATATAGTCTTCTACAGGTGTTAAAGCAAACAGAAATGGTTGATACTCAAGTACTCACATCATGGCATACTTCTTAGTGACTGCATATTTTGCTCCCAAACGAGCCCCTTCTCTCTTCCAATACTGTTTATGTTATAGTGAATCAGGGGCATAACCAGAGGAGGCCTTGTGGGCCTGGGCACCCCCCCCCTCCTCCCACACACACACTTTGAGCTTGGGCCCCCTCCAGAACTCCAACACTCATTTTTACCTTGTTGACAGGGATGCCAAGCCCTGCCAGCCTAATTGCTACATGCTATAACATATGCTCTGAGCATGCACGAGAAGTCCCAGCATGCTCAGAGCAGGAAGGAAGCAGTGGGGAGTGGTGCACTGTAGTAACATGGCTGGCAGCACAGGTATTGTTAGTACGCCCGCTTGGGGAGTTAGAGAGAGGAATACAATGCCCCTCCCAGTCTACCCCGGGCTCCCCACTAAATTGCAGGGATGCCAATGCTAATGTATTGAGCAATCAGCGTAGAAATTTGCTGCGCAGTAATGCAACATCCGTGGCAGGTTACATCACACCTCATTAGTAAATCTGATGAATGAGCCTGGCATCGCAGATAATGAAAAGCATTCCAGAGAACACCACAGGTGAGGAAAATCATGCAGAGCAATCTCAGGTATTTCACTGGATCTCTTATCTTTCCACCCTGCTGTTAATGAAGAAAAAGATATAATCAAATGATTCAATCACCTCATGCCATGCAGAGAAGTCGAAAGAATAGTTTATTTGCAAGCAACTAGCAAATCATTTCTAATATTCTAATTCTAACACCCAGACCATCAAATGTATCTCATATTCCTCTAAAGGAAACTAGTAAAGCAGGAAACAATGAGTTTTTAACAATCTTAATTGGTATTAAATGCATTTTATGCACTCCACAATTACCTCTGTAGATTCTCATAAAATTGATCATTCAAAACTATTTAAACAGACAGAAGCAGCCTCTGACCAGTTAAATAGTGCTTAACTGGCTAATCCCAAACGTTCAGCACAAAATTTATTTATTCAATTTTCTATACCATTCTCCCAAAGGAGCTCAGAACGATTTACATGAATATATTCAGGTACTCAAGCATTTTCCCCTGTCTGCCCCAGCAGCTTCACCATCTATCTAATGTACCTGGGGCAATGGGGGGACTAAGTGACTTGCCCAGGGTCACTAACTGGTTATCACCGCTGAATATTTATGGTTAGCGCCTAAAGTTTAACCAGCTGTATCGCGTGATATCCGGCAATATTCAACGCTCACCATCTAGGTTTCGTGCCCAAATCGGGCAGTGTAAATAGCAGGCCGAACTTCGGCCACTATTACCCTAACCAGTATTGACTTAGCTGGTTAAGTTAGCGCCAGCCAACAAAACCCCAAATATTCATTACTGCTCACCGCAAGTGGCCTGGCTTTGAATACCTGATCATGGGACTCGGCCGGACTGCCTCCCGTGGTCTGAATATCGGGCCCCCTCATCTCATTTGCGCGATTCTGGATGACACAGCACTGCAAAAATAGCAGCAACAATAGTGACTTACCTGATCGGTGCTGATTCATCCCCTTTGTCTAGCCAGTCCTGAGGCGGGATGATATACATGCACCAGAGGCCCCAGTTGTACCCATGGGCTGCATTGGCATATTGTTGCACTTCAAAAGAATTATACTTGATATTGTCAATAGCTGGCAAGATTATCCGTCTGCGATCCTCTTTGATCCGGGCAATTGCCGGCTCTGCCCTGGAAAGAAACACAAGTCTTGGGTCAGAAGTTCAGCCATTTGTTACTGATAAGGCCTAGTAATAGATGCTCAAACAATATATGTGGAGCACTTTATATTATATATAATGTGATTAAAACAGAGGAAAAAGGACCTCAAAAAACCCCAGGGTCATAATCAATGAAGTTATAACCAAACGGGGTTAGGTTTTCATCACCGGTCCAAAACCACTGTGTGAACTATTTAAAATATTTTTTTACTCGTTTTCATAATGCAATATATGATATATAATGATTTTTAAATATTGTGATTTAAAATCTCAAATTACTAAAGAGCAAGTTAAAGCCGGCAGATTTATTTTCAGGCTTTCTATGATGTGAAATAGCACTTATCTTAATAGCCCAACGGAGGCCCAACCGTTTCGCTCAACGGGCTTCTTCAGGGGTAACGATAAGAAATACGGTGCCGGTACACACTTTGCTCAAAATTTCTTAAAAAAAGAGAGAGAAAAATAAAGAACATTATATTAATGTTTTTACGACAAATAAGGACATATTCATTTCAATAATGTAATGATGTTATGACTGTTGATGCTACATGTTAGAATATTCTGTCAATGAACCAAATAAAACCGCAAGCATCAAAACAAACAATACAATGTGAATATTATTTAATAAAATATATAACTTGCCTGCGGTATAGCTGTGAGTTATTTAGCCAGCAACAATTGTAAAACAAGATGGCGCCCAAATTTAAACAGGACGCCGAGATTTTTTTAACCAATCAAATTCTTGGATGACGTCAAGAATGATGACGCTGTATATATTTAACTATGAGAAAATTTTTTAAAGGTAAACTAACATTTGTATTCAAACAAGGCGCTAAGACATTGTTAACTTATCAAGTTAATAGTGCATATATTTAAAAATATATAATTAGAAAAAATATATTTTGAAACAGTCAAAAAGACTGAAAACGTAATGATGAGGTGAAAACCCATATTGTAACTTTGCATAATAAAACTAAGAAAATTATTGTATATAAGGGCAAAAAACATGAATGGTTGAAGATTGGTGTTATGTGTGAAAACAAAATCAGAAAAAAGCATGCCATTCAATATGGCTATTAAGTCCTTGGGGTTCTAATGTATGTAATCTCGAGATCCACAGTTGTTCACAACGTAATAATTGCTTGTTGTGATCTCCTCCCCTTGCAGATTTCGGAATATGATCAATCACCCAACATTTAAACTGATGAAATTTATGGTGAAATTCTGAACAATGGGCGACCAAGGGTGCTTCAGTTCTTATCCCGGAGCAATACTCCCGGGGGAAGAATCTTAAAGAGCTGTTAAGCCCGTCAGAATTGAAGACCACCACATCACAGACATCTATTTTAAAGGGTCATTATAAATGTGATCATTGCCTAAACTGTGAGATAATGTTGCAATCCGACCATTTCATCAATCCATTTGACAATAAACTTTATACTACACAATTTTTCAGCAACTGCAATAGTACCTATGTTGTTTATCTTTTGTTATGTCCCTGCAATAAACTTTATGTTGGGAAAACTATTAGAAGTCTCAAGATCAGATTAACTGAACATCGCTCTAATCTCAAAAGCACCCTTGGTCGCCCATTGTTCAGAATTTCACCATAAATTTCATCAGTTTAAATGTTGGGTGATTGATCATATTCCGAAATCTGCAAGGGGAGGAGATCGCAACAAGCAATTATTACGTTGTGAACAACTGTGGATCTCGAGATTACATACATTAGAACCCCAAGGACTTAATAGCCATATTGAATGGCACGCTTTTTTCTGATTTTGTTTTCACACATAACACCAGTCTTCAACCATTCATGTTTTTTGCCCTTATATACAATAATTTTCTTAGTTTTATTATGCAAAGTTACAATATGGGTTTTCACCTCATCATTATGTTTTCAGTCTTTTTGACTGTTTCAAAATATATTTTTTCTAATTATATATTTTTAAATATATGCACTATTAACTTGATAAGTTAACAATGTCTTAGCGCCTTGTTTGAATACAAATGTTAGTTTACCTTTAAAAAATTTTCTCAAAGTTAAATATATACAACGTCATCATTCTTGACGTCATCCAAGAATTTGATTGGTTAAAAAAATCTCGGCGTCCTGTTTAAATTCGGGTGCCATCTTGTTTTACAATTGTTGCTGGCAAAATAGCTCACAGCTATACCGCAGGCAAGTTATATATTTTATTAAATAATATTCACATTGTATTGTTTGTTTTGATGCTTGCGGTTTTATTTGGTTCATTGACAGAATATTCTAACATGTAGCATCAACAGTCATAACATCATTACATTATTGAAATGAATATGTCCTTATTTGTCGTAAAATCATTAATATAATGTTCTTTATTTTTCTCTCTCTTTTTTTAAGAAATTTTGAGCAAAGTGTGTACCGGCACCGTATTTCTTATCGTTACCCCTGAAGAAGCCCATTGAACGAAACGGTTGGGCCTCCGTTGGGCTATTAAGATAAGTGCTTGGTCTATTTCACATCATAGAAAGCCTGAAAATAAATCTGCCGGCTTTAACTTGTAATTTGAGAGATTTTAAATCACAATATTTAAAAATCATTATATATCACATATTGCATTATGAAAACGAGTAAAAAAATATTTTAAATAGTTCACACAGTGGTTTTGGACCGGTGATGAAAACCTAACCCCGTTTGGTTATAACTTCATTGATTATGACCCTGGGGTTTTTTGAGGTCCTTTTTCCTCTGTTTTAATCACATTATATATAATATAAAGTGCTCCACATATATTGTTTGAGTTACTCATTTTTTGGACACTTACAAGAGTTTCCACTTACTTTTCAGTGTACTAGTAATAGATGCACCACACTGACCAGCGACAGTAAGGTAGGGATTCTGATTTTAGGTTTTAAGTGATAAACACCAATAACCCTCCAACTCAAGTGAATAAAATATAACACAGGTGTTTATTGGATAAAAGCCCCCCCCCCCCCCGAAAAGTCACTTCCTCTAGTATTCTCTTACTCCTCTGCTTATCTGTTTTGGATCTTCCACTCTGGTTATGTGCAAGTTTTGCACTGGCAGAACCTCAACTGCACAAATACATGTATTTGATTCCTCAAGAAAAGGTACCAGTGGTGTAATGTACCAATATTCAAAGTCAATAAAAAAGAAACAAAAATTGCCACAGTCAAATCACTTTGATTATTCTCGACTTCCTTGTATGGAGCATTGTTGGGACTCCATTTTCTGTGTTTTGCTTTTTGCACTGATTCTCCTTTTTTCATAAAATAATAAGCAAGGTAAAAGCTACAGAAGTCTCAAAGAATAAGTAGCTATGAACCGCTTAGAACTGTTGTGATATTGCGGTACACAAAAATAAAGTTATTACTATTATTATTAGTTGGCGCTGAGGCTGGATATTCAATGCTGTTTCCAGTGACCAGAATTGAATATCTGATCTATTTTTGGTTGCTATAAACTTAGCCGGCTAAGTTGAAATGTATCACTGGCCAGCTAAGTTTATAGCAGCCTAAGATAGACCAGCTATTTAAGTGGCCCAATTTGGCTGCTAAACTTAGCCAGCTAGCACTTTAAATTTCACAGATAGTCAGCTAAGTCGCACAACATAGATGGCTATCTGCTTGCCACTATGGGCTAATATTTAGAGGTCATCTCACCAGTGGCGAAGTAAGGGTGGGGGTGGGGGTGGGGATGAACTGCCCCAGGTGCCGTTTTAGTGGGGGTACCGGCACCTCTCCACTCCATCACGTCAGGCTCACACCCTCCCTCTCCACCCCTCCAGTACCTCTTTAAATCTTCACCAGCATGAGCAACTTCTCCGGCCTGCTGTTCACGCTGGCCTGGCTCCCCTCTGAAACCACTTCCGGGTCATGGGGCCAGGAAGTGACATTAGAGGGGAAGACGGCGCTGGAGTGAGCAGCAGGCCGGAGAAACTACTCGCACTGGCGAATATTTAAAGAGGTACGAGGGAAGGGAGTATGCAAGGGTGGCATAAAGGGTGGGGAAGGAGCGAGGAGGTGTGGAAGAAGCGGGGGGAGGGGGGACATAGAGGAGGGCACCACCCCGGGCGCCTCCTACCCTCACTACGCCCCTGCATCTCAAGCTGTTCCTGACCAGTTAAATAGTGCTGAATTTCAGGCGGACTGAATTTTAGTGGCGCTCTCATTTAGACATATTCACTTAATTTTTGTTACAAGTCCTATACTTTGGAACCACCTGCCTAGCTTTCTGTGCCTACAAACTTTATACATACAGTTTAGGAAAAAACTTAAAGACCTTCCTGTTTAATGATGCCTTTGGTGATTGATGTGCCAATGAGACAGATGGAGCCTGGCAGAACAGTTTGAGTGGGGATCTGAAGCACAAGGTAATTTCCTCTACTCTTTCCTGTAATGAATATGGATCTAATTCTCCTCTTAATTTCTGACTCCTTTTTATTTTACTCTTATTTTAATTGTAAACCGCTGTGCTGGTATTGCTTAATAGCAGCATATCAAGTATAGTTAACTAAACTAAATTTACACACGTATGTGTTCATATACACATGTAAATGGCTAGACTACCAGCATATACATGCATAATATTCACCATTTAAATCTAGGTAGCTCCTTATAGAATTAATCTCAGTCACTAGTGTAGCCAGAGAGCCAATTTAGGGCAGGCCCAAGACCACAGTGGGTGGGTCAAAAATTTCATCTCCACCCCTCAACTAAAGAAAACCCCACATTTTAATTTATGCCCCTTCCCTGTGCCCTCCTAAAGCAAATGAAAAACCTGTACTGGAGGAGAGCCCCAAGCCCTACCAGCCGAAGACCTCCTCCCCATCGAAATAACTTATATCTTGGGCAGTCACCGGTATTGTCTCTGAGCTGCTGCTGCCATCCGCTAGCCTGTATTTATGCTCAGTTTCACACGTGTGAAAAATGAGCATGTGTATGGAGGGAGGGAGGGGGGCAACTGCAGCAGCTCAGGGACAGTACCAGCGGCTACCCAAAATGTACTTTTGGTGGGAAGGAAGTCTTTGGCTGGTGGTTTGGGGATCCCTGGCAGTCACACTAAGGGGGAAGAAATTGTGGGTGGGGCCTACTTAAGAATATAAGAATAGCCTTACTGGGTCAAACCAATGGTCTATCAAGCCCAATAGCCCATTCTCATGGTGGCCAATCCAAGTCACTAGTACCTGGCCAAAACCCAAGATGTAGCAATATTCCATGCTACCAATACAAGGCAAGCAGTGGATTCCCCCTTGTCTTTCTCAATAACAGACTATGGACTTTTCCTCCAGGAACTTGTACACACCTTTCTTAAAACCAGCTACGCTATCCGCTCTTACCACATCCTCTGGCAACGCGTTCCAGAGCTTAACTGTTCTCTGAGTGGAAAAAAAATTCCCTTCTATTGGTTTTAAAAGTATTTCCGTGTAACTTCGAGTGTCCCCTAGTCTTTGTAATGTTTGACGGAGTGAAAAATCGATCCACTTGTACCCGTTCTGCTCCACTCAGGATTTTGTAGACTTCAATCATATCTCCCCTCGGCCATCTCTTTTCCAACTGAAGAGCCCTAACCTTTTTTAGTTTTTCCTCATATGAGAGAAGTTCCATCCCCTTTACCATCTTGGTCGCTCTTCTTTGAACCTTTTCTAGTGCCACTATATCTTTCTTGAGATAAAGAGACCAGAATTAAACACAATACTCCAGATGAGGTTGCACCATGGATTGCTTTACACGTCAAAGGACCCCTAAATAAACTTGATAAACACCTAAGAATAGATGCCGCACAGAAGAGTAAACCTGTTACCTCAGAATAAAGATCTTGAATGATCAGTGGCAGAGGGAGTACTCGTACATAAAGAGCAGTGGCCCTGAACCTGGGAGGATGATACAAGCAGCACTATTAAACTTTTGCTGTTCAAAAATGAGACATGTTGCTTGGAAAAGCATCCAGATTCTTCTTGACAAGAAGGACACAGTGTAACGTCATGTCACACAATCTGCTTAATGTAATGTGATGTGTCGGAAAGAAGAACGCTGGATATCATATTAAATTGTCAGTGCAAATGTGCTACTAAAGACAGAAGTAAAGAGAACGCAGGACCGAATTGAAAGCTGACCATGAAAATTCCTAAATTCAGCCATAGAGGACACTGCCCCATCACGTTGGAGGGCGAACACACCGAGATGAAATCAAACCTACAACGTTCTAGGTAGTCAATCCAATTAAAGAAGAGGAAGTAAATTGGACAGATGGGCTAGATGGGCCTTGATGGGCCTTCCTGCCCCAATCAGTTACCATAGTCAAAGTTTCAGTGTTATGATTTCCTATAAAGTATTTTGAAATGTGTCTGACCTATATACACCAAAAATGTCAAAGGCCACAGGTGGAACAATGAAACAGAGTCACATTCACAGGGAAGCAACTTTATTTCAGGACCCAGGGGTCAGAATGTTACCAACCAATATACAAACTCTTGGCATGGAGGAGTGGCCTAGAGGTTAGACACTGAGGTTGTACGTTCAATTCCCACTATAGTTCCCTGTAACTGGGCATATCACTTAACACTTCATTGCCCTAGGTACAAAATAAGTACCGATCTAAAATATAATTAAAAAACTTTGATTGTATAACCACAGAGAAAAACCAGAATATAGGTCCATTACCCTTTACCCCTTCCAATAAAGGGGTCAAATATACACAATCATGACAGCAGAGTTACAGGCCCATCTTCTCTCCTGTCATGACTGTAGCGGAATTAGAAAAGGTACAGAGAAGGACGACAAAAATTATAAAAGGGATGAGACAAATTCCCTTTGAGGAAAGATTAAAGCAATTAGGGCTCTTCAGCCTGGAGAAAAGATGTCTCAGGGGTGATATGATAGAGGTCTATAAAATACTGAGTGGAGTGGAAAGGGTAGATGAAGCTATTAAGTAGTATATTTAAATTAGACTAGAGAAAATGTTTCTTCACACAGCATGTAATTAAATTCTGGAATTTGTTGCTGGAGAATGTGGTGAAATCAATTAGCTTAACAGGGTTTAAAAAAGATTTGGATAATTTCCTTAAAGAGAAGAGAAGTCCATAGGTCATTATTGAGATGGCTTGGGGAAATCCACTGCTTATTCCTAGGATAAAATCTATTTTGCTACTTGGGATCTTGCTAGGTACTTGGTACCTGGTTTGGCCAGTGTTAGAAACAGGATGCTGGGCTTGATAAACCATCGGTCTATCACAGTATGACAATTCTTAAGTTCGTATGTGTGTATTTCATCCCTATATTTATGCTCCTAAATTAACCTCCTAAATTTGTGCCCTATTTTCAGCCACATTTAGAAGCTTGACTTTTCAGCTGAAAATTCATGATATATTAGAAGCATAAAAGTTAAACTAAATTTGAGTCCGCCATTCGATAGCCTAGATTTTTGAGCTTAATTTATAAGCCTAGAGCTGAAAATCAGTGCTAAGCTCCTAACTCTATGAGCATCGGGAGCATTCAGTGCTGCTCGCTGCGCTAATAACCGCTATTGCGGTTTTGTAAAAAGGGGGGGGGGTTAATTATTTATGTTCAAATCTGTTTTATTATAAACAACAGAGTCGAGATTAATCAAGAAACAGTCAACAAGGCATAACAGGTCTAGTAGAATGTAAGCCTTCCCTACCCCCCCAAAACCACCCCATCAAAACAAAGCAACTTCCCCCCCATGAGAGCAGAAACACCAGAGGCCATACTCTTGTGGCCCCTGGGTCGACCAAAAGGTTGTCAAAAAAAAAAAAAGAAGAAGAGCTGTGTTTGGTCCCAAACTAGGCTCAATAACCAGCAAACCACCTATGAGATTGTGTTCAAAATGAGGCTACGCCCTCTCGGGGACACAGAAACTAGATAAGCTCCCCAAATAAGTAAAAAATGGCTACACTTGCACGGGCGGGCCATCGCCTCGTGGGCCTCCCACAAGGCCAGGCTATGCACCAGAGATCTCCATCCCCAAAAGGTGGGTGGCTCGGGCACCATCCAACACTGTAAGATCCATTTAAGAGCAAGGAGACACACTTTACGACACCAGAAGGAACCCCCTTTAGGCAGACCCCTGAAAGCTCCCGGGAAGTCCAGTACCAACTGCTCCACTGTACCCGAGAGGGTGCAGGAGTAAAGGTGTTGGATATGCGGCGTGATAGACCCCCATAAAGAGCAGATAGTCCAGCAATCCCAGAAAGAATGAACAAAAGTGTTAGGGTCCCGGCCACATTTTAAACAAAGAGGAAAGGAAATACCCCCTATTTTATTTAATTGCACTTGGGTGTAATAAGCCCGATAAAGCACTCTAGCATAACACTACCGAAATATCACTCCCATTATCAACCTAGGGATCCCGCTCAAGGCACCCAAGATATTTCACTAAGATCTTTCGGGGGTTAATTATTTAAAAAGCTTAATCAGTGCCAATAATTGGCAACTAGCACTTTATAATTAGCTTAAATTAAAAATGAATTGGGTAGTAGCAGTAAGGGAGGGCGGGAGGTGGTCTGCCCCGGGCACCGTTTTAGTGACAGACCAGCACCCATCCTCTAATCCACCCCCCACTCCTTCCCGACCCCCATTCCACGCACGTGCACCCCTTCCCTTCCCTAGTATCTCTTTCATTTTCCTGGCACGAGCAGCATCATGAACTTGCTGCCCACGTCGGTGTCAGCGCTCTCTGATGTCATTCCTGGGTCCCACGCCTAGGAAGTGACGTCAGAGAGAGAGAGCCAACACAAAGCAGGCATCAAGTTCGTGATGCTGCTTGCACCTGGAAAATGAAAAAGGTGCGGGGGAAGGAGGCAAGTGCATGGCGGAGGGGATAGGGAAGAAGCGGGGAGGAGCGCCACCGCCACGGGCGCCACTCACCCTCGCTACGCCACTGGGTGGTAGGCACCTAACTCGGTAGGCGCCTACCACTCTTGGGTAGGTGCCTAGCCTGAAAGTGGATTAGGTTGAGGGGGGGAAGATTGTGTCAGATCTTGGGCATGTTTTGCATGTAGGCACCTGTTTAGGATTTAGTCGCTGGTATTTAAGCCATGAAAACCCTGGCATAAATAGGGGCTCCTAAGGTTCAGACACTTTACGGTGATTAAGCCCCACTTTAGGCGCCATAAGGTACAATTCTGTTAACGAGTGCCTCACTGAAGATTTGACAGGCACTATACGTGGCGTTCCTCAGTATCTGTGCCTTAGGCGTCATTTATAGAATCAGGGCCTAATTATACTCACCTGCCTTCTTAGACAAATATATTATCTCACCCACCCCATCTAGAGCTCTTAGATCCTCCGATCAGAATTTATTGACAGTTCCCTCAATCAAAGACCTATACTATACTAGAAACACCATCTTCTCCGCAATTGCCCCTTCCCTCTGGAATACAATGCCACCGCATCTTCGCTGTGAAAATTCCTTAAACAAATTTAAAATTAACCTCAAAACATTTCTATTCAAAGATGCATACCAAAATTGCAGTTAAGAAATCTGATCAAGGTAAAACAAAAACTACATAAATAAATAGAGAACCACTATTAAGAAGTGACCCCCCCCCCTTTTCCCTGTTGTTTTATCCTCTCCCTCTCCCTCTCCCTCTTCCCTTTCTTTTATTTTTATTTTCTTAATGTAATTAAAATCTCCCTCCCCCTCAGCTCCTCTTAAATGTTGTCCCTGTCTCGGCCCCAACCTGCCCTATTTTTATTTTTATTATATTTTTATTTTTAAGATATTTTAAATTTTTAATATTGTAAACCGGCCAGATATCTGTGATGGTCGGTATACCAAACTATAAATAAACTTGAAACTTGAAGAATACCCCTCCTGGGCATAAAACCCTATATTATGCATGAATATGGTTTTGAAAATTGTGTTCAGAACAATTGTAGACTAATTATAAGCCAGTACATTTATAAACACAAAGGCATGCTGAGCAGAGGTCTGTCTGTCATTAGAGCCTCTTCCATGTCTCATTGCACAGAACTTTGAGACCAACACAAGGCTGTTAGAATGAAATCAGAAGAGGATCAGCCAGTGAATGCGGTTCATTGTTGAAGTGTCAAGACTGAGAGCTTCTGACACGGTTTCTTAAATTCATCTGCTAGATGAGTTAAAGTCTATTATGGTACTGTGGATCAGCAAGTATTAGAAGAGATTTTCCATTGAGGTGTGAGAGATGACACCTGATTCATTTTGGGCCAAGCAGCAGAATCAAACCGTTTCTGGCTGACCTCTCACCCAGATTTCATGAGCTAGTATCCTTTCTACAATGGCTATCAATAACAGCACTGCCATTTATTTTTCTTTCTTTCTTTTTATTATAAGAAAAGTAGCTAGCAAAGGATAGAGGTGAAGTACCATGTCCTTCTTCATGTACGGTGACCATTGCTGGGCGCAGTACTCCAGGTGAGGGCGCACCATGGCCCGTACAGCGGCATAACAACCCTCTCCGATCTGTTTGTGATACCCTTCTTAATCATTCCCAGTATTCTGTTTGCCTTTTTCGCCGCCGCCACGGGAACAGAAAAAAAAAAAAAAAAGAAGAAGAAACAAGGCCTCGAAATACTATGAGAAAAATAGCAAGCAGAGGCACTGGAGACATCACAACCAGCAAGGGAATTCAAATCTTTAATTGAAGTAAAGTCATAAAATATGAACAAAATCCCAACTAGGACCCAGTTTCGGCGACAGCATCGCCTTCCTCAGGGGACAATATTTATCGTGTCGGCGTCTCTGAGGAAGGCGATGCTGTCACCGAAACTGGGTCCTAGTTGAGATTTTGTTCATATTTTATGACTACCGTATTTTCACGCATATAACGCGCGCGTTATACGCGTTTTTACCTACCGCGCATACCCCTCGCGCGTTATATGCGTGAGCGCGGTATACAAAAGTTTTAAAACATAGTTCCCACCCCGCCCGACGCCCGATTCACCCCCCCCAGCAGGACCGCTCGCACCCCCACCCCGAACGACCGCTCGCACGCGCTCCCACCCGCACCCACGATCGGAGCAAGAGGGAGCCCAAGCCCTCTTGCCCGGCCGACTCCCCGACGTCCGATACATCCCCACCCCGGCAGGACCACTCGCACCCCCACCCCGAACGACCGCTCGCACGCGCTCCCACCCGCACCCGCATCCACGATCGGAGCAAGAGGGAGCCCAAGCCCTCTTGCCCGGCCGACTCCCCGACGTCCGATACATCCCCCCCCCCCCGGCAGGACCACTCGCACCCCCACCCCGAACGACCGCTCGCACGCGCTCCCACCCACACCCGCATCCACGATCGGAGCAAGAGGGAGCCCAAGCCCTCTTGCCCGGCCGACTCCCCGACGTCCGATACATCCCCCCCCCCCGGCAGGACCACTCGCACCCCCACCCCGAAGGACCGCCGACTTCCCGACAATATCGGGCAAGAAGGGAGCCCAAACCCTCCTGGCCACGGCGACCCCCTAACCCCACCCCGCACTACATTACGGGCAGGAGGGATCCCAGGCCCTCCTGCCCTCGACGCAAACCCCCCTCCCCCCCAACGACCGCCCCCCCCCAAGAACCTCCGACCGCTCCCCCAGCCGACCCGCGACCCCCCTGGTGACCCCCACGACCCCCCCACCCCCCTTCCCCGTACCTTTGGTAGTTGGCCGGACAGACGGGAGCCAAACCCGCCTGTCCGGCAGGCAGCCAACGAAGGAATGAGGCCGGATTGGCCCATCCATCCTAAAGCTCCGCCTACTGGTGGGGCCTAAGGCGCGTGGGCCAATCAGAATAGGCCCTGGAGCCTTAGGTCCCACCTGGGGGCGCGGCCTGAGGCACATGGGCCCAACCCGACCATGTGCCTCAGGCCGCGCCCCCAGGTGGGACCTAAGGCTCCAGGGCCTATTCTGATTGGCCCACGCGCCTTAGGCCCCACCAGTAGGCGGAGCTTTAGGATGGATGGGCCAATCCGGCCTCATTCCTTCGTTGGCTGCCTGCCGGACAGGCGGGTTTGGCTCCCGTCTGTCCGGCCAACTACCAAAGGTACGGGGAAGGGGGGTGGGGGGGTCGTGGGGGTCGCCAGGGGGGTCGCGGGTCGGCTGGGGGAGCGGTCGGAGGTTCTTGGGGGGGGCGGTCGTTGGGGGGGAGGGGGGTTTGCGTCGAGGGCAGGAGGGCCTGGGATCCCTCCTGCCCGTAATGTAGTGCGGGGTGGGGTTAGGGGGTCGCCGTGGCCAGGAGGGTTTGGGCTCCCTTCTGGCCCAACTACCAAAGGTACGGGGAAGGGGGGTGGGGGGTCGTGGGGGTCGCCAGGGGGGGTCGCGGGTCGGCTGGGGGGGGCGGTCAGAGGTTCTTGGGGGGGGGCAGTCGTTGGAGGGAGGGGGGTTTGCGTCGAGGGCAGGAGGGCCTGGGATCCCTCCTGCCCGTAATGTAGTGCGGGGTGGGGTTAGGGGGTCGCCGTGGCCAGGAGGATTTGGGCTCCCTCCTGGCCCGATATTGTTGGGGAGTCGGCGGTCCTTCGGGGGGAGGGATGTATCGGACGTCGGGGGGGGGGCATCAGGCTTTCAGGATGGGGACAGACCTTCAAGGGGGGACAGTGCACGGAAGTCAGGGGGGGTGAACGGAGAGTCGGAAAGTCAGGGCGGGCGAAAGGAGCGTCGGGCACCATGCGCGGTATACCCGTGAGCGCGGTATACCAAAGTTTTTGTACATATCATCGTGATTTCTGCGCGCTATACCCGTGTGCGCGTTTTATACGGGTGCGCGTTATTTGCGTGAAAATACGGTACTTCAATTACAGATTTGAATTCCCTTGCTGGTTGTGATGTCTCCAGTGCCTCTGCTTGCTGTTTTTCTCATAGTATTTCGAGGCCTTGTTTCTTCTTCTTTTTTTTTTTTTGTTCCTGCGATGGCGGCGAAAAGGGTAAACAGAATGCTGGGAATGATTAAGAAGGGTATCACAAACAGATCGGAGAGAGTTGTCATGCCGCTGTACCAGGCCACAATGCGCCCTCACTTGGAGTACTGGGCCCAGCACTGGTCGCCGTACATGAAGAAGGACACGGTACTACTCGAAAGGGTCCAGAGAAGAGTGACTAAAATGGTTAAAGGGCTGGAGGAATTGCCGTACAGCGAGAGATTAGAGAAACTGGGCCTCTTCTCCCTTGAAAAGAGGAGACTGAGAGGGGACATGGTAGAAACATTCAAGATACTGAAGGGAATAGACTTAGTAGATAAAGACAGGTTGTTCACCCTCTCCAAGGTAGGGAGAATGAGAGGGCACTCTCTAAAGTTGAAAGGGGATAGATTCCATACAAACGTAAGGAAGTTCTTCTTTATCCAGAGAATAGTGGAAAACTGGAATGCTCTTCTGGAGGCTGTCATAGGGGAAAACACCCTCCAGGAATTCAAGACAAAGTTAGACAAGTTCCTGCTGAATCAGAACGTAAGCAGGTAGGGCTGGTCTCAGGGCACTGGTCTTGACCTGGGGGCCGCCGTGGGAGCGGACTGCTGGGCACGACGGACCACTGGTCTGACCTAGCAGTGACAAATTCTTATGTTCTTATGTTCTATCCTACAGTTCTAGTGGGAAGAAACAATAATCACATAATAAAACAGAAAAGATTACCCCACCCATTTTTACAAAACCGCACAAGAGGTTTTTGGTGCCAGCCAGTGCACTGAATGCTCTGCACAGCTCCTATGGGCGTCAGAACAGCACAGATCATTCAGTGCGCCGGCTGGCGCTAAAAACCTCTTGCACGGTTTTGTAAAAGGGGGTGGGGTTTTAAATTGACAAGATGTTAAAATTTCAGGACAAATTACCAAAAGCTTTAACAAACAGAAAAGCTTTCAAATGTTTCCTAAATTGTGTCAAAACCAAAAATTTCCCCCTAATTCAAAAGAACAAAATGGAGGATAGAGACAGCCGGACCAGCCAACCGACTTGCTGCTAATAATTAATGTGAGTGGGATACCCTCAGTCTCACAGCTTGCATGGGAACAAGTCCCTAAAGCACCAGTTGTCACAATCAAAACTCACAAGGGTATTTACTTGTGAAACATCCCTGGGTTACCCAATTGAATTAAACTAGTGCACAAAAAGTGCTAAGTGAAAAAAAAGTGAGAAATAAACCAAAAAAATCACTAAAACACAGTAGAATGGTTCAAGTGTCTCTATCCCCCATTGGGGGGTAAATGGCATCCAAAATCAACCGGGCTGGCTCAAGAACGAGCAAAATCAAGAAGAGAGTGCTTAGCTTCTCCGTAAGTCCAAAGTGCGGAATAACCAGCTTGAAATTGACCCGTCCAACGGGGCTCCGTTTCGAGGGGGAAACCCCCCCTTCCTCAGGAACCAGCTGTGAAGTCAAACTGTGCTCTCGGATACCAGTCGAAGAATGAAAAGTCTGGAATGAAGATGGCGCTGACCAAAGGAGAACGCCTCTAAGTATTTAACTGCAGAACTTCTGACATAACGACGTCAGTAAGCCGTGAAATAAAACCAGGTACAGTTTAAAAATTGTGTAGCAGAACTAATTTTCCTAATTTCCACTGGTAGAGCATTCCATAATATCACCCCTCCAACTTAGAAGATGGAGGAGAGATTAGTGCTTAATCTAATAATGTTGAAAGAAGGAGCATTTAGCAGAAGTTTATCAGATTTTTCAAATTCAACAGGACATAGTGGGAATAAAATCAGAACCTCTTAAAATTTGAAGGGGAAAGAGGTTGAACAGCTAACAATAATAAAGCTCTTCCTAACCTACAGAACACCATGGTGCATTTCCTGAAGGCAAGCAGATGGAGAGACATATGGGAGAAACATCAGGGTTGCAGCCATCTGCCTGAGGCCTTTCACCATTACTGTCATACCTCATCACGAAGTTGAAACTCTTGTGGTTTACACTCCTTTGAAAGCCTGTTTGGCACCACACAGTGAATTTCAAAGCAGCATTGAAAAGTTATAATGTGCGTTTCCTATTCACAGAGATGGGGCTGATAGAGAAAGCAGGAATTTGTGGTTTAGTGCTATTCTACTCTCCTTTTGAAAAAAAAAAAAAAGAAGGCTGCAAAGAGGAAAATGGAAATGAAAAGAGAGATGGAGGTAGGAGCAAAGGATAGAGGTGAAAGCAATAGGGATGTGATTTGAACAGGTCCGATGCAAGGGTACTCAAAGCCGTAGGCAAACTTTCATTTTTGCACCCACTCAATTAACTTTCAGACCTCTAAGCTGCCAACTGAGATTTTTTTGTTAGCAAACAATCACCATCCCAACAATACCCAATTATAAAACAGCATAATTGGACACCATATTTAGAAAAAAAAGGGTGGGAGGAAGGGTAGTTTTTTGCTTCATTTTTACAATGAAATACAAACAAGAATCTTTGAAGGATAAAACCTTCTGGAGCCTTCCTCATTTCAGGAAGAGGAATACTAGCTTTCCCAGACATGCTACCTATCATGGGACTGTTAAACTATTCTAGATGAGCACAGGAGAATCCCTTTAAATTAAAACAGAAATTGCCATAATAGCAGGATGTCTCTTTTTTCTTAATTTTAAGGAGGTTCTTTATTACAACACCAACAGTCCTTAAACACAGTACAGTGTCCAAGCAAAACAATTACAGTTCAATGACATATAAGGGGCCGCTGAAAAGTTGTCAGCCCAACCAACAAAGTGATTTTTCCAAATTTTTTTATTCATCAGAAAAATATGGAATGAAAAAAGAAGAAAGTCGCTGGACTAACCCCCCTCTTTTACTAAGGCATTAGCGTTTAGCGTGCCTTTGTAAAAGGACCCCTAAAGTGTATAGCCCTCGATGGAGACGGCCCCAACTTTGTTGGTTGGGCTGAGAACTTTTCAGCAGCCCCTCATATACTCAACGTGCACACAGGAAAATAATGATAGAACAACAGTCATACAGTAAACTGAGACACTTGTAAAACTACTGTAACTGGTAAATCCCTCTAATTGTATTTGTTATCTTAATATGACCCATCTCACTGAAGAAGAAAGAAAACCCAAAATGTGTGTTGTGGTGGTGGTAGGTGGAGGTTGGGGGTTTGGGAGAGGATAGAAAGAAAAAATAAAGTAAAATGACCTCCAATTTTCAGGCATTTACATAACTATTGTAAAGTAACTCAAAGAAAACTTATATTTCATGGGTGACCCCCCAAACTTTCTGCCATTTCACCATGGCATTATACCTCATTGGCATTCATTTCTCCATAGGTACATAAATACATAAAGGTCCATCAAGCCCAGTATCCTGTTTCCAACAGTGGCCAATCCAGGTCACAAATATCTAGCAAGAGTCCAAAAGAGTAAAACAGATTTTACGCTGCTTATCCTAGAAATAAGCAGTGGATTTTCCCCAAGTCTCCTTAATATTGATTTATAGACTTTTCTTTTAGACATGTGTCCAAATCTTTTTTAACCCTGCTAAGCTAACTGCGTTTTCCGCATTCTAATCTCTGGCAATGAATTCCAGAGCTTAATTTCACATTGAGGCCCAGATTCTGTTAACGGCACTGTCATCAGTGGCTGCACAAAAAATCGGCCTCCAATCGCATGTCAGTCACACAATAGCACCATTTATAGAGTCGCACCTTTGTGAAAGGTAGGCATCAGAAATGTAGGCCAGGGTTTTCAAGGCCTACATTTCTGGTGCCTGTCTTTTATGTGAATCACAGCTATGGAGGCACTTTATGATGCCTAACGCCCCTTCCGGCATTAGCAATGCCTACAGTGACATTAGGTGTCATAAAGCACTTCCGTAGCCACGATGGAGGCGCTGTTTTTTTAAGTGCTGGGTGTCTACATTTTTTTAAAAAAGAGTACTATTAATCATTTTTAAACAGCGTATTCCACTTAAGTTAGGCATCAGTAGGGTGCCTATCGGCACCTAACTTAAAGCACCATATATAAAATATGGGCCTGAGTGAAGAAATATTTTCTCTGATTTGTTTTAAATTTACTACTTAATACCTTCATTGTGTGCCACCTAGTCCTTGTATTTTTGGAGAGTGAAAAAGCTATTCATGTCTACCTGTTCCACTCCACTCACAATTTTATCTGTGAGGGGCCGCTGAAAAATTCTCAGCCCAACCAACAAAGTTGGGGCAGTCTCTATCGAGGGCTATACACTTAATCCAGTGATGTTTCACTTTTTTTGTTCCGTCGGCTAAATAAGGAACGAAAAATCGCTGGATCGAGTGTATAGCCCTCGATGGAGACTGCCCCAACTTTGTTGACTGGGCTGAGAAATTTTCAGTGGCCCCTCATATATTTCTGTGGCCCCTCATATATCTCCTCTCAGCTGTTATTTCTTTAAGCTGAAAAGCAAAGAAAGACCAGTCCAGCCCACAATTTGAAACAGCAGGATGTCTTACCAGCCGGTGTTGAATTCTACATGAGCATCAAAAAAGCCAACAATGGAAGTTGTCGCTGCTTTCCACCCCTGTATCCTGGCTCTGATCAACCCTTCCCTTTTGGTATTGCGCACGATTTTCACAAGTCCCGGATATCGCTTGTTAACATATTGGTCCAAGTTAAACTTCAGCTCAACTGAAAATTAACATGAATACATACACATACATTAGAATCATCGTCTTAATGGGATGAAGATGCTCAAATGCTACATGGTTGTGTTTTTTTTTAGTTTATCACTTTGCAGAATGGCTTCAGTTTAGAGGGTAATAATGGAAGCTACCGGCAACGTGGTTATGTTTAAAGCATCAGCAATAGTGTTAGAACAATTTTTTAGAACTCTGTCAACCAATCAGAAGGAAACCTTCCTATAGAACATTACCATAATTAAGTAACAATGGCCAAGGGGGAGAAGGATTTATATGAAGTTAATGAGCCAGTCAGATACTTAATGAACAGTAGATGCCTTACTCAGAGGATCTTATCACTATAAACCATCAATTAAAAAAAAGCAATTGCAAAAAGAAACGAGATTATTTTTTGGTGCGCAAAAGTTGCCATGGTATTTCGTACATATGCTACAATGGAAATGAATCCCCACAGAGCTTTCTATTGGGTGACATAAGTGGGATCAGGTAGACATCGCTAGATTCACACACCATACATTCATAATTGAACAATCAGTAAAGCCTCTTTTAATTAAATCACACAATTATCAAAAACAATATGCAGCCATCCGTAATTAAAAAGGAAACTTAAGTGCAGATAGGCATTTGATTACTTTTTTTTTTTTTTTAATTCTTATTTTATGTAATTACTGTTCAGAAAAATAATTTAATTAGAAGTAATTAAATTACTTTTGATTTACAAGTTAATTTAACAAAAAATAATACAGAAATTTTCTGGCAAGGGAAGCAGATGTGGACATTTAGTAAAGTTAATGATGCTGAATGGTAGAAGGGTTACAGTGACCCAGGAACCTTATTGAGCTTGGAAAACATGCCTCATACTGGCTCAGCATTTTATATTTGATTTATAAGTCATCTTTTTCATACAGGACAAAGGGCTCCTTTTACTAAGGTACGCTAAGCATTTTAGTGCACGCTAAATATTAGTGTGCACTAATCACGCGCTAAACACTATGGATGCGTTAGCATTTAGCGCGTGTGTAGATTTAGCGTGCACTAAACATGCGCTAAAACGCTTAGCACACCTTAGTAAAACAGGGGGGAAAAGCTTTGGAGGATATACAGATTGCTTCTTTACATTTTCTGTATTTGCTTTTTACATCATGGATGTCCCCAGCAGTGGTGTAGTGAGGGGGTGGGGCGGGCTCCGTGCGCCGTCATGGTGAGGGGGCGGACAGCCCTCCTCCTCCCTACCCCCGCCCCTTCCCAGTCCTCCCCCCCAACGTGCGCGCCTTCACTTCCCCCGCAACGTACCTCTAGTTCTTTGCCAGCATGGGCAGCAACTCCAATGTGCTGCTTGCGCCAGTGTCGGCTCTCCCTCTGACATCACTTCCGGGTCCTGCGCCTAGGAAGTGATGAAGGAGAGCCAACACCGGCGCATGCAACAAGTTGGTGATGCTGCTCGTGCCGAGAAGTTATAGATCTATGGGGGAAGGGGGCACGTGCCCGGCAGGGGGGCAAGGGATAGAGAAGAGGGTGGAGGATGGGCACCACTGTCCCGGGTGCCTCTCACCCTCACTGCTCCCTTCTCATCCAGCATCTGCTCCCCTTTCTCTCCTCTCTACTTCCTTCAAGTGTGTGTTCTCTCTCTCTCCACTTTAAGCATCTGCTCCCCTCTCTCTCCTCCCACTTTCCTTCAGCGTCTGTTCCCCTCTCGCTCCTTTCCCTACTTCCATCCACCGTCTGCTTCTCCCTCTCTCTCTACTTCCCTTCAGTGCCACTCAACCTTTTCCCCTCGTTGGGCCATCTTCCTCCCTTCTCCTCACCTTCACTGGTGCTTTTCAGAGTTTTCTCTTTCTCAGGTGTCTGGACCCAACAACTGCTCTCATAAGTCCCGCACAACTCCTCTGATGCACCTTCCTGTTTCCCCAAACTTCTTCTCTGATGTACCTTCCTGTTTTTACTTGGGTGCCTCGTGTTAGAGGAGAAACTCTGGGTAGTCGTGCGGGACTTGTAAGAACAGTGCCGCATCCAGACACCATAGAAAAAGAAAACTCTAAAGGTGAGGGGAAGGGATAGAGATGGTCCGATTAGGGGAAGAGATGCCCAGTCCATGGGGCATCCTGGAGCTGTGGGGCTCAGGGCAGATGCCCTGTCTGCCCTCCCCTAACATCAGCCCTGCCTGTGTTGGCCCCTTCATAGGGCCCTGAGGCGGGCCTACCAGCCTCTTTGAAGCTACATCGGAAGGAGATCTTTGAAGCAGCCCTGTCTGCAGGAAGATTCAAAGAGGCTGGTAGACCTGCCCGGGGAGCCACGAAGGTCACAGGTTTGTTGGGGTTTTTTTTGCCACCGGTGATCAGGAGTGAGCGAGTGTCGTGATCGCAAGAGGGGGGCTGCTAACCGGGAGGGGTGGAAAGGAAGTCAATGCGGCAGATACTTTACTGTGGGGACAAGGCCATTCACCGCTCCACAGGGCAGTGAATGACCTTGTCCCCATACCCACAGCAACCAGTATTTTTTCCTCCCTGTTCCTGCGGGTTACCCGCTGCTACCTGCGGCTAGCCACGGGTAACAGTCACCATGTCATTCTCTAATCTGTAACTCATCAAGTTGCTAGGACTCAGAAAATAGTTAAGAGAATAGTTCAGATCTGGAATGCATTGCCAGAGGTTGTGGTAAGAAAGGACAGTGTAGCTGATTTTAAGAAAGGTTTGGACAAGTTCCTGGAGGAAAAGTCCATAGTCTGTTATTGAGAAAGACATGGGAGGAAGCCACTGCTTGCCTTGGATCGGTAGCATGGAATATTGCTACTCCTTGGGTTTTGGCCAGGCACTAGTAACCTGGATTGGCAACTGTGAGAACAGACTACTGGGCTTGATGGACCACTGGTCTGACCCAGTAAGGCTATTCTTATGTTCTTATGATGGTTCCTAACACACACACTGCTGGACATTACTGTTCGTAAGGCCGACAAGAAGATGCTGGAATGGGGAGCTGGGCCTGACTGAGAACCCTAAAGTACCTGCATATATTTCCAGAATATTGGGCTAGATTCACAAAGCAAACCAATCGTGTACCGATCGGTTTGCGACCTCTTTGCGACCAGATTTCCCTCTTGCACTATTCACTAACCTCTCCTGCGATCCGCTTCGAATCCGTGCATGCAAATGAGGTGAAATCCATGCAGTGTAGGCAGGGACATGATTCACAACACAAAATTTCACATCCAATTGGGCTGGCCGTTCAACTGAAGAAGCGACTGCTGGGGACCAGTTGAAAACGTCTTTCCGACTCTGGAAGCCCTACTCTCTGCCCTGCTCGCCACCTTGCTCTGCCCCAAATTACCGCCCTACACTGCCCAGATCTCTTGTCTCCTGCCTGCTCGCCCCGATGAAAAAAGCAAAAAAATTAAAAAAAAAAATAAAAAGTTGTAGCCCCGAAAGCCTCCTGCAGCCCCAACTCTCCCCGTCTCTCCCGCTGCCCCAGATCGCCTGCCTGCCCCGATGCTCTTCTCCTGCCTGCCCCGAACTGCCCTGATTGCCTGCCTGTCCCGACTCGCCACCCTTCCCCGCAGTGCAAGCCCGTGGTTTTACCCCGTGGGCTTAAGCAGGTTAAAACTACAGGCTCCATTAAAAAAAGAAAAGAAAAGAAAAAATCTCTGACGGCCACGGAGGTCCAGCGCATACGCAGACCATCTGCAGATGGTCTGCGCATGCGCTGGGATCACTTTAGAGCAGGGGTCTCAAAGTCCCTCCTTGAGGGCCGCAATCCAGTCGGGTTTTCAGGATTTCCCCAATGAATATGCATGAGATCTATGTGCATGCACTACTTTCAATGCATATTCATTGGGGAAATCCTGAAAACCCGACTGGATTGCGGCCCTCGAGGAGGGACTTTGAGATCCCTGCTTTAGAGCGATCCGGGCAGGCAGATGGGGGCATTCCTCCGATTGCCCCCATCTGTATATTGGGCTTTGAAGAATTCATCAGACCTGCCCGGCTCAGGCCCGGTTCGTGAATCTAGCCCATTGTAAGTAATATTCTGTTCAATATGTTGTATCATTTTGCTGTGCACTATTTTATGTGTGTGTGATATTCTGCGGGCTGTTCTTGATATGTTTTGTGCATGAATAATTAGAACTCAAATTATTGTCTGGACTGAAATATCACTGGTATTGAGCTGATGCTTGGCTTTCTGTGCGCAATGCAGAACACAACATGTCTCACAGATTGTACATTAACTGATGTTTTTTCAATCAAAATAAAAGTTAGACACCCCTCCCACCCCCCGGACACATACTATAGGCTTAAAATTGCATAAAATCATCTTTCTGTTTTGAGCAGGGAAGAAAATTAAGACTGACGGGGACAGTGAGGAGACAGGGATGAATCTTTTTCCCTGTGTTACTCTCTACTTTGGGATGTAAGTTCAAAATCAGAACTGGTCAGAAAGTTTAGTTTATTAAAATTTGATATACAACTTTTCATCAAAGCAACACTCTCCATCCTGGAACTGGGTAACTGGGCTCCTTTGAAGTCCTGGCCTATGTATTGAACATGGATGCGCCTCGTAGCACAGCCTAACATGTGCCACTGAGCCATTAGGCTGCCACAGAAGTGATTCTTTTAATAAATGAAGTGATATGCATGGCGGCATAGAGACTCTTGACTCAGAGAACTCATTTTTGCCACTGCTGCTAATATTAGCAAGTCTAATAGCAGGAATACTATTAGAAAAATATACCTCTGGGGCTCTGGGGCATAAATGTGATTCTAATGCTTAAAATCCAACATGGTGAGAGTACAGCTGGTATGATAAAGACAAGCAGGAAGGACAAGCTTGCACAGGTACCCAATACTGTATACATGTAAATTTATAAGCCATTTTTCGATGCATCGTGTATATCAACTTTGCGACCCGTTCTGAGCTCATTGGGGAGGACAGGAAATAAAACGAATCAAATAAATAAAAACATCAGTCAGTCCCACAAAGGTATTTTCTAATATATAGCATGTCCCTTACCATTATCACTGTTGTCATCCACAAGAATGATCTCTTTGAGTAAGTGAGAAGGTGTGTGGTTGACAACACTGTGTACAGAGCGCAGAATGACAGACAAAGCCTCATTCACAAAAATAAAGACCATGGCTATCTGAGGGAGGTCATCAGGGTAGTTCATCTGCTTGCACCTGGAAAACAAATAAGGTAAGAATTAAAACCCTTGTGATTGAAAAGATAATTCCCTCTAAGAAAGAAAATTGGTTGTTATGTTAGTACCACAGGACAAGGGGTACCACTTTTTTGGGCCGCAAAAACCCGGACACATGGCCCTGCCCTGTTCCACCTCAGGCCCCGCCCCATCCTGCCTTTAGCTCCACCCCATTCTACCACAGCCACTCCCAGTTCAACCTCCAGCTCCGCCCCCACAAACCTCCCCTCTTTCCCCTACAAGCTCCAGCCGCATCTAGAGGGCCCAGAGCATGCACAGATCTGTGTGATGTCATCTGCGCTTGCTCAGATGCCCTCCAGATGCAGCCAGAGCCTGTCGGGGCTCTCCAAAACCTGGACAAACTGCTGGGTTTTAGAAAGTCTGTCTGGGACCCCAGAGGATATGTCTGGGTTTTCCCGGACGTCTGGTAACCCTGCACAGGACTATTTTAAGAACATGAGAAGTGGTATTGGCAATGGGGGAGAAGGAAAAATCTGAGCCTTTGAATACTTAGAAATAGAAATAGGGAAAATGACAGGACATAAAGACCATCCAGCCTATATATACCTTGCAGAGTCAATGTTTTGTTTAAAAAATGCTAACTGCTATGGGCAGGTCTAGCCCCAGATATTCAATGCCAGGCCATGGCCTTGGTCACCAGAAAAGCTGATGTTGCAAACTAGAAATTAAGCGGGCACCAGCCCCCTCATTCCAGAGTTTCCTTTCAATTGAAAGAGACTCGCTTCATGTGCATTTATGCTATGTAGGTATTTAAACATCTGTATCATATCTCCCCTCTCCCACCTTTCCTCCAAAGTATGCATATTGAGATCTTTAAGTCAGCCCTCAAATGCATTATGATGAAGATCATCAACCATTTTAGTAGCCATCCTCTGATTGACTCTATCCTATTTATATCTTTTTGAAGGTGCGGTCTCCAGAATTGTACACAATATTTTAAATGAATCTCACCAAAGTCAGGGGTATCATTACCTACTTTATCCTACTGGTCATTCCTTTCCCTATGCATCCTTTTAGCTTTTGCCATCATCGTTTCTACCTGTTTGGCCACCTTAAGTTCATCACATATGAGCACATTCAAGCCCTGCTCCTTTTTTTGTGCACAAAAGGTATTCATCCTCTAAACCAGGGGTCTCAAAGTCCCTCCTCGAGGGCCGCAATCCAGTCGGGTTTTCAGGATTTCCCCAAAGAATATGCATGAGATCTATGTGCATGCACTGCTTTCAATGCATATTCATTGGAGAAATCCTGAAAACCCAACTGAATTGCGGCCCTCAAGGAGGGACTTTGAGATCTCTGTTCTAAACTGTATTGTTCCCTTGGGTTTTGCAGCCCAAATGCATAACCTTACATTTCTTAGCATTACATCTAGGCTACCAAGTTCTAGGCCATTCTACAAGCTTCGCTAGGTCTTTCCTCATGTTATCCACACTATCAGGGGTGTCTACTTTATTGCAGCTCATCCGTGTAGAGATAAACCTTACCAGACATCCCTTCAGCAATATCACTTACAAATATGTTAAAAAGAACAAGTCCCAGAACTGAACTGTGCAGCACACCACTGGTAACATCCCTTTCTCCCTTGACCACTACCCTCTATCGCCTTCCACTCAACCAGTTTCTAACCCAGTCCATCACTTTGGGGCCCATACTGAGGTTGTGGTAAAAGTGGATAGCGTAGCTGGTTTTAAGAAAGGTTTGGACAAATTCCTGAAGGAAAAGTCCATAGTCTGTTATTAAGACATGGGGGAAGCCTCTGCTTGCCCTGGATTGGTAGCATGGAATGTTGTTACTCTTTGGGTTTTGGCCAAGTACTAGTGACCTGGATTGGCCACTGTGAGAACAGGCTACTGGACCATTGATCTGACCCAGTATGGCTATTCTTATGTTCTTATGTGAGTCAAGTATAGGACATTTAAGCCATTGTAACATCACTGATGAGGTTGGCTCTGAGGCACTGTGGAATGAGGCATTATGACATCACAATCTCAGCTCTGGAATGTTGTTCTCATTGAGGTTACGGAATCTTGCTATTCTTTGAAATGCTGGAATGTTGCTACTCTTTGGGGATTGGCCACCAAGAGAATGGGCTACTGGGCTTGATGGACCATTGGTCTGACCCAGTAAGGCTATTCTTATGTTCTTATTAGATGCCTGTGTGGAATAGTTTCTAAGGCTTACTTCACCAGTTAGTGGTCTGAACATGGCCACTAACCAATTAAGCCCTGGGTCCTCACAGGCTCTGCCTATGGCCCATCACAGTACTAAATGGCCAGTGCTGAGGCAGTCTGTGATGACATTTCAGCGTGGCACTGTCCAATTAAATGTGCTATAACCACATGAGTGGCCACAAGTGATTTAACTTGGAAGAAGCTTATTCTGCCCAGTTAAATCACTTTTAATATCAGGCTGCATATGGCCTATTCAGTTTGCCCATCCATATCAACTACTAATCTTTCAGAGATAAGGTATACTTTATCCCATACTTTCTTAAATTCAGCTATAATCCACAAGGAGGCCACCACTACCCTTTCTTTGCTTTAAGAATAATCTAATTTCGGTTGCCCATAACCAAACGCTGCATTTTCAAAGGCCTAGTACAAATCCTTCTACAACATGACACCTAAATACTTTTCAGACAAATTCCCTCTCTACATCCCAAAGTGAATGCTATGCTCCCAAGATGAAATATGCCTACATACACCACCAGGACACTCCCTCAAATTCCAGACAGCCTGGAAACAGCCTTATTCCCATTTCTTACCAAACCTCTGGAAAAGTCTACCACCTCATATCAGAGCCCTTAAATTATTTCTTAACTTTAGAAAAGATATTTAAAAATTTGCTTTTTCACCTAGTCACTCCCTCAACCCTTCATCGGCATCAGTAAGTAATCCTGTATGAAGATATATTGTAACATACTGTGGGCCTGTTTTACAAAGCCACGCTAGCAGCTGCCACGCGGCAACAGCCCCGAAGGCCTTTAAATCTCTATGGGCTTCGGTCCATTACGGCTTTGTAAAACAGGCCCTGTATGTAAACCCTATATTGTAACACTGTGAATGTAAACAATATCCTGAGCTCTTTAGGGAGGATGGGATATAAATCTAAATAAATAATTAATTAAATTGAACATTAAATTTTCTATTCCTTAAGATTATCTTTTGATTCCAGAAGAATCCATTTCACATTACTGAGCACTGAAGCTTCAACCCTAGAGGATTAATTGGTTTTTCTTTTCTAGATGTGATAAGCTAAACCAGGAGAACTAGAAAATACTGCTCAAATTTTCTATGCTAAGACTAAAATTAAATTTAGCTTCACTGCCGAAAACATTCCGTCAAGTTGAGAAACATGGTATTAGAATAACATTCTTAAAGCTAACGTTTGTTGGAGACGCTGTCTTTCAGCGAACATGACGGCCTGTTGAAATATTTCAAGTTATCATGAAGTCTGAGAGCCATGAGGAAAAAGAAAATAACTAATTTCATTTCAACCTGCTGGTTCAGGTCAGATTAATTTAGAGCAGTGGTTCTTAAACCTGTCCTGGAGGACCGGTTTTCAAGATATCCCTAATGAATATGCATGAGGCAGATTTGCATGTCTGTCACCTGTTAAATGCCAATCTGCCTCATGCTTTATGAATTGAAGAACAGGACCATCACGAGGACGGAGAGGCCTGCCGATTGTGCTTAAGAAACCGTGATTTTCATGTGCTAGACCAGGGATAGGCAATTCCGGTTCTCAAGAGCCGGAGCCAGGTCAGGTTTTCAGGATAGCCACAATGAATATATATGAGATGGATTTGTATGCACTGCCTCCTTGAGATGCAAATCTATCTCATGCATATTTATTGTGGATATCCTGAAAACCTGACCTGGCTCTGGCTCTCGAGGACCGGAATTGCCTACCCCTGTGCTAGACTGTTGTGCAGCTCTCAGCTTGAAGCCTCTCAGACTAGATGATCATGGACTAATGAACTCATGAACTAATCAAGATCCAGTTTTGGATCGAAATAATCACAATGACTGTAGTATGTGTGTGAAAGTTGGGAAGTGAGTGTGAGTGATGGGGATTAGGTTCACTGACTAAATTATTCTGATATTTATTAATAAATTAAGTATTGGTAAGTTGTAAAAGTACTGTAATGAAATGAACTGTGGGAGATAAGATTAAACTTGAATTGATTCAGATAATACTTGTTTAATAGCTGATTTTAAGAATTTGAGTTATGCTTATTCATTAGGGAGATCTTGAAAACCCAACTGGCTGAGGGTCCTCCAGGACCACTGAATAGGATTTAGTCAATTGATGTATTATTATGTTCTTATTTATTATTCTTATGTTTATTATCTATTATTCTTATTCTTGGTTCATATGGAAGAAAACTCATTCGGTATGACCTGTTACCAGATATAATTATTGCCACAATGTCCCATTTATACTCACGCTTATTAAAGGATACAGACTGAACTGTAGAAATGGCTTATCGCATATTCTCAGACAAAGGCAAGCTGACTTAGCTGTTCCTGTCAGAGCTGCAGGTGGAAGAAGAATCAATAAGCAGAATGGATTTCTGCAGCGGTCTTGAAACCCAAACCAAGTCTCAGCCTTGGCAATCGATAACAGCCAAAACAAAGCCTGAATAGTTCTTTTGAAGTAATTCGTACAATAGAAAAATTAATCCTGATGCCATTTTCAAGTGGAATTTAAGTCTCAAAATCAGATTGACATCATTGGCAGAGAAAGACATTGCTTGTTTGGAAAACTGGGTAAGTTTTGGCATTTCCTGATCAATTATTTCAACTGCAGCACCCAAGATATTCTTCACATATTATTAGTTGCATTTAATATTTCCTGAGAGAATGGAAATTGCTTGATACAAAACTTCATGGTATGCAGTTTATTTATTTATTTAAAAAATGTATAACCTGCATATCAACAATTCTATGCGGATAACATCAAAACACACATAATAAATTTGTCACAATAGAAGCGCACGTGTATTAAACAGTGCAAAAATTGCAGCAAATTCAGAAGAGTGCAAAAATGGCCATATTGTTGCACGTTTAATGCACAAAACCCCATTTGCTAATAAAAATGTGTAAAGGGTCTATAAGGCCCTTTTACTGAAGTTTAGCACTCGCTAATGGAATTAGTGTGCATTAAATGCTTAGAAGCCTACTGATGTAAAACGGGCTTAGCATTAAGATGTGTTCTAATTCTGTTAGAGAACACTACGCTTAAGTTAAAAGTTGTACTATATCTTCATGCAAAGATAACTTTGTGTAAAAATTTATGTACATTACAAAGTAATGAGTTGCTCTGATTCACAAACAGCTCATTAATGTTCAATTTTTTTCACTAAAATAACACAGGCCAACAAAAAAAAATTTTTCTTGGTGCTGTGGGTTTTATGACCTGTTCCTGAGGTTATTTGGGGCACTGATTCAGAAACTTGCATTGGATAGACCACATCAGCTCTAGTTTCTTAGATATGGTTGAATTTATCAATTTTTTTTTACCGCTATTTAAAAGATCTCTTCTGCGGAATCAGGATGTCACAACAAGCTTTCTTTTTAGAATGGGAAATTTATGTTTTTAAATTACCCACATTTTTTTTTTGTGCATAATGATCTTTGTTTCACAGCTATTCGTCTACTTCCTGTTCTATAATGCGCACTGGCATAAAAATGAAAAGCTCAAATGACAAATCGCTTTTGATCTGTTACATTATGTAATTATGTGCACAAAATTTAGATAGTAAACATGGTTTCCTTAGACTACATATATTTTTATTTCAAAGGTTTCTCAACCTGATCTATTTAAAACAGTCGCATATAGATTTAAATTCTAACGGATTTTTCAACTTTGTCGTCGTGTTTTTGAGTACAAGTTAGCAGATATAGTGAAGGGCAAATTCTATAAGAAGCGCTCAAAAGTTAGGCGCCTAATTAGGCACTGTTCAACGCAATTCAAGTAAAATTGGGTGCTGTTTGATGAATCACGCTGAGCGGAACCTATTTTGGAGGCGCCCAAGAAATAGGCCAGCTCTAGGCGCAACTAAAAGTTAGGCACCTAGCTGAGCGCTTAAGCACGCTTAAGAGCAGTGATTCTGCAACTGAAAGGTCACACTTGGACACACAAAGTCAGAGGCGTGAAGAAAGTACAAGAGGTTTATTACAGAATGCATGCTGGACCCCTGAGCTCCAAGATGGCTCAGAAGTGCCGAAACCAGGAAGTTACAGAGATATTTATTCATTTTTCTGGCTATACAACTGAATTCTAGAAAAAGCTTTTCACGTGTTACTTTTCTTAACACTCATTGGTTCTAAGCTCACACTAGCAGGTCACTAGCAGGACACTTATCTAACTCTTACAGTTAAATGTACAGAAGGGCAGGGTACATCATGGCTCAAACTCTTATCTATTTAACTTACAATGTGGCAAGGTAGGGACATACATTTCAGGCAGATGAGGTCAATAGATTGTACACAGTTTTCAGTTATATAGGCCAGAGCAATATTTTAAACAATAGTTAACCATTTCATGACCCTACACAACAAGGCGCCTAACATGTAGCCACGCCCACGCCTAACATGCATAGCGCCTATTTTTCTGAAGGCCGCCTAAATTTTTAGCGGCGCCTTGTTACAGAAATGCGCTTTCTTGATAGGCGCCTAGGTTTCAATCAGTGCTGATTAAAAAGCTTAATTGGGCTTGTTATTCGATTTAGATAGGCGCCTATCTAGTTGGGCGCCTCCGAAATAGGTGCCTAACTTTAGGCGCTGGTTACAGAATTTGGGCCTGAGTGTTTACATTTTTCCAACTGTAGTTTTACATCCAAAACATTGGACACCTAACTGTATAATAGTTATGATCATATAGGGGGGGGGGTGTATATTTCCTCTCATAGTTCACCAAGACATAAAAAGAGTGGAAGCCATATACCGAGGAAGATGGGATGCACACATGATGGCAGACTATTGTTGGAATCTTAGGTGGGATTGTCCTGGCAGATCCCACTCTCAGAAGCTTCTTGTGTGTCGAATGACTGGAAAGTTTGTATTATAAACGTGTGCTTTTGGTATGAAATAAGTAGATTTACATGTTGTACACTAAAATGGTTAGGGCTCTTCAGCTTGGAAAAGAGATGGCTGAGGGGGGGATATGATTGAAGTCTACAAAATCCTGAGTGGAGTAGAACGGGCACAAGTGGATCGATTTTTCGCTCTGTCAAAAATTACAAAGACTAGGGGACACTCGAGGAAGTTACAGGGAAATACTTTTAAAACCAATAGGAGGAAATTCTTTTTCACTCAGAGAATAGTTAAGCTCTGGAATGCATTGTCAGGCAGCGGGAGGGTGGCAAAAGATGGAGGGCTCTTTATTACTGGAGTTAGCTTGATGTTGCCCCGATTGTGGGGCCACCCCGACTGACCCAGAAGGCTAACTCCAGCGATGAGGAGATTAACTGATGCAGAGCCTTCGAGGCCATGTCGGTACCGCCCCTCTGACACAAACGTGTCAAAGTGGGTGGAGCTGACAGGACCTTCCCGAGCGCATGGATGTGAAGGCTCTTCGGCAGAGGGGGGCATGCCGCTAGAAGAAAGGAGGTAGGAGACCCTCATCGTATATCCCCAACAAGCAGCTTGCATACCCCTAGGGGTACGCGTACCACGTGTTAAGAAACACTGGCCTAAAGCACCTATGGAGGCGCAATTACAGTGCCAATTTTTAGGCACTGGCAGGTGTCTTGAAACTCAGTTTAAAATGTTGTTTAAATGGAATTTTTTACTGAGCTTGGGCGCTTACTGGCATCATTTAGAGAATACAGGCCTCAGTGCCTCCTACCTAGTTCTCCTATGTTAATGTCTTGCAGGTATCATGCATCAATGGAAACATTAGCATAAGACCTGCAAATTAAAAAAATGAAATCTTCTAAAAGTGCTAATGTGTTAAGCTCAGATTTTACTGCACTTTAGTAATACAACCCCTAAATGAGCAGGGAATCATGTGCATGCAATAGCCAAATTTACCAAAAAGGCCACGGCGCTCTGAATTTTTGTACATTGGTCTTATTAAGTAAGAGGAATACTAATGGGATGCCTGTTAGTAATTGGATAACACTAGATGTAGAGACATATAAATGGACGTCACTTACATCACTGGCTTTCGTTTCATCTTCGGGATTTTTGACCCATAAAGACTATGTGTTAGAGGCCACTGCGGCTGCTATTCATACAATGGAAAAACTTTTACCTCATAAATGGAATAATTCACTCCATATCCCAATTTGGAACAACCCCCTTATACAAATTCAGAACACTACAGTTAATTGGAAAAGCTGGAAATCGGCAGGGAAACAAACTTTAGGACATCTATATGATGGAAGCAATTGGATACCTTATGATATACTAGCTGATGCCCCGGTGTTGCACGGGTATTTAATTATAGCAATAACACTGTAAATGGATTCAAATAAAGATACTTTATAGTGGTGAATGAAATTATTTTTTTACAGCTTAATAAAAAGTACAATATTCAAATTATAATGTGAAATATTTGACAAAATGAATACAATACAACTAACGCAAAACGTGATTATAAACAACATTTTTAGTTTCACCTCCTGGAGCAAGAACATATAAATTCTTGGGTGAACCCACCCTTGAGCGAGCAACATAGAGTTGTGGGCCGCGAGACCCCCAGAACATATCACCCCAGGTAGTGAGGGATCTGCATACCAAGTTTCGTTCAAACCGGTCAAGCTGTTTTTGAATTACAGTGAGAATGGCAGCTTTTTACATTTTTTCCATTGACATGAATGGGTGAAATTTGATTTACTGTTTGTAGCTCCACCCACGTGTGCAGGTGGGCCGCGAGACCCCCAGAACATATCACCCCAGGTAGTGAGGGATCTGCATACCAAGTTTCGTTCACATTGGTCAAGCCGTTTTTGAATAACTGTGAGAATGGCAGCTTTTTACATTTTTTCCATTGACATGAATGGGTGAAATCTGAATTTATGTTTGTAGCTCCGCCCACGTGTGCAGGTGGGCCGCGAGACCCCCAGAACATATCACCCCAGGTAGTGAGGGATCTGCATACCAAGTTTCGTTCAAATCGGTCAAGCTGTTTTTGAATTACTGTGAGAATGGCAGCTTTTTACATTTTTTCCATTGACATGAATGGGTGAAATCTGATTTTATATTTGTAGCTCCGCCCACGTGTGCAGGTGGGCCACGAGACCCCCAGAACATATCGTCCCAGGTAGTGAGGGATCTGCATACAAAGTTTCATTCAAATCGGTCAAGCCGTTTTTGCGTGATCGCGGCACATACACACACACATACATACACACATACATACCTCCGATTTTATATATATAGACTAGCTGATGCCCCGGCGTTGCACGGGTATTTAATTATAGCAATAACACTGTAAATGGATTCAAATAAAGATACTTTATAGTGGTGAATGAAATTATTTTTTTACAGCTTAATAAAAAGTACAATATTCAATTTATAATGTGAAATATTTGACAAAATGAATACAATACAATTAACACAAAACGTGATTATAAACAACATTTTTAGTTTCACCTCCTGGAGCAAGAACATATAAATTCTTGGGTGAACCCACCCTTGAGCAAGCAACATAGAGTTGTGGGCCGCGAGACCCCCAGAACATATCACCCCAGGTAGTGAGGGATCTGCATACCAAGTTTCGTTCAAATCGGTCAAGCCGTTTTTGAATTACTGTGAGAATGGCAGCTTTTTACATTTTTTCCATTGACATGAATGGGTGAAATCTGATTTTCTGTTTGTAGCTCCGCCCATGTGTGCAGGTGGGACGCGAGACCCCCAGAACATATCACCCCAGGTAGTGAGGGATCTGCATACCAAGTTTCGTTCAAATCGGTCAAGCTGTTTTTGAATTACTGTGAGAATGGCAGCTTTTTAAATTTTTTCCATTGACATGAATGGGTGAAATCTGATTTTATGTTTGTAGCTCCGCCCACGTGTGCAGGTGGGCCGCGAGACCCCCAGAACATATCATCCCAGGTAGTGAGGGATCTGCATACCAAGTTTTGTTCAAATCAGTCAAGCCGTTTTTGCGTGATCGCGGCACATACACACACACATACATACCTCCGATTTTATATATATAGATTCACTACCACGTCTGACCAGTACTATTAGTTCTGGTTTTGTTAGTTGTTCCTGTTACTTCATTATTATTTTGATTATGCATTGTGGCATGAATGTCAACACATATGCTTTTTGTTGTCACTGTCAGGGATGCTGGCATTCGTGCCTTGGATGTATATTTTAAAATACTAATAAAGATGATTGAACTTAAAAAAAAAAAGTAAGAGGAAGTCCCAGTTACTGGTCCTGTTCTAACGGTTCATAGACAACCCCGCGAAAGACAAAGGTGCGCGCCGACAACTGAGTGCAAGATGGATGCGCGCGCCGAAGAAAATTACAGCTTTTAGGGGCTCCGACGGGGGATTTTGTTGGGGAGCCCCCCCAGTTTACTTAATAGAGATCGCGCCGGCATTGTGGGGGGTTTGGGGGGTTGTAACCCTCCACATTTTACTGTAAACTTAACTTTTTCCCTAAAAACAGGGAAAAAGTGAAGTTTTCAGTAAAATGTGGGGGATTACAACCCTCCAACCCCCCCACAACACGGCATGATCTCTATTAAGTAAAGTGGGGGGGTCCCCCTCACGCCCCCCGCCGTCGGAGCCCTAAAAACAGTAATTTTCTGCAGTGCGCACCTCCGCACTGCACTCAATTGTCTGCGCGCGCCTTTGTCCCGGCGCGCTTTTGACCTGACACCGTTCTAACACAGGTCTTGGCTAAAATTAGAATGTCAACAACCTAAAAGTAATTGATCTTTAAAAAAAATCTATTAATGTACTAAATTCTAATCTCTCTTAGTCAGTTTGTTGTGCTCAGCAGTTTGCCATGGTGTTCATGTTTCATAGACATTATCAAGGATTGGAACAAACTGAAATTTATTAGAAACATAGGACTTCTCAGGGCTATAATTCATTATTCTCTCTCAGAGATCCTTTCTGCTGGTCCCATGCATTCTTGAATTCAGATACAGTCCTTGTCACCTTCACTGGGAGTTTGTCCCGTGCACCCCCAGCCTTTCTGAAAAGAAATATTTATTTAGGTTACTCTGAATCTTCCTTATTTTACTCACATATCCTATGGCACTTCATTTCAGTGAATGAGGTCAGTCCACTATGCATTTAGACCTTGGAGGGATCCAAACATATAATATATTTCACCTAGTCCTCCTTTAAAAAAAAAAAAAAAAGTATACATATTTAGATCTTTAAGTCTGTCCCCATTTGCTTAATGATAGAGGCCACTGTCCATTTTAGTGGCTATTCTTTGAACTATCATATTTACTGTGTATATATATATATATATATATATATATTTTTTTTTTTTTAAACATGCTGAAACCAGAACTGCATATGGTACTCCAAATAAGGTCACACCAAAGATTTATACTAAGGCAATAGCACCTTTTCTCCTGCTGGCCAATCCTCTCCCTATGCACCCACGCTTTCTTGTGGCTTTCCTTTAACTTATTTGGCTAACTTAACACTACGATATGCCATCAGATCCAGGTCTCACGTTTCTTTTGTACATGGAAAAACATCACCCTAATACTGTACTCCTTTCTTGGGTTTTTGCAGCCTGAAATCATTTTAGCTGCTAGACTGTAGCTTTGCTAGATCCCTCTTCATGTTATCCACACTTTCCTGGGTACCTATCCTACAAGGGTGTTGTCAGACACCTAGTTTTGGGTGGGCCTGGATTCCAGTTGGGTGGGCAGATGATCCCATCTCTTCCTTTCCCACCCAGGCAAGGTGATGTGATCCAGTGCATCCCCCTTCCCCTGCTGCTGCCTACCTTTTGAAGAGCCGATCTTCGCAAGCAGCGAGCAGTGTGACTGATGCACACTGCTCAAGCTGACCCTACAGCCTTCCCTCTGATACACTCTGCCTCTGTGGAAACAGGAAGCTGCATCAGAAGGAAGGTTGTGGGGGCCAGCACGAGCAGCATGTATCAGTCATGCTACTTGCTGCCAGTGAAGATCAGCCCTTTAAAGATGAATGGAACGGAGGTTTTAGCTGGCGAGGATTGGGGAGCCTCACCAGCTTCCTCATAGAAGTGCTGCCACTGGGTGGGCAGGCCTGGGCCTACCTTTGACTACGCCACTGCTATCCTGTTGCATATTTTGAAAACATCTACAAAGAGGGAAATATTTTCTGATACTGTTTCTACTCGATGCCATAAAACCTGACCAAAAAAAAAAATAATTAAGTTTCAACCTGTTCTCCCTCTTGAAGCTCAACAGATATAAATAGCAGTGCAGCTACTGAGCTTATATCTCCAGATCTCTTCATGGCATTCAGAGGAAATGACTTTCTCAGTGCTTGCTAAGTTCATGACCACTTATCTCATCACTTCATAATAATGGTGCTCTGATTTTTTCCCACCATTTGTGATGTTGAGGGCTGGCTACTGGGCAAGTGTTTGCAAACCTATGACCATGATTACTACTAATTCAAGGATTCCGTGAAATGAAAGCATCTCAGTAAGTCCCATTTATTCTGACCTGTTTTCTGCAGGGTTGAGAGAACTTGTGATAGATTAGCTAAGCCTATATGGCCAATTTTATTTCATTTGCTAGTCTAGTGAATCATTAAGCAGACTGGTTTTTGATAGTTTCCATTGCAGTAATGCATTGGCACCATCTAACAATAGTTTAGCTATTTCAGCGCATTTTTCTTACAAATTCTCTTTTGATTTTTTTTTTGTTTCTTTTTACATTTTGATCCGAAGAAATGTGTTGCATGCATGCCTTAAAAAGAGAGAAGCCGTGAAGTGCCTTCTCTTTACAGCAAGACCTAAATGATGTTTATAAAGTAGAATGCCTGACAGCATCAAAGGAAGAAAAGGATCAGGGGATGAAAATAAAAGATCGATAAAAGAAAAAGGTGAAGGGCACAAGGGTTCGTAGACATTTCTCCAATTACCATGCTGCAGACCTGCATATGAATAATCTTCAGAGACCCTGTTAATTTTCAGTTACACCCTCAGTGGCTCTGAAGGTTTGGCTTGCAGGTCTGCTGCAACATTCTCCACTGCCCCTTTGAGCTGGGCTACGATAGCAGGGACGCAGTTAGTGGGGTAGAGATGTTACATTATATACTGTGAAAACAACACCCAACAAGCGTGAAACTGCCTTTAGAATTGGGACAAAAAATACTTTATTTCAAAATATATGACCCGACACAGCCAGTGTTTCAGCTCTTGCCTGCCTAAGGGGTCTACAGTAAGGGGATCATAATCAAAAGAGAAAAACGTCCAAAAAACGTCCTAAGTTGGCACTTGGACGAACATTTCTCAAAAATGTCCAAGTGCCGATAATAAAAACAGGTTTTGGACGTATTTCTTTTAAGTTCAATCAGTTTTATTAGCATTTTGTTATAAGATATACAAACACAGACCTCATGATCATAATATGTCTTTACAGGATGTAAATTCAGGCAGTCCATGACATAACAACAAAAAACAGTATACAAAAAAATAATAACATAACCCAACTAACAAGCTTATCAGCCGAGTAATGGTTGTGTTGATATGATCTGTATGTTAAATGCAATGTATTATTTTGTATGTAAAAGTGTTACTCGCCCTGTCCTAATATTTCTCTTAATCATAGACTTATTCCCATACAGTCTAATATCACATTGCCTAAATTTGCACTCAGCTTTAAACCTGTGGAAATACAATTCTGTATATCTCATGTTATACCAAGTATTTGCTAAGAACATAAGAATAGCCGTACTGGATCAGACCAATGGTCCATCTCGCCCAGTATCCCGTCTTCACGGAGGCCAATCAAAATCACAAGTACCACCTGGCAAAAACCCAAATGGTTTTTAAAAAAATCTATCATTGTTGTATCCTAAAATTCACCAATTAACAAAAAAATAAGTGATTATTCAATACCGAGGGTAAGTGGCACCCAAGGCAGTGGCACCTTTCCTCCACTCCTTCCCGCCCACCCTGCTGTTCACGCACCCCCTACACTTCCCCCTCATTATGTCAGTATCCAAAACTACTGGCAGTCTTCTACGAGCCTCATAGCCTTTACAGACCTTTTACAATTTGTACCATGGATCAGTTCTGAGATCAGTCTTTATAGGCTCTCTGCTAGTGCAATATTAGGGTTCTGTCTGTACTGCAAGTGCCTCATATTTTCTCATATCCTTACTGGTAGATTCTATAAAAGATGCCTAGATTCTATAAAAGGTGGCTAGATTGTCACGCCTAATCAATCTAGGCGTCTAACTTACCCTCCCCCCTTTTACTAAGCTACGGTAGAGGTTTCTACTGCGGCCCACAATGTTAAATGCTCCAACGCTCATAGAATGCCTATGAGCATCAGAGCATTCAGCACCCTGGGCCACGGTAGAAACCCCTACCGCGACTGAGTAAAAGGGGGGGGGGTAGTTATTTTAAAAGCTTAATCAGCACCACTAGCAATCAATTAGCATCTCATAATTGATTAAAAATTAACATTAATTGGATAGGTGCCTAGATCTATAGGTGCCTGGACCAAGGCGCCTACCAGAACGTAGGTGTGGTTAGGAGAAAGTTGGTGTGGTTAGGAGTGGATTGTGGGTTTGCTTTTGTGTAGGCGCCTGTTTTGGACTTCGGCACTGGTATTTAGGCCAAGAGAACCGTGGCACCTAAGGTTCGGACGCCTAATTCCACTTTTGGTGCCGCTAGGCAAGATTAACGAGTCTATAAACTGCGCCTAACGTAAGACTGGCATGCACTATGCACCGTGTTCCTTGGGGGCCTATGTTTTAGGTTCCATTTATAGACTCGGGACCTAAGGGCCTCCTACTGCTCTGCAAAGTACACTTCCATTTTTAACTTGATTATGACTATTTAACATGTACTGAAACACCATCTGTAGAAAAGTGTGAGTGTAGTTCTCTCAGCCAGCCCAGAATTAGCTGGATCCTACTTGCAAATGCAAAGCAGACTGTTTAGTGTTTATTGTTTACAGAGCGCTTAATATACTGCTAGGCGAGGGAACACTCAAATAATGGGGTTCCTTCCAAATCAGTGGAGCAATGGTTAGTTCCTTCAGAACTCTAATACTTTCCCAGGTGTATTTCATTTTTAGTTGTTATAAACTATATGCCACAAGAATATTAAAACTGATATAATTATTCTTTCTCATTTCCATACAAAGTATTTCATGTTGCAGCCTTGGGATGTGGGGATTTTCCACTGCAATGTTCTGCTCCTCCAGATGTTTCACTAAATGCTTTTATTGAGAATATTAAAACCCCCACCCCCACCAAAAGCTCCACTAGTCCACATTCTGTTAGCAAGCGTCCTACAAATACACCCATGCAAAACATTAAAACCCAGTATATGCACTAGTTCACAGTATGCAGGCTTTTCTCTGCATTAAAAAAAAAAAAAATGGGGGAATTCAAAAAAACATTTAAAGTACACACATAAAACAGAGGATTATGCATATGAATGGTTTCTTTTAAAACTGTCCTAATAGGCTTGTAAACTTATGTGCAGTACTGTGAGCAGCCACAGGAGGTTGCGGCAGCCATTTTGAAAAGGCGCTGCAAAGGGAAGGAGAGAGGAGGCTGTGCTCCAGCCCCCCATGAGAAATTCTGGATCATCAGGGATACAGGTAAGCACAGGGAGCTAGGGCTGGGGGGGAGCTGGGGTGATCTTCTGGGGGTCCTTTTTGCCATAGGCTGAGGGGAAGGGGAAGGAAAGAAGAGGCATGGGGCATTGTTGGGGGGCAGGAGGGGGCTAAGGGGTTTGGAGGATCTTATTTAAAAACAAAAAAAATAAAGTTATGTGAGTCCCAGTCCAATATTCAGTCGGGGTTGCATAACTCTTATGCGAGCCCTGGCTGAATATTGGTTGGGCCTGCACTGGATTCAGCACCCAGCCCACTCACATTTAGCCTCCAATATTCAGTGCTGGTGCCTGAGCATGGCCCAGCACTGAATATTAGGGGCTAATTTAACTGGTAACAGTCAACATAAATGCACAAAATAAGACTGAGAAATGTAAATAGTGGGTGTGTTGGATACTTTACAAGCATATTTGCCACAGAAGCAAGACAGCATATCATAAAATGACTTTCCAAAATGGGCAGAATTAGATCAGGGAGGGAAAGTACATGCGATGATTGCATCTTTAAATTACCATGTTTGCAAACTGCTGGGTTTTGGAAATCCCTGCGGGCGCCCGGACAGTCCTCTAAAAAGAGGGCACGTTCGGGTTTCCCTGGACGTATGGTAACCCTACACAGGAACTTTTTGAACAGACCTCGTATGTGAAACTAACATCACTGTGATTGCTAATGTAAGATGAAAAATCCTCGTTCTGTGTTTGCTAATTTAGGATGAACAACTGTATTAGACGATTATCACTGTAGCCCGTATCGCCTTAGTTATTTGTATCTCGTTTTTGTTCAATTATTATGTATGTTACCTTGTAACCCGTTCTGAGCTCTCTGGGGAGGCCGGGATATAAACGAATTTAATAAATACATAAGGGATCTTTTTATTAAGGCACGCTAACTGATTTAGTGCTTGCTAAATGCTAAGACATCCATTATATTCTTAGCATTTATCATGTTCTAGTCTTTAGTGTGCGCTAAATCGGTTGGTGCACCTTAATAACAGGATCCCCTAAATAAATAAATAATTCCTGGTATGAACTTTGTACCTGCTGCCATAGAGGCACAAATATGTCATTAATCTGCATCTGTCTTGTATGTGCAGGCCCTCATTTTCAAAAAGGAAACATTGAAAGCATCCACAAGCTTTGGGACTCTCCTTATCTTCTGAACCACAAGTTAATCAAATCGCTAGCTTTGTATTTCAGAAACTGCATCAACTTTGTTGCTAGACGTCCCTTATTTTGGAAAAAAAACACTTTATGTTATTGGTTCAGACATTTCTTTCTGTTCTCTATCCTGGAATTCTTCGAGACCTGACACTGCCAGATCCGCCCACATACTCAAACTATCTTTCCCCTCGTTAAAAGGCGTCACGTATGCAGGTAAATTAGGGAAATCCTTTTTCTTCAAATTCACTGAGCTTTGGAATAACCTCCCTGCCCCGCTGCGGAACCTAGGCTCATTCCAATTATTCCGAAAGCATCTGAAAACCTGGCTTTTCTGCAAAACGTAAAGCTAGCTATCCTCTTCATAACCTCTAATTTCTTATTATGCCCTTTCCCTCATTTATTGAATTACCTGTAAACCTGTGCCGAGCTCTATCTTTATGGAGATGATGCGGTATACAAACTTAAGGTTTAGTTCAGTTCTCATGTAGATTATTGCAATAGTTTGCATTCTACCGTTTCTTCAAAGCTTTGCTCCACATTACAGCTCCTTCAAAACACCGCAGCCACAATGATTTTCTATCTGAAGAAGTTCGATAGAGTCGCTCCTTCCGTGATTTCTTTATACTGGTTGCCACTGCAAGTTCATGTGTTTTGTTTTTTCTTTTATTCTGTTTGGCCTACAAGATTTTTAATGGCATAAGCCCTGACTATTTACCTGTTTTACTTTCCTAATAACATTCAGTCAACAAGGGTCTTTGATACACAGCTAATTTATTTTCTTTCAGTAAAATGCCTGACTCGATATATCAAGCTCCGTCTCTGGCAGTAGTCGAGTCCAGACTCAATGCCCACTTCTTTGAAGATGCTTTCGGTTCCAAACTCCAACCCACCTGCTAAGCACCAATATCTGTCTTATCATTCCCTCTGTAATTCCTCCATCTGAGCACAGTGCATTGATCCACCTTCTTGTCCAGTTTGTCTGTCTTGACTAGATTGTAAGTTCTTTTGAGCAGGGACCGTCTCTTCTGTGTTTTGACGTACGTCTAGTAGCGCTATAGAAACGATTAGTAGTAGTAGAAGCTGTCTGAACACTGAGGGGCAAATTCTATAAGAAGCGCCCAAAAGTTAGGTGCTGAAATAGGCACCGTTCAGCGCGATTCAAGTAAAATTGGGTGCTGTTTAGTGAATCATACTGAGTGGCACCTATTTTGGAGGCACCCAAGAAATAGGCCAGCTCTAGGCACAACTAAAATTTAGGTGGCCATGCGAGCGCTTAAGCACGCTTAAGAGCAGCGATTCTGTAACAAGGCGCCTAAAATGCATAACGCCTATTTTTGTGAAAGCCGCCTAAATTTTTAGAGGCGCCTTGTTACAGAATCACTCTTTTTTGATAGGCGCCTAAGTTTCAATTAATGCTGATTAAAAAGCTTAATTGAGCTTATTATTCAATTTAGATAGGCGCTTATCTAGTTGGATGCCTCCAAAATAGGTGCCTAACATTAGGTGCCGGTTACAGAATTTGGGCCTGAGTGACATCACAATGCATCTGGGTCATACCCAGAATTCTTGATGACATCGTAATGCAGTAGTATGGATACCCCACCTGAGCACTATATATTGATGCACCTTCTTGTCCAGTTTGTCTGTCTTGACTAGATTGTAAGCTTTTTTGAGCAGGGACTGTCTCTTCTGTGTTTTGATGTATAGTTCAGTCTGTTACTAGGCTGTGCATTCTTGACGCTCTCTACCAAAAGAAACTGAGGACTATTCATTCTTATTCTTCTTTTTGAAAGGCACAGAAGACATATTTGTTCAAAAAATACTCACAGCAGTTCCAAGTTTATTAAATATTTGATTATCGCTTATTCAACATTCTAAGCGATGTACAAAGTATAAAATATTAAATTACAATAATTAAAGGGAAACAGACAATGTAAATAAGACTGATAAGACAAACAAATGACACAATTCTGTTTGTCATGTTTATTAGAACCTATTTCATTGTAATCTTCTTTGGACCTTATTGGAAGCTGGCAGACCAGAAATGGTACATTACATTACAAGCTCGTGGGGAGGGGTTCAAAATTTCCATCCCCAACCATTTCTCCATTAAAAATCCCCATTTCAGGCAATAAATTTTATCAGCTGTGGAACAATTTCCAGAATGTACCATAAGTCGTACTCGGATAACACATACTGTAGCTTCAGCAAAGAACTTTCTGGATGTCAGTCAGCTCGTTTGCTCGCAAACGCTCGTAACTATTTCCTGCTGAAGCAACACCACTGCCCCCTTTTTATTTTCATTAGATTTAGCTTTACTCAGTTGCTACATAGGGATGAGATTACTCCTTGTAAACATTTACAGAAAGCCAGGGCCAGGCCTTAAGTTAACACAGTATCCTCAAGAGTCTGGAAGCGTCAATGTTTACCCTGATAATGCCAGGAGAAATTGTCTTACGTATTACAACCCTGGCTCATAGTACAAAAATAGACTTTCTTCTAATTACTGAAGGATTGTATTATTCACTCAGCTAACTCTATCTGTCTAGGACAGAATTTTCAAGTTCTGCAATGAGTCAGCAGAATATGAATTTTTATGACCGACGCATACAGTTTATGGGTCACTATCTCATTATCTCAGGGCAGTAGGCTATCATGATCACTGCAGGTAGTATACATTGTCTTTTTCTTTAAACGCCAACATCTCTAGATATAGTAGCGTTTTATCTTACATGTCAAGCAAACTTTGTTTTAATCTCTCCAAAGGATCTCCACTGGAATGAATTCCAGCTACTTGGGGCTCAATTTTTCAACAAGCAATCGAGAGGCAAAAGCACTCAGCTAATTTTAGCAGGTTATATTGTTGGTGAACTTTCAGTAGAACCAAATCCAACTTGCTAGGTTTTCAGCTATAACATTTTTCTAAAGTAAACCAGTCAGCACCCCTTATGGCATGTTCTGTGTATTGCCATCATTAGTTTTTGCACTAGTGCACTAAGGGGGCAATCATGCCAATATTGAATACCTGCTAATATTGAATATTAGTGTAAATCAGCATTTACACGCTAACACAGTGTAGTTCCACTTTAAACATGGGGGCTCACACTACAAGGAAGGAGGCAGAGAGCAGGAGAGTCGGGGCAGCAGAGATCAGTCTGGGCAGCAGACAACACGGGGAGTTTGGGGCATCAGGGCTGAAAGGCAGGAGAAGGGCAGAGAGCAGGGCGGCAATGGAGCTGGAGAGTGGGAAAGGACATTTGCGACTGGTCCCCAGCAGTCGCTTCTTTGGTTGATCAACCAGCCCAGTGGGATCACATAATTTGTTTTGTGAATCGTGTCCCTGCTTACTTTGCATGCCGTTGCCCTCATTTGCATTCGTGGATCGGAATCGGATCGGCAGAGAGGTAAGTGAATCGGGCTGGAGTAAAATCGGGTCGCAAAGGGGTCGCAAATCGATCGGTACACGATCGGTTTGCTTTGTGAATCTAGCCCTATGGTTAGAGAACACCGATGGTGCTCTTCTGTATGTAACTGTAAATGAGTGTCAATTAACACCAATTAACTCCAAATATCACTGATAATTGGTTGTTAATGCCAATTTGCAGTTAATTTGCTAATTAAGTTATGCATGCAATAGTAGGTATTCTATAACTTGCATATGCAATTATGCATGCTAAGCATAAAATTGTGCTTACAAGATTATAGAATGAAGGGGTGAAAGTTTATTTTTAATCTTAAACTAGACTTAAGACACAGAGATGAAATGAACTATTTCATCCAATCAGTGGTACAGTGAGGCTCTCCCATCCTCTTCCCCGCCTCCCCCCTTACCTCTTTAATTTCACCATCGCGAGCAGCATCACCAACTTGCTGCCCACGTTGGGTCGGCTCTCCCTCTGACATCACTTCCTAGGCACGGGACCCAGAAGTGATGTCAGACACTGGCGCAAGCAGCAGGTTGGAGTTGCTGTTCGCGCCGGTGAACAGCTAGAGGTATGGTGGGGGGGGGGGGGAGTGAAGGCGCATGTGCGGTGGGTGGAGGAGTGGGAAGGAGTGGTAGGTGGGGATGAGGAAGGGTGCCGGAACCCCCTCCAAGATAGCACCCAGGACGGACCTACATGAATAAAAATGTCTGTGACTCCTCTCTTGGAAATAATTCAGTCATAAATCTGACTGACCTTGCATGCCAAGAGGCTCTTTGAGGCCCCTCCCACTATACATGTTTCCAGGGAGAGAGTAAACCCATGATAAAGGGCAGGCAAGGCCCCACAGAGCTAGTCAGTGTACAAGGGCAGCTAGGTCCAATACTAAAGTTACTTCCTAGAGAGGATTTGCTAATGTAGGCCATCTCCCTTCAGCAACTGATGAGGTGGAAACTACAGAAGCATAGAAAGATGAAGGTAGATACAAACTATATGGCCTCTCTAGTCTGGGTAACCATGCCATCTTCTTTCCTTTCCTCTCCCTTAGAAATCCAACATACTTGTCCTGAGCTTTCTTTAATTCAGATACAAAGAGTGTGGCATAGTGGTTAGAGCTACAGCCTCAACACCCTGAGGTTGTAGGATCAAATCCTGTGTTGCTCCTTGTGACCCTGGACAAGTCACTTAATCCTCCACTGCCCTAGGTACATTAGATAGATTGTGAACCCACCAGGACAGATAGGGAAAATGCTTGAAGTACCTGTATGTAAACTGCTTTGAGTGTGGTTGGCAAACTACAAATAGGCAGTATACAAGTCCCAATCCCTTTCCCCTTTTTGTCTCTACCACCTCCACCCCTCATTGTATTGAAAATATATTTTCTGTCTTATGATGGATGATCATTGAAAAAATACCAGATGATTTTGTGGGAGATAAATTAGCCCGGTTACAACTATGGGAACAATTTTGGATATTTAAATTGCAAGCAGGTATTGATGCCCCTATATAAGACTGGTGAGATCTCATTTAGAATACTGTGTATAATTCTGGAGGCCGCACTTTCAAAAAGATATAAAAAGGATGGAGTCGGTCCAGAGGAAGGCTCCTAAACTGGTGCGTGGTTTTCGTCATAAGGCGTATGGGGACAGATTTAAAGATCTCAATCTGTATACTTGGGAGGAAAGGCGGGAGAGAGGAGATATGATAGAGATGTTTAAATACCTACGTGGCATTAATGCGAATGAGTCGAATCTCTTTCATTTGAAAGGAAGCTCTGGGATGAAGTTAAAAGGTGATAGGCTCAGGAGTAATCTAAGGAAATACTTTTTTTACAGAAAGGGTGGTAGATGCCGTGAAACAGTCTCCTGGTAGAGATGGTTGAGATAGAGGCTGTCTGATTTCAAGAAAGCCTGGGATAGGCACGTGGGATCTCTTAGAGATAGGAAGAGATAATGGTTACTGTGGATGGGCAGACTAGATGGGCCATTCAAGGAGGGTCTAGATAGGTTCCTAAAAGAAAAGGGGATTGAGGGGTACAGAAAGAAGTAGAGGTAGGTTATAGGATTAGTCAGAAACCACTTCACAGGTCATGGACCTGATGGGCTGCCGCGGGAGCGGACCGCTGGGCGCGATGGACCTCTGGTCTGACCCAGTGGAGGCAACTTCTTATGTTCTTATGTTCTTATTTGGCCTTTATCTGCCATCATGTTTCTGTTTTTATGTTTTCTAGGCTTAAACCAATGTATCGAATGGCATACTATTGTATGAATAGCATAGTAATTCTCAGATGTTAAAAAAAGTTTGATGACAATTCGACATATGCATGTCATCATTTAATTTTTCACTTATCTGCAGGTAACTTAGCACGTTCAGTTGCCTGGAAGGAAGGAGGAAAAGACCACCAGGAGACAGGCACACACTGTGGGAGCCCCATAAGGGGTGCTTCCAACCCTGTGGGATCCTTGTGATCCCAGGGGGATCCCTGAGAATTCCGTAGGATTCCCATTGGCCCTGTTCCCGTGCAGCTCTCTATTTTGAGGCATTCATCTGCTTTGAAAATGAGCACCATAGGCACCTATGTGACTTTATGAAATAGCACCTAACTGGGCACCTACTTGCCCTCTTAAACTAGGCTCCTAGTTCTAGAATTACCTTCCACATTTCATGCATCCAGTTTGGGTCTTTCCAGGATCTTTGTAGACTGAATAATTGAGAGTTTAACTACAGTTTGTTCACTATTCAGCTAAGCTTCGGTTCTTACAGTGGTAGTCATTTGTATAAAAAGAATTAAGACAATTAGAAAGCAAGTAAGAATTCTAGCAGAAATACAGTTTAAATGGTGCAAAGCTAATTTCTATTGAAGATCACCTTTTCAGTTCAATTAACTGGTGCTGATTTACCTGTTTGTTTTGCCATTCTGGTTCTGTTGCATACTTTGTGAACTTGCATTGAAATTGAGAGAATACTGGAAGGAAAAAATGGCTTCCAATAGCGATATTGTTAAATGACTTTAATAGCTTTATCACATTACTCTGAGACAAGCCTGTTGGGAATTTGCATATAGCTACTTAGTGATTATCCCTCTGTTCTCTATGGCTGAGCTCTCATTCAAACCAGAGATTCAAATATAATCCCTGAGAAACTAGCATAAAGGCCCAAAAATGTAGGATGAAAAGCTTCTAGAGAGCAATGTTAATGGGCGACTATAAAGACAAAGCAATGAAAAATATATGTTCCAGCTGGACAGTACATTGGGGCATAAGAGGCTCTCCCAGCTGTTCTAGTGGAGACAGATTGTCTCATCCCCTGGTGAAAAGTTAGAGTTGGTAACTGATTGCTCTGTGGACATTGGCAATGGAATATATACAAGTCTGAAAAATGGGGAGACCCAACGATCCATAGTGAAAACAATCCACCAATGAAAACAAAAACAAAAACTGTGGATACAGATGTTCTGGAGATAATTAAAACTCTAAAACTCTGCCACCTTAAAAGATTCCTAGACAAAACCTTCGCCTTCCAAGCAGCTAAGCTCAACCCATGGCTTGCACAAATGATACTCGAGGCCCCCACTTACCTCGGCTTCAGAAAATCACTCAAAACCCACCTATTCGGCAAACAAGACCCCTAACAACCCCCCCCCCCCGCTTACATTACTACACCCCCCCCCACCCACCCCCGCTCTTCCCCCCCTTAATTGCTCCCCTCTCCCCCATCTCCCCTCCGCCAGTCATCCTCTGTTAAGTTCGATTAACACTGCTTATATCCGATAAACTATTTACATCGGATAAATTGTCTTTACATGATAAAATGCTGTAAACCCCGCTCTTACATTTGTTTCTACCTGATAAATTGTGTACTGCTGATAAATTGTTTAAAACTGTTCAAACTGTTTGTAAACCTGCGTGTTAACGCAGATACTACTGTAACTGATGTAAACCGCCTAGAACTCTCCGGGTATGGCGGTATATAAGAATAAAATTATTAATATTATTATTATTATTAATTAAACACTGACATATAAAACCATGGAAATTCAATTTAAAAAAGTACAATGATAAAAAATACAGTGATAAAAATCCAACCGGACCCTACACAGTCCGTGTTTCGGCGAACACGCAGGCCTTGAGCATGCGCAGATGCTCAAGGCCCAACAGAAGAGGAGGATGATCTTCAGGCACCGGCGCCAAGCACAGGACATGCCGGTGCCGGTGCCCAGATGACTGTAAGAAGCGGCGGGGGGTGCCCAATCACGGCGGGGGGTGCCCGATCGCGGGGGGAGGGTGCTGGATCGTGGGGGGGGGGGGGGGCGCCCGTAAATCGAGCCACGCTTGGTTTCCGAGGTGCCGATTTTGCAAATGTTTTGCTCGTCTTGCAAAACACTCGCAAACCGGTGCACTCGTAAACTGAGGTACCACTGTATACAAGTTTCCCACTGCAAGAGAAATTTTCAGCTCAAAATTAGAGAACCATTAGAGTGCAAGCAAACTTACTGTGAGCTAGGCTAGAACTTTTCTCCTGACTGGAGATAAAAGATTTTTCCTTCTTTTGATAACCTATATGTCTTGAAGATGACATTTCTTTTTCACTTTTATAAGCACAACTTATAATATCAATATAACATAGAACTCACTTCTATACCGCAAATAGCACAAAGTTCTGTGCAGTTCACAAAAAGATAAAGAATGCAGGTGAATACTGCAACAAAGATCTAACTTCCAAAAGATTCTATAGAAAGATGCATTTTTAAAGCATGTCAAAACTGTTGGTAGAAGTTGGAAGATGTTTATACATAATTCAGATCCTTAGACCTTAAAGCCGCTTGAAAAGCCAACTCCTGGAATTTTTTAAATTTACAACCCTTTGCAGATGGAAAAGATAATAGCCTCTATCCAATAAATACCCCATCAACTGAACATTACCTCCTATCTCATGACTAGGGACTCCTTTTACGAAGGTGTGCTAGCGTTTTTAGCGCACACACCGGATTAATGCACGCTAGCTGAAAAACTACCACCTGCTCAAGAGGAGGCAGTAGTGGCTAGCGCACACAGCATTTTAGTGCGTGCTATTCCGCGTGTTAAGGCCCTAATGTGCCTTCGTAAAAGGAACCCTAAGTTTCTCAGGAGTCTCTCATAAGGAATTTTGTCAAAAGCTTTCTGAAAATCTACATCAACCAGCTTACGTTTATCCACATGTTTATTCCCCCCTTTAAAGAAATGAAGCAAACTGATGACACAAGACCTTCCTTAGATGAACCCATACTGATTCTGTCCATTAAACCATGTTTGTCTACATGTTCCATAATTTTATTTTATTTTTAAATAATAGTTTTAATTATTTTTCATGTCATCAAAGTCAGGCTCACTGGTCTGTAATTCCCTGGATCACCTCTGGAACCCTTTATAAAAAATCAGTATAACATTAGCCACCCTCCAATCTTCAGGTACTATGGACAATTTTAGTGACAGGTTAGAGATCACTAACAGCAGATCAGCAATTTCATGTTTGAGTTCTTCCAGTAACCTACAATGTATACCGTCTGGTGCAGGTGATTTATCGCTCTTTAACTTATTTGATTTGACTCAGTACGTCTTCCAGGTTCATCAAGATTTCTTTCAGTTCCTCCACATCATCTCCCTTGAAAATCATTTCTGGTACAGATTGATCTCTTACATCTTCTTCCGTAAAGGCCAAAGCAAAAAATTCATTCAGTGTCTTTGCCATGGCCTTATCATTTTTGAGCTCCCCTTTTGTTCCCTGATGATCCAACAGTCCCATGGATTCCCTCACAGGTTTTATGCTTCCAATGTACCTGAGAAAGTTGTGGCTATGAGTTTTTGCCTCTTTGGCAAGTTTCTCTTCATGTTCTCTTTTAGCCTTCCTTATTAATGCTTTGCATCTAACTTGTCAGTGTTTATGTTGCTTCTTATTTTCTTAATTTGGATTCTTTTTCCATTCTTTGAAGGATGTTCTTTTGACTTTAATATTTATTTATTTGGTTTTATATCCCATTCTCCCAGAAGAGCTCAGAATGGGTTGCAACCATGTTGGCTATTGTTTGCTCTTCTTTCTACCTTTGTTAATACCTCTGGTCTGGATTTCTGTGATTGTATTTTTAAATAATATCCATATCTATTTTAACCTTTGCCACCAATCTTTTTAGTTTCTTTAACCATTTCCTTCACTTTATCATAGTTACCCTTTTGAAAATTAAATGCTGCTGAAGTAAATTTCTTTAATGACTTCACTCCAGATATCTCAAATTTGATCATGTTAAGATCACTGTTTCCTAGCAGGCTCAACACTGTTATGTCTCATACTATGCCCTGCAATGCACTAAATCTAAAATAGGTCCTCCTTTGTCAGTTCCTGGATCAGTAGTTCCAAGAAGCAGTCATTTATTGCATCTAGGAATTTTACCTCCCTAGCAACTCCTTGATTTAACATTTCAATAGAATCCTTCAAGGATACTCTACATCAAACCATCTGCTCCTGGATGACTGTTGGCTTTTCCTCCATCTTAGTTTAAAAGCTGCTCTGTCTCCTTTTTAAATTTTAGCAGCAGCAGCCTGGTTCCTTCTGGGTTAAAGTGGAGTCCATCCTTTTGGAATAGGTTCTCCCTTTCCCAGAACATTGCCTAGATCCTAACAAATCTAAATCCCTCATCCCTGAACCGTCTCAGCCTCACATCGAAACTTTAGAGCTCTGTCTGCCTCTTCAGTTCTGAATGTGGACTGAGGAGCATTTCTGAAAATGCTACCCTGGAGGATCTGGGTTTCAGCTTTCTACCTAAGATCCTAAATTTGACTTTCAGAACCTCCCTCCCATATTTTTCTGTCATTGATACCTACGTGTACCAAGATAGCTGGGTCTTCCCCAACATTATCTAAAATCCTATTTAGGTGATGCATGAGGTCTGACATCTTTGCACCAGGCAGGCAAGTGACCAGGTGATCCTCATGTCTACCAGCCACCCAGCTGTCTACATGCCTAATGATCAAATCACCAACTACAACAGCTGTCCTAACCCTTCCTCCCAGGCAGAAACCCTTGAAGACACATCCTCGTTGCAAGAGAATATTATATTTCCTGGTGAGCAGGTCCTGCATACAGGATTATTTCCTACTTCACTAGGGTGATGCTACCCTTTTAAGAGACCTCTCTTCTCCAAGGCAACACAGGGGCTATCAGACTGGAGGTGGGACTTCTATATAACTTCCCTGTAGGTCTCCTCTACAGCTCTATCTCCCTCATCTCCTACTCTAGCCTCAAGAGAATGGACTTGCTCTCTGAGAGCTAGGAGCTCTTTCCATTGAGAACACACATATAACCTCTTACCAACTGGGAGATAATCATAGATGTGACACTCTGCAAAAGAGTGGATAGCACTATTCTCGCTGCTGGACTACTGTCTGCAACTTCGTATTATTGAGCTGTTTAATTAAACCTTGTTAAGGTACTAGGATAAAGAGCCTTAGGATATACTGTGTGCTTTATTCAGTGCTTGATTCTTAGCAAGTAATGAAATGTAATGAGAGTCTGTAATAAATACTCCTTCTGTTACTTGTAAAAATGCACACAAAACAATATTAAAATAAGAAATCCACACAAAAATAATATTTGTTAACCCTCCCAGTTTGCCGAATTATCAAATAACTTCCCTTGACTGGTTGGTTTTGCTGGATCTTCGGACCAGGTAAATTCTCAACCATGACCTTTTGGCCAAATAAATCACAATTTAATGGCTTTGAGAGTTGTCCTTTAAGAAAGCAATTTGAAAAGCCACCTCTGCACTTAAGTAGTGTTTTATGTGCAGAAATAGACATTTATAAAATTGCAAATATGATATGCTTGTAAATTACACTCTCTTGTTTGCTGTTATATGGAAGGTTAACCTGTAGTGATAATACTGCAAACCTATCACTAGGGGTTAGCGACACCATTTGAATCCAGCACCAGATGGAGTGAGACTACTCCTTCTTCTTGCCACTGGACTACCAGGCCTTGCCTCCAGGCAGGGGCATAGCCAGACACTCAATTTTGGGTGAACTTATCTCAAATTGGGTGTACATGAGAACCCCGCTTCCTGCCCCTCCCTCTCCAGGCAACTTGGTGTCTCTCAACTCTCCCCCCTCCCCTCCAAACTTTTTAAAGGCCTTGTTTCTTTATCAGTAGTGAGCAGCGACTTATACCTGTTGCACACAGTAGCACTGAGTCTTCCCTCTAACTTGGTCTCGCCTAAGCAGAAACATGTATTTGCATCAAAGGAAGGGCTTGGTGCCAGTTTAAGTGGCAGTTTATTACTGCTTGCATCCAGCAAAGAAATGAAGGCTTTAAATGACATAGGGTATTGGGTGATGGAGCTGAGAGATGTCAGAATGCCTATAGGGGAGGGGAGGGAGAGGTGGCAGGAGCCTTCAGTTGGCAGGGTTTGGAGATCCCCACCAGCCATAACAGAGATACATCACTCCTGGGTGAGCCTGAGTCCAGAGTGAGAGAGCCTGTGGAACATCGTTTATCTGGACTATCCTTGGCAGAGGGAAGTCCGGATAATCAAATATCCGGATAATTGGATGTTAATTTTTTTCTTTTGTTTTTAGTTTAAAAAATACCTTCTGTGCGTCCCCCAAACAAGAAAAGGCAGCATCCCCCCTTCCTCCCTGAACAAGCACTACCAACCTCCTCCTGAACCCACAAGAAAGACCTCAGGCCTACCTTGTTTCCCTGGTGGTCTAGAGGCAGCACTGGGCAGGAGCAATCCTACTCGCTCCTGCCCATGCTCCGTCAGCGACAAAAATAGCTGCTGAGATTTCCAGGGGCAGTCTCGCGAGGCTATATAGGCTTGGGGTCTTTCTTGTGGGTCCGGGAGGGGGTTGGGGGTTAGTATTGTTCAGGGAGGGAGGGGTAATGCTGCCTTTTCTTGATGGGGGGGGGGTGTGGAATGCTGAAGGTATTTTTTTTATTAAAAACAAAAGAAAAAAAATTAACGTCCAATCATTGCAGGGGGTGTGTTGATTGTGGGGAAAGTCTCCCGGTTCAGGGGGAGAAGGGTGCTGGGCTGATGGCAGCTGTGGCAGAAGCAGAGAAGAAGCACTAATAGGAGGGAGAGTGATAGGAATAGTACTTCGGGGAGGGAGGGGGAGGAACTAAAATATAAACTGAGACCCCCCCAAAGCAATCTGGATAACTGGAGTTCGGATAATCGGTGTTCCACTGTCTGCTTTAATGGTGCAGTAGACGTTAACACAGGTCCATGCTAGTGTCTGCTGTGCAGTAAAGCCAATACTACCTGCTTAATGCAGCTTGTAAAAGGCCTCTTAGATTTTGTTTCCAGAATCTGCTTAAATAGTCCTGGTCTAAGCAGTTCCAAGCTCTCTGCACAAATTCTTTGCACACATTGCACCAGAAGGTAGCCACTGGCCAGTACTGCATCTTTTTCTCCAACAGTTTACTTTAATCAATAAGGAAATCAATAAGGCTAGATCTCAAGTGATTCACTTACATAATGCAACAAAAACACATGTTAAAGCATTTTGTGTTGAAATGCTTTAATCCAATTGTCCTACAAAACAACAGTGATGCACTAAGAGTAGTAAAAAAAATAGATAATTATAATTAAGTCCCTTGCCAACCTGTTAGCTTTCAATTTCTTGTCCACACCTTTTTGTTAACTCAACTTTACTACTTGTCAAAACCATATTTTATGTTATCAGAACATGTTTCTGGAGGACAGATCCATAAACTATTATTAGCCAGTAGGAATGGGCTGTTGCTTGAAATGAATGTTGTCCACTGGTTATACTGTGTTCCCCCTAGAGTACACGCACAAACTTGCACGTACTCAAAAAATACAGAGGAGTGAAGTTCTATATTTCAATACATTAGATAGATTATAAGCCCACTGGGACAGACAGGAAAAAATGCTTGATTACCTGAAAAAATTAATGTAAACCATTCTGAGCTCCCCTGGGAGAATAGTGGTGAAGAGGATAAACACTGTAAAAACGCTTTTTAAGGACACAGTCACCGAGGCACAAAATCTATATATACCGCGTATCAACAAGGGATCCAAGAGGAAAAAGAATAAGGAACCGGCATGGCTCACTGTAGCGGTGAAGGAAGCGATCAGAGACGAAAAGACTTCGTTTAAGGAATGGAAAAGGTCAAAAATGGACGAAAACTAGAAACGACATCAAAGCAGGTGCCATAAGGCGGTAAGAGGGGCCAAAAGAAACTACGAGGAAAAAATAGCCAAGGAGGCAAAAAAATTTAAGCCGTTCTTTCGATATATTAAGGGAAAACGACCCGCAAAGGAAAAGATGGGGCCGTTGGATGACCATGGAATAAAGGGAGTGCTAAAGGAGGACAAAGCCATCGCCGGCAAACTGAACACATTTTTTGCGTCTGTATTTACCGAAGAGGATATGCACAACATACTGGAAGCTGACATGCTATACGCAGGAAACGAAGACGGGAAACTGACAGGGTTGACGGTCAGTCAAGAAGAGGTATGCAGGCAGATTGATAGGCTTAAAAACGATAAATCCCCGGGACCGGATGGCATCCATCTGAGGGTAATCAAGGAACTGAAAGGGGCTATAGCTGAACTGCTTCAACTAATAGCCAATCTATCGATCAAATCAGGAAGGATTCTGGAAAACTGGAAAGTGGTGAATGTTACGCCCATCTTCAAGATAGGTTCGAGGGGCGATCCTGAAAACTACAGACCAGTGAGTCTGACCTCGGTACTGGGAAAGATGGTAGAGTCACTGATAAAGGACCTCATCATTGATCACCTTGATGGACACAATCTGATGAGGACCAGCCAGCATGGCTTCAGCAAAGGAAAATCTTGCTTGACAAACTTGCTGCACTTCTTTGAGGGAGTAAACAGGCAGATAGACAAGGGTGACCCGGTTGACATGGTATATCTGGATTTTCAGAAGGCGTTCGACAAGGTTCTGCATGAACGACTACTTCGAAAAATTGCGAGCCATGGAATCAAAGGTGAAATACTCACGTGGATTAAAAAATGGCTGGCGGATAGGAAACAGAGAGTGGGGGTAAATGGACAATGCTCGGACTGGAAAAGCATCAAAAGTGGAGTGCTGCAGGGTTTGGTGCTTGGACCCGTGCTCTTCAACATATTTATAAATGACCTGGAAATTGGTACGACGAGCGAGATGATAAAATTTGCAGATGATACAAAGTTATTCAGAGTAGTGATGACGCAGGAGGATTATGAAGACCTGCAATGTGACATAAATACACTCGATAAATGGGCTGCGACATGACAAATGAGGTTTAACGTGGATAAGTGTAAGGTGATGCATGTTGGTAACAAAAATCTTATATACAAATACAGGATGTCCGGTGCAGTACTTGGAGAGACCCCCCAAGAAAGAGACTTGGGATTAACGGTCGACAAATCAATGAAGCCGTCCACGCAATACGCGGTGGTGGCGAAAAGGGCGAACAGAATGCTAGGAATGATTAAGAAGGGGATCACAAACAGATTGGAGAAGGTTATCATGTCGCTGTACCGGCCATGGTACAGCCTCACCTGGAATACTGCATCCAGCACTGGTCGCCTTATATAAAGAAGGACACAGTACTACTCGAAAGGGTCCAGAGAAGAGCGATTAAAATGGTTAAGGGGCTAGAGGAGTTGCCGTACAGTGAGAGATTAGAGAAACTGGGCCTCTTCGTCCTTGAAAAGAGGAGACTGAGAGGGGACATGATCAAAACATTCAAGATAATGAAAGGAATAGACTTAGTAGATAAAGACAGATTATTCACCCTCTCCAAGGTAGGGAGAACGAGAGGGCACTCTCTAAAATTAAAGGGGGATAGATTCCGTACAAACGTAAGGAAGTTCTTCTTCACCCAGAGAGTGGTAGAAAACTGGAACGCTCTTCCGGAGGCTGTTATAGGGGATTCAAGACAAAGTTAGACAAGTTCCTGCTGAACCAGAACGTACGCAGGTAAGACTAGTCTCAGATAGGGCTCTGGTCTTTGAACTAAGGGCCGCCGCATGAGTGGACTGCTAGGCACGATGGACCACTGGTCTGACCCAGCAGCGGCAATTCTTATGTTCTTATGAAAATTGAATAAATAAATAGTGTGAAAAGTTTCAGCCTCTGATAACCAGAGCTGGCATTGTGACATCATAATGCCTCATTCCACCAATGCTTACGAGCCAACCTCATCAGTGATTATCCGACATAACTAGTGAAGTTATAGCATTGTCACTGAGATGCATGTGGATTTCTCTTTTACTTTTCTGCTATCACATTTACTTAAAAAGCAGCAGTGCTAGATAAGATTTTTAGGCATATTCCACCTGACTTTCAGACCTCGGGAGAATCAGGAGACAACTGAATGTCTCCCATGGTCCATGGCAAAAACCAGAAATCCCATGCTGGCATCATATCTGGCGACTGGCATTGAATTTCTGGGGTTTTATTTTTTTATTCAACCGAGACATACCCCCCTCTTTTACTAAGGCCCGCTAGCCGATTTAGCGCACACTAAATATTAGCGTGCGTTAAATGCTAACGCGTCCATAGAATATAATGGACGCGTTAGCATTTAGTGCGCGCTAAATCGACTAATGTGCCTTAATAAAAGGATCCCATAGCCAACTACGCTCATATTCATCAGCCTGTCAGCTAAGTCACAATGGCAAAAGACTGACCTGCTGTTCAGGTGGGTCTATCTGGCTGCTGAAGTTAGCCGGCAAGCCTATGAATATTGGCGGTGATGATTATGGTATGTGCCTAACACGGCTTAGTAAAAAGGCCCTATAGTGCATTAAATGTACACTTACATTATGGAACGAGTACTCAATAAATTTAAGCACACAAATAGTGCTTAGCTCTCTTATAGAATATGGGGACATTTTAAAGCAAAGTGTGATTGCACTTTTTCATGTGACAATGAATTATGCAAATGATTGCATGTCAATGTTTGCTGCTCTCTGGAAATACTGATATTATTTCTGCTATTTAATATTATTGTCGTCCCCATCGATGCACACAGAGGCTCTACAAGGTAATTCACGTGCTTATTTTTCACTTTGTTCATTTAAGAGCCTATAAATACTGTCTCATTCAGTTATAATGCTGGCTGAGGTTCCTTCTATATTACATATTAGAGGCAGTGGTGACTAAGATACATTTCATTAGCTACCGAAAATTCCTTCTTCAGTCCATATTTACACATTTAATATATCAATAAAACAATAAAAAGGAACAATATAGAAAAATAATTTCCACAATGAACTGCAGCTCCAATTATCCATAATCATTTTGTTTAACTTGTTATCAAAGCTATCCCACTTTATCAAAGTTATCCTGCTCCCCGGCGCTCCTTCATTCCACATTCATTTTCCTGTAAAATAGTTTTTCGTTTTTTAATTTAGATTTACATATTACATCAAAGAATAAACTTTGAAATGAAATTCAATAACATTCCATACGCTGATTAACATCATTAGCCAAAAAGGAAACAAATTGCATAATACAGTCCACTAGAAGGAGGGTTTCCAGGGAAAACTACAAGAAGAAATTAATTGAAAAAGGGCAAAAAGACTTGATGTTAAATTACTCAAGGACCTACTAGAGAGCATCATATTAATACCCTTTCTCCAAAAAAGGAAGCATTCTTAAGTCTTTAATAAAGTCTCAGTATCATCTCCTTATTCTGAATAAAGACGAGAGGCCAAAAGCAGTGTTCCCTTTAAGCTGAGCAGAAGTCCTCCAACTGCATTGCTGCCAGTGGGGGGTGGTGTTTTAATATTGTGTTTTCAATGGTTAGAGACAGGGTTCCTTAGAGTCCTGCATAGCTCACTACTGAAAATGCAGTTGTGAACAGCACCCCCCATTGACAGGACTGTAGGTGGAAGACTCCTTTAGAGGGAATAGCTTAGAGGATACAATGGCCAAAAGTGTACTGTAGGTTTACTAAGGTTACCATAGTTTTCAAGTTAAAAAAGAAGACATGTGGCCCTGCCCCAAGCCCTGTCCTACCCCCAACCCTCTACCAGTTTCACTCTCACACAACCTGAGCCACTTTGTCTCCTCTCTCCTTCCCACTAACTCCCCTCCCCCTTCCCTGCCCCCCCCCCATGGAATGTGTACCTGCAGGTGGGATCCTCATCAATCACGGTCCCACTGTGGGTACCAGTGGTCCAGAGGTAGGTTGAGACTCAATGGATGTGGCAGGAAAGGTCCCGGCTCAGCCTGAGCTAGGGCCCATGTGTGGAGAGCCTCCAAGCATATGCAGACACCCTCCAGACATAGTCCTAAGCTCAGGCAGAGCCGAGGCCTTTCCTGCAACCTCCAGCCAGCGCCAAACGAGTCTCCAATGGTTTGCAACCTACCACTAGACCGCCAGTACCTGCAGCGGGACCATGATTGATGCAGTTCCTATCTGCGTGTGACCCCTGCTGCTCACCCAAAGATAAGAAAAAAAATGAGGTTGGACTCAGAGTCCAAAACTGGACAAACTGCCAGGTTTTAGAAAACCGTCCAGACACACAGACATTCCTCTAAAATGAGGACATGTCAAGGTAAATCCAGATGTATGGTGACCCTAAGTTTTACCAGAGACTGATAACTCTTGGATCCCTGATACACTTAGACCCTTCCCTTTCTCCATAGCTTCTGTCTCTCTGTCTCGGCTTTGAACAGGGGGGGTGGGGGGGAAGGGTAGGGGGGTAAAATCCACAATCTTCATAACCATTTTCAAGTTGTTTTGTTTGTAAAACTCCTTAGGTGGCAGCAGTCTTGAAACCAGAAAATTTACAAACCTTAATTTTAAATTCTAAAATTGCTTATAAATCTTAAGAACCAATTCAAATAGTAAGCAGTAGCAGTCATGGACTGGGAGCTAAGAACCTCTGAAAGGCAAGAAGACCACTTTAATGATTTTTCTTCTCTCTAGCTAGCGGGTATTGTGGATCACTCATTGTACCCACGCACACACTGAATGGGCTAAGGCAGTGTTTTTCAACCTTTTTACACCTATGGACCAGCAGAAATAAAAGAATTATTCTGTGGACTGGCATCGGTCAATGGACCAGCGGTTGAAGAACACCGGGCTAAGTCTCTACTCAATCTCCACCCCAGACCCCGCCCCCATAATAGTACTAATTGCACCTTGCACGTCCCGTGCCTCATCTGGAAGCCTTCCCTCTGACGTTGCAACGTCAGAGAGAAGGCTTCCGGCTCAGGCGCAGGATGCCCGTAGGAGCCACTGCCCGTGGCTTTGTGCACTGAATCAGTTAGGAAGAGGGAGCTGGCTCGAAGATAACGCTGCATCGATCGCACCGTGGACCGGCGGTTGAAGAACACTGTTTTGGGCCTGATGCACGTGCTGGCCCTGTGGACCGGCAGGAAATTTCTGTGGACTGGCACTGGTCCATGGACCAGTGGTTGAAGAACACTGGACTAAGGTACCCCATACAAGAAGCAGATAAGCAACTGGTTAGCATGTTTTATCTTGTTTTTACAAAATGATGCATGTAAATTATGTAAACCGTTTAGTTTTAAACGGTATAGAGATTTTTTAAATAAATAAAAAATTACAACCTCTCCCAATGGCTGCCATTGTAAGGAGAAATCAATGGCATATGTGTCCCTCCCCCCCCCTTGGGTGGTGGGAGGAAGGATTTTCAGGGCAGTGGTTATGGGAGGGGCTGGCCCCTGTGGGCAGGAGCAGGAAGTAACAAAAGAGACTGTATCTGGGAAATAGAGGTTTTTGGTTGCCCACCCCCACCAAAACCCTAGCACTGAGGCAGAAGTCTTACTAGGAACGTACGGAAAGCCATACTGAGTCAGACTAATGGTCCATCTAACCCAATATCTTGCTTCCAACAATGGCCAATCCAGGTCACAAGTACCTGGCAGAAACCCAAATCTTAGCAACATTCTGTGCTACCAATCCCAAGGCAAGCAGTGGCTTCTCCCATGTCTGTCTCAATAGCAACTATGGAATTTTCCTCCAGCAAGTTGTCCAGTTTTTTTAACCCAGCAATGCTAACCACATTACAATATTCTCTTATAATGAGTTCTAGAGCTTAACTATTCATTCAGTGAAAACATATTTCCTTCTATTTGTTACAAAGATATTTCATTGAGTAAATTCATTGAGTTTCCCCTAGTCTTTGTGATTTTTGAAAGAGTGAAAAAGCAGTTCACTTTTACCTGTTCTACTCCACTCAGGATATTGTAGACCTCAATCATATCCCTCCTAAGCCATCTCTTTTACATGCTGAAGATCCCTAACCTCTTTAGCCTTTCCTCATACAAGAAGAGTTCCATCCCCTTTATCATTTTGGACACTTTTCTTTGAACCTTTTCTAATTCCACTATATCTTTTTTGAGATATAGCAACTAGAATTGAACACAATATTCAAGGTGAGTTCACACCATCAAGTGATATTGAGACTTTATAATAGTCTTATTTACCAGTCCTTTCCTGTTTGCCTTTTTGGCAAGATTGACTGGAAACCTGCCTACGATAGAGATTTGAATTTGTTCATATAGAAGAATTTCCCCATAGGGCATGTCTGCTGGCTGGAAAATACTGAAGCCTAAAAGGAGGAACTTACAAGGCAGGCAATACTGATAAAGACAGAGTACACAAAGGGTGGGCCATATTGATTCTGTAAGTTGAAGTAAAGCAGGAGGAAGACTGTGCCTGGACCTGACTGTACTTGGCAAAACGAACCACAGGTTGAAGTGAAAGGACATTGATAACCTGTCTCTTTATGACCCCTGATCCCAGGCATCCAACCAGCTGATAGCCCTAGGTGAGTCAGAGGTTACATATGCATACAAAAAACCCATCAAGACCCCTGACTCAGGTATCTAATCCATCTAGCAACCATCAAGAATCTCCATGAAACTGTAGCATGAAATGATTATTTTTGGATGGATTTAACAACTATAAAATATAAAACATTGCCTGACAGACTCCAGCTGTCCATCTGCCTTCAGAAGGTGTTAAATGCCTCTATTCAGTAAACACAAAGGGATGGATAGGTGTAACCCAGTATCTATTCAGAACTTTTCTCTGCAAAATATGCACCATAAAGATTTGGTATCACAGTTATACAAATTTTTTCTCTGCAAGATACTACCCCAGTCTGCAAGGACAATACTTAGAATTGGGTCCTGAAACTCCAAGACAAAAGATGCTATTAAAATTCAATCCGGCCCTGTCCAGCCACAAAACATAGCAAGAACTTATGCCATTCAAGACTGAAAGGATAGAATATCTTACCAGCTAGAATTCAAACTTGGGAAAAAGTAAAACTTGGGCTTCAGTAGATTATTTCATTGTCCTTCTGTTTTTTAGTTCAGCAAAGTCAGTTTAGGCAATAGTGTAGCCTTTATTGTCTCTGTTAGGGTTTTTATATATCTTATACCTCAAGGGAATTTATTTATCCAAAGTGATATGCTTAAATATGTTCTACTAGTTCACTTTGTTATTCAAAACAATATCATATCAATCAATCAAGTAACTGAAGTTATTTAGTGAACACTCAGACCCACAGCTGAGGTCTCAGTGAAAAATTCACGGAGCAGCTGTTAAAGAGACCATCATCGTTGTTCACAGTCTCACCCTCCATACAACAGCTAAATAACTGCACAAAAGATGGTAAAACAAAACCAACTTAGCTTTGAATGGAGTGGGTAATCGATATAGCTGCTCCGGGTTCCTTTTTATTCAAATGACTGCATTCATTACAATTGCCGACCCCCCTACCCAGGTTTCGCCAACTGACTTCTTCAGGAGGGGTGCTATGAATGTAAAACAACCACATTAACACTAAAACACTTCAGTTATCACTACTATAATGTTACACAATAATCGCAATTAACTGCCGCACCATTCACACTCAGACCTACCGGCATAACGCACTCCACACTACTCACAGACACCGGAGCTTTTGACGACGAAATTCCCATCAGCAGGCCCTACCCTATATACTCCTCCCCTTCAACTACGTCATACTGACATCTAACTCGTCACTACACTCTAACCAAAAACCTGCTCCTTTTATAAATGAAACCATTCGATTTCATTATTTAACCCTTTTGGGGTCAAAGTATGCCACTGAAAGATGAATTTTTGTTCCAAATATAATAGACACTGAGTCACATCCCCTGTTTTTTTGTGTGTCCTAGCTATTACTGTATATTTGACATCTTCAATTGAATGCTGCTGTTCAAGCCAATGGTTCACAAGAGGAGCCGACACACGATTACATCTAATATTACTTAGATGTTCGGCGATTCGAGTTTTAATGGCCCGCCGAGTGTGCCCGATGTAATAAAGCCCACAGGGGCATATTATACAATACACAACTGCCGTAGAAAGACAATTAGTATTAGTTCTTAAATAAAATCTCTTACCTCCTGATTGAGGAATAAGTACTTGGTCAATATTGAGGACATTTATAAAAGGAGCAGGTTTTTGGTTAGAGTGTAGTGACGAGTTAGATGTCAGTATGACGTAGTTGAAGGGGAGGAGTATATAGGGTAGGGCCTGCTGATGGGAATTTCGTCGTCAAAAGCTCCGGTGTCTGTGAGTAGTGTGGAGTGCGTTATGCCGGTAGGTCTGAGTGTGAATGGTGCGGCAGTTAATTGCGATTATTGTGTAACATTATAGTAGTGATAACTGAAGTGTTTTAGTGTTAATGTGGTTGTTTTACATTCATAGCACCCCTCCTGAAGAAGCCAGTTGGCGAAACCTGGGTAGGGGGGTCGGCAATTGTAATGAATGCAGTCATTTGAATAAAAAGGAACCCGGAGCAGCTATATCGATTACCCACTCCATTCAAAGCTAAGTTGGTTTTGTTTTACCATCTTTTGTGCAGTTATTTAGCTGTTGTATGGAGGGTGAGACTGTGAACAACGATGATGGTCTCTTTAACAGCTGCTCCGTGAATTTTTCACTGAGACCTCAGCTGTGGGTCTGAGTGTTCACTAAATAACTTCAGTTACTTGATTGATTGATATGATATTGTTTTGAATAACAAAGTGAACTAGCAGGGTTTTTATATAAAAATGTTTTATCTAGATTAGTATTTTGGGTTACATTTCAGAGCATAAGATCAGATTAAGGCACAGATAGCAGTTGAGGAAAGTCTTGTTTAGTGTTTAACTCCCTCTCCAGCTCCCACTGATTTCTGGCCTGATCTCTGATTTATAGTTCCTTGAACCAATTAGAAGGCTACAAACAATTAGCTAGTAATTAACTCTTAAGAAATAGTCTGAGAAATCCTTGGAGTGTTGCTTACCAATTACAACATTGCAAAATAATAATAAAAAATAAACATTACCATTACCTAACATATAACTAGCAATCTTAGGGGAACTTAGAGACCATATTCCAACTTCCATAGCAATTTTAGAAAGAAATCACCAATATTAAGATGCAGGCAGCAGTCAAGCAGAAAGATGGGGGCTATCCAGTCTTTTGCTCTGAGTGTCACATGTTTTATTATCTCCCAGTTCATGAGAAATCTTATGTGTGTGTTCGGTGCAAAGAGCTCCTAGCACTCAGGGAATGGGTCCGATCTCTTGAGGCTAGAGTAGCAGACTTGGAGTAGCTGAGGGAGACATAAAGGTACATACAGGAGACCTATTGGGATGATGTAGAAAAGTCCCATCTCCAATCTCACAGCCTCTGTGCTTCTTTGGAGGAGGGAGATCTCTTTGAAGAGTAGCATCACCCTGGTGAAGTAGGAGGCAATCCTGTAGCCAGGACCTGCCCACCAGGGGATGAAATGTCCTCTCGGTTCGGGAGAAGGTATCTTTAAAAGATATCATCATATAAAGGAAGACAGAGCATCCTGATAGTGAGATTGCATTACAGTCAAGTCATTTCATTGGCTTCCCATCTGTTTCCAAATACAATTCAAATTCTTCTTACTGACCTATAAATGTATTCACTTGGCTGCCCCTCACTATCTCTCATCACTTATCTCCCCCTTAAAACCATCTACACTATCCACTCTAACCACAACCTCTGGCAACGCGTTCCAGAGCTTAACTATTCTCTGAGTGAAAAATATTTCCTCCTATTGGTTTTAAAAGTATTTTGCTGTAACTTTATCGAGTGTCCCCTAGTCTTTGTGATTTTTGATGGAATGAAAAATTGATCCACTTGTATCTGTCTACATCCCAGAGTGCTGATAAAATTGAAAAATGAACTGGCAGAGCTATTGTTAGTAATTCATAATTTTTATTTTAAAAACCAGCGTAGTACCAGAAGACTGGAGGGTGACCAACATAATACTGATTTTTAAAAAAGGTTCCAGAGGTGATCTGGGAAATTATAGACCAATGAGTCTGACATCGGTGTCGGGCAAAATGGTAGAGACTATTATAAAGAACAAAATGACAGAACATATACATTAGCAGACAGCTAACATGGTTTTAGTCAAGGGAAATCTTGCCTCACCAATCTATTGCATTTCTTTGAAGGTGAACTGGTTGATATTGTGTATTTGGATTTTCAAAAGGCATTTGAGAAAGTACTCATGAAAGACTTCTGAGGAAATTAAAAAAGCCATGGGATAGGAGGTAATGTCCTATTATGGATTAAGAACTGGTTGAAAGACAGAAAAAAGAGAGTGTGTTTAAATGGTCATAAGAACTTAAGAATAGCCTTACTGGGTCAGACCAATGATCCATCAAGCCCAGTAGCCCATCAATATTCTTAATGGAGAAGGGTAAATAGTGAGATTCCATAGGGATCTGTGCTGGGACCGATGCTTTGAAATAAATTTATCAATGATCTAGAGATGGTAATAACTAGTGAGATAATTAAATTTGCTGATGACAGAAAGTTGTTCAAAGTTGTTAAATCGTAAGAGAATTGTGAAAAATTGCCAGAGGACCTTAGACTGGAAGACTGGGTATCAAAATGGCAGATGACTTTTAATATCAGCAAGTGCAAATTGATACATGCTCTACAACACTTATTTACTCTTATGCTTTTGTTCGTTGTTTTTTTTTTTGTTGCTGTTGATGGTCTTTAATTACTTGTAAACCAAGTCGAGCTCCACTGGGAGATGACCTGGTATATAAATTGAAGACTAGATTTGATTAGATGCATGTGGGAAAGAGGACTCTGAACTATATCTACGTGATGCTGGGCTCTATGTTAAGAATCACTGCCCGGGAAAAGGATCTAAGTATCATTGCTGAGGATACATTGAAACTCTCAGCTCAATGTGCAGCTAGAATATTAGGAATTATCAGGAAAGGAATGGAAAACAAAGATGAAAATGTCATAATGTCCTTGTATCGCTCTATGGTAAGGCTGCAACTTGAATACTGTGTGCAGTTCTGGTCACAACATCTCAAAAAAGATATAGCGGAATTAGAAAAGGTATAGAGAAGGGCAACGGACATGATTAAAGGTTTGGGATGACTTCCCTATAAGGAAAGGCTAAAAACAGCTAGGGATCTTCAGCTAGGAGAAGAGACGGCTCAGTGGTGATATGATAGAGGTCTATAAAATACTGAGTGGAATGGAAAGGGTAGCTGTGAAAAGCTTGTTCGCTCTTTCCAAAAATACTAGGACTATGGGGCATGCGATGAAGCTACTAAGTAGAAGATTTAAAACAAACCAGAGAAAATATTTCTTCACACAACATGTAATTAAACTCTGGAATTCTTTGCCGGAGAATGTGGTGAATCAGTTGGTTTAAAAAAGGTTTAGATAATTTCCTAAAAGAGAAGTCCATAGGCTATTATTGAGATGGCTTGGGGAAATCTACTGCTTATTCCTAGGATAAGCAACATAAAATCTGTTTTACTGCTTGGGATCTAGCTAGGTTAGCTACTGCTTGAAACAGGATACTGGGCTTGATGGACCTTCGGTCTGTCCCAGTATGGGAATTCTTATGTTCTTATGACCATTCACCCGACTCTCTTTATACTTGGCAAAGACACTGTTCTTCACTTGAGCCCTCCCTAGCCAAAAGACAAAGCAGATGACCTCATGCATCTAGAAACAGAAAAAGGTTGAATCAAAATCCTGATCTGGGATTGTACATTGTTTCTTGGTTCCTGCCTATCGGACTTTATTCCCCCAGAATCCATTAAAAAAGGGAAAATCACAAATGTTCTCTTTCTTTAGATCATCGCTGGACATTCTGCTCCACCTCTTGCTGTCTGCAAACAAGATGCCATATCTCCTCTACAGGCCATGTGTTCTCCACTGCTACTGAAGAACTGTTCTACCAGTGGGGCCTGTGTCAGAGTGAGTTACTTTTAATCCAGCTTAAATTAGTCATTCTGCTTCTCTATAACAATATTTTATCTTGCGGCACATTTCCCTTGTGTAAAGATCCCTAACCTTATAAATAAATTTTTCTCTGTAAAAATAAAATTCTAGATACTCTCAAATGCTCTTTAAGTTTCTATTCTTTAATATTATACAGAGCTAAGTTTTAAATAGGTCAATAGTGTATTCTCCAAATTTACATTCATATTTAATATAACATATATTCCTCTCTTTAAGAGTGATATACGTATTTTATTGATGAAGAATTAATGCAACAAAACAGCAAAGAATATAAGTCTATTTTTTTTTTTAAATATTGCAGAACATGAAAAACTGCACTGCTAAACCTATCCTCTAGAAGGGGTTTCTCCCTGTTAACTTAAACACATTCTTGGCAATATTCAGCCCAACGTGTTCAGTGATGTTTTTAAAACGCTGATGTCTGTGCACAGAATTAGAACTTAAGAATAGCCTTACTGGGTCAGACCAAAGGTCCATCAAACCCAGTAGCCCGTTCTCATGGTGGCCAATCCAGATCACTAGTACCTGGCCAAAACCCAAAGAGTAGCAACATTCCATGCTACTGATCCAGGGCAAGCAGAGGCTTCCCCCATGTCTTAATAACAGACTTTGGCCTTTTCCTCCAGAAATTTGTCCAAACCCTTGTTAAAACCAGATACGCTATCCACTTTTACCACAACCTCTGGCAACGCGTTCCACAGCTTAACTATTCTCTGAATAAAAAACTATCTCCTCCTATTGGTTTTAAAAAGTATTTCCCTGCAGTTTCACCAAGTGTTCCCTAGTCTTTGTAATTTTTGACAGAGTGAAAAACTGATCCACTTGTACACGTTCTACTCTACTCAGGAGTAGATATGAAATTCCAGGTCATGTCCAAGCACTGGCATTAAATATTCAGGACTAATTAAATTTGTGATGGCCACTGGATGTGAAGCGGGTCCTGGCCAATATTCAGCTAGGACCTGCATTAGGGATGCAGGTCGGTATGCTGTGCTCTCCCCTCTCTCCCCCAGGATCTCGATCCCTCCTCCCTCCCATCCCCAACATGTAAAAGGGCCAATCAAGCCCCCATCACCTATTCCCTCCTTGGGCCTATCTCATTGATACCTGGTAGTCCATTGGAGTCAAAAAGGCAGGAGCAATGCCCGCTCACTCCTTCCTGTTTTGGCTGTAAAATGGTTGTTATAACCTTTAGCTTGGTCAGCTCCTTTGTACTTTTTTTTTTTTTTTTGGGGGGGGGGGGTGGAGGAAGGAGAGATTGGGATTGCAGTGGAGGGAGGGAGCATCATGAAGGCTGAGGCTGCAAGCTGAAGTTAACTAGACATTGGCCAATATTCAGACCAGTGTCTGGTTAGCTTTGTGGCTAAGATTAGGACCTCTTCTTTGAGGTCCTAACTTTAGCTGCTTACTTAAATGGTTAGTGATCTGAATATGGTTGCTAACCAGTTAAGTCCCAGCTGCCCCCCACTTTCACCCAATCTCCCCACATAGACCACCCTGCAATAACTGGTCTCTCCATCATTTGAGTATCTGGTACATTTTTCCCTATCCTGGTATAATTCTGATCATAAAGAACACTCATCTTAGCCCCTTACTCCTGTATTAAAATGGAGGATGTCAAAACAAGGGCATCTAATGGCCCTCAAGTATATCACTAGAACTTTCTTTTCTGTAGACCCTAGGTCATTATTTTGCACTACAAACTGAGAGAATGCTAAAAAAATGTCCTAACTAAGGTGACCAACTTTTTTTTAAAACCTGACTATTTTGAGCTCATGCTGTTGAAAGCTGGCTAACACAGTCCCTGACAAAGAGGCTGCCTGTGTTTATCTACCCAGGGGACCTGTGCAGCACCTTACTCCTTAAGCCCACACCTCCCACTTGCCACTGCTGCCTCTCAGTGACCAGGGTAAACCAGACCACAGAAGAGCTGTTTTGTTCCAGGCAAGCTTTTGCCAAGCCCATGAGAGTAATTCTTGCTTCTCATAAGGAAACTGCTGGCTCAGCTCACTGATAATAGCCCAATTCAGCAAGCTGTACACCTCTGCCAGTACTACCCATAAAAGTTTGCTTTAAAAAGACATAAAAGCTATGTGTACCAGAACGGTGCTGCAAATACATCATTATCAAAATTATTTCAGATCTTAAGCTGTAACTGTTCCCAAGAGTCTTTTGGCATTTAAACAAAATCACAGTCCTGCATAAATAGTGTATTTAACTTGGATTAAAGAAGGACCCACTTCATCAACACAACAGCATCAAAAACATTAATGAGCCTACCTTTGACTCTGAGAGAGGCTAGAGTTACTGGTAAATGACAGATGTGCTGGAGAGATTTCTCTCATTCATACTATAATGACAAGCCATTTCTAAAGGGAAGGGAATGTTGTTGGTTTTTTTTGTTTAATATACTACTTAGACAAGCAGTATTAAGTGGTTTACAATCAGGTCCTCAAATATTTTCCCCATCTGTCCCTGTGGGCTCACAGTCTATCTAATGTACCTGGGGCAGTGGAGGATTAAGTGACTTGCCCAGGGTCACAAAGTACAGTGTGGGATTTGAACCCACAACTTCAGGGTGTTGAGGTTGTAGCTCTAACCACTATGCCACACTCCAGCAGCTCTCACTTTGTGGATAATGTGGAAACATCAGCCCAGTTTTTGGAATATCACACATATGTATTTGCTTTTATACCATCGTAGATCTGCTAACAGAGGTTTTGATGCAGTTAGTCCTGTTAAAAAAAAAAACCAAACCCAAAACGTTCATTCTGCAGTGTCATAAGTTATTGAACATTACATAGCAAAGTGAGCAGCCATGTGTATCCATGTGTTGTTTATGGATGCTGAAGCTACACAAATAGCATGTTTTAGGCGAACCAGTGAATGAAGAGAGGTCTGGTGGCACTGACTAGTGACAGACAGACAGATGGATAGACATCTGCAAGCTGCAGATACTCACCATCATGTTTTATGCATTTCCAAGAGAGGACGCAATGAGAATTCAATTGGGCCAATTATTTGGACTACCACCAACTGCATTTTAAAACAGATGATATCTGGTTCTGTCGTGTCAGAACTTGCTTAGAATTTATTGAAGACAAGACCTCAAAATGAAGTGAATCATATTTTAACAGGTGCTGGGCATGAATAAAAGAAGCTAGCCAGAAAGCTGAGAACAAGGAATGGCCATCTAACTAAGTCAGAGAAAGTACACCTGAAACTCATGCAGACAGGGAAAATCTTATCAATTGTGGCGCCCTATGTGAACCAGCCTGAGGGATGCCCACCACCCCAGCAAGTCCCCCTGTCTCCGAACCTCCCACTCTAGTTTAAAATAGCATTTTTCCATAGAAGGCTCAGGGCAGCGATTCACTTAGGCCATCTGCGGCCAACCCCAGAGCCCACTCTCTGTTGTGTCCTGCCCTTGCAGAAGCAGGGGGCTCTGGGGTGGCATAGAGCCTATGAAAATTACTGTTACTTCCCTGAGCCCTCTACCAAGAAATGTTATTTTAAGATAGCTCAGCGGCCCCAGCAACCTGCCTACCCCCTACAGCAATGATCGCGGCAGGAGAGATGGCTCATCTCCCCTGCCATGATCCACCCTTCCCCCCCAACGATCAGGGCAGGAGGGAGCCCAAGCCCTCTTGCCCCAGCGGCACCCCAATTAAGTTCGGGGCAGGAGGGAGCCCAAGCCCTCCTACCTCACAATCCCCCCTCCCGAGTCTGATGGGGCCAGGAGGGAGCCCAAGCCCTCCTGGCCCTGGCTTTCCAACCTCCCTCCCCCCACGATCTGGCCAGGAGGGAGCCCAAGCCCTCCTGGCCACATGACCCCCACCCCCTACAAGATCGGGCAGGAGGGAGCCCTACCCCCACCCCCATTAAATACGGGCAAAAGGGATCCCAGGCCCTCCTGCCCTGGAATCGACCCCCCCACAACTGCCCCCAAACCCCTGATCGGCCCCCCCCCGCCGACCTGTGACCCACACGGCCAACCCCACGACCACCCCAATCCCACCTCCCATACCTTGAAAACATTGGCCGGACGAATGGGTGCCAAGCCCACCTGTCCGGCAGGCCAGCTGGCTCTGGAATGGGGCCGGATTGGCCCAGGCAGCTCAAACCCCGCCCACAGGTGGGGCCTGAGGCACCTGGGTCAACCAGAATAGGTCCGTGAGCCTTAGGCTCCTCCTGTGGGCGGGGCCTTAAGTACATGGGCCCAACCCAGCGGGGGGGCTGATCGGGGGCTCAGGGGAGGCGGTCATGGGGGGGGTCGATTCGAGGGCAGGAGGGCCTGGGATCCATCCTGCCCATATTTAATGGGGGTGGGGAGTAGGGGGTCCACATGGGCAGGAGGGGTTGGGCTCCCTCATGCCCGATCTTGTAGGGGGTGGGGGTCGCATGGCCAGGAGGGCTTGGGCTCCCTCCTGGCTGGATCGTGGGGGGAAAGGGAGGTTGGAAAGCGCAGGGCCAGGAGGGCTTGGGCTTCCTCTTGCCCCGATCTTCATCGGGGGTTCAGGAGTGCCACGGGGCAGGAGGGCTTGGGCTCCCTCCTGCCCGGATCGTTGTAGGGGGGGGGGATTCTGTAATCGGTGTTGCTTTTGACAGACACCGGTTACAGAATCCAGCTTTTAGGCGAAGAACTGGCTCCTCCTTCGCCTAAAAGCTCTTGTTTTGGACGTTTGGGGCTTAGGCTTTTTTTAGGTTGATTATATGGTATAAGTTTAGACGTAGTGGTGGTCTGGGCATTTAAACAGCTGAACGTAGAGGCAGGCCATTATCAAAAAAAACCTCCTTTTGGACGTTTTTTTGATAATGGACATTTTCCCTGCTTCTACTTTCAACGTTTAAGGCCTTAGGCCAAAAGGGGACTTAGACTTTTTTTTTATTATGCCCCTCCACGTTTTAATAAAACACATAATTAGACAAATGGACCAACTTCAAACAATAGGAGAGGAGGGGGAAGAACTACAATCGTAAAAGAAAAGTGAAACAAAAAAGGAAAATACAATAGGTTAGGGTAAAAAGTAATAAAATTTAAGAGTTTTGTCCTTAAGAGGACAGTTATTGTCCAAAGGCTTCCTGGAACAAGAATGTTTTTAATTTTGCTTTGAATTGTTTTATTTTGGATTCACTGGCAAATGATTGGGCAGCGAATTCCAGAGAGTAGGGGCAGTGACAGAAATGTTATTGGAACGCAACGTATTGATTAATTTTAAAGGTATAACGAGAAGATTTTGTGACATTGAACGAAGCAATTTTAAAGTATTATAAGGAATTAAAAGTCTGTTAATAAACTCTGGTTGATTATTTAATCTTGATGGAAAAGTTAAAAGTAAGATTTTATAACTAATTCTATGTTTGACGGGTAACCAATGTGCACTGTTTAAGAGAGGAGACGTGGTCGTATTTCTTCGCGCCACAAATGATCTTAATAGCTGTGTTTTGTACAATCTGAAGCTGTCTAATTTCCTTTTTTGTAATGCCTTTATAATGGGCATTACAGTAGTCTATGCAAGAAATTACAAGAGAGTGGATCAATGTGTTCAAAGAAGCTGGTTCTAGTAACTTTGCAAGGGAACGTATCAGTCTGAGGTGATAAAAACATTTTTGAACAACCATGTTGATGTGCATGTGATAAGAAAATTTACTGTCGAAAGTGACTTCTAACAATTTTAGAGTAGGGACAATTTTGATGGGGAGCGATTCAAACTTCAGAGGGAGCCTGACGCGTTATTCCTTCTTTGAAAGGGAAAATCATAAGTTTTGATTTGTTGATGTTAAGAGACAGTTTGTTTGAGTCTAACCATGATTTAATTTTTCCTAATTTATGGTTAATGGATACGACCTCCTCTATGTTGTTAAGATTAATGGGATGGATTAATTGCACATTGTCGGCGTAAGCAAACGTAGTAAAGCAAATAGATTGGCCCACAGTCAGAAGGGACGAAATAAAGATGTTAAAAAGCAACGGTGACAAAATGGAATCTTGAGGTATTCCGTGTTTGGTGGTGAAAGGTTCAGACAATGTGCCATTGAAAATAACCTTGGATGATCTGTCAGAGAAATAGGAAACAAACCAGTCCATAAACAGGTCAGATAAACCGATTTCATGAAGCCTCGTTAGTAGCAAGTTATGGTCGATGATATCAAAAGCAGAGGAGAGATCTAAGGAAATAAGCAGTACTGATTGGTGATAATCAAGATGGTAAAGTATTTTAGTAGTAAGTCCTAACAGGGAAAGTTCTGTAGAATGATAATGACGAAAGCCAGTTTGGTTAGGATGAAGTACTTTTGTTTTTTTCAACGAATTCAGAGATTTGATGAAAAACTATTTTTTCGGTAAGTTTTGCCATAAATGGTATGTTTTCTATAGGTCGGTAATTTGACATGTCCTGAGTACTAATTTTTTGATCCTTGATGATTGGATAAATAACCGATTGTTTCCAAGTCTTGGGCAAAGATCCTGATGATAAACTGGAATTAACCAAGTCTTTGATGTAAGGGCCAAAAATGGAGAAAAATCATTTTAAAAGGAAAGGAGGGATGACCTCTGTGCTAGTCCCTTTTATATTAAGCGAATTAATACATCTTTGAATTTCCTCCAAACTAGGAAGAGGAAGCAGGAGCATTTTGAAAAGAACAGATTAGTTGAGGTATTAGAATCCACATAATCTGCAGAGTGGCTAGAAGTAGAGGTAAGCGGAAAAGAGTCTCTAATTTTCTGTACTTTATTAATGAAGTAAGTGACGAGGGCTTGTGCTGATGGTGAGAGATTGGATTTGTTCATTTCTTTTTTCTTTGTTGTTAAAGATTTAACTATTGCATATAAAGTAGAGGAATTTTTTAGCCTTCTTAATTTGTTTAGTATAATATTCTTTTTTGGTTCTGTTAATTACGGATCTATAATATGCAGCATGCTCCTTAAATTTATTAAGATTGATGAGTGTTTTATTGTGCCTCCATTTTCGTTCAAGGGAACGTAGTTGTTTTTTTTAATAGATTTAGGTTTGCTGTATACCATGGATTTTTTTGTTTATGGGGAGAAATTGTGAGAGTGATTGCTGGTGCTATAGAATCCAAGAGTTTACCAATGGACTGATTCCATACTGAGATTTTATCTTCAACAGTAGAACGGGACAGTTGTTCTAAAGTAAGATTGAAGTTAGATAAGATGTCTGCAGCTTCTAACTTATTATAGTTCCTAGTGGTAATTGTTTTAGGTTTTAAATTAAATTGGTGATTTGAGGTTCGTTGTTGAAAATAAAATAAAAAATGATCCGACCATGGGACTTGCATAGAGGCTAATATTTGGAAGTTATTTCTTTGGGATGTTTGGGTAAGTACCATATCTAGGATATGACCAGCGATATGGGTGGGACTAGTTATTAGTGGGTAAAGGTCCAAATCATTTAAAAAGTAAGGACTTCTGATGTAAAGGAATTGCTGGTATCGTCGAAGTGAATGTTAAAATCACCTAGAATGACAGGATTAGCAGAAGAAACACAAAAGTCCTAGATGGCAGATTGCAAATGGGTTAGTGTTAAGACATTAACAGGAGGGGGGGGGGGGATACACTAGTAAATAATCTGATGGGAGGGAGGCTTTATATCTGACATCCAAGTGTTCCAAAGGGCTGCTATTGTTTGAAGAAAATTCAAAATCAGCCACTATCGTAGAACGATAGATTACGGCTAAACCCCCCTCCTTTTTTTACTTGACGATGATTATATTGCTACGTAAATCCGGGAGGACAAGAAAAGGCCAAATAACTATCCTCCCCCTTACATAGCCAGGTTTCAGTAATAAAGAGGTGGTCAAATTAATTTTTTAAAATGATATCAGAAATCAGATGATGTTTTGATTTAAGGGATCTGGAATTAATTAGACATATTTTTGAGAAGTTTGAAATTGATGAACTAGGATTCCCATCTAGCTGTATTGAAGTAAGAGTGGCATATTGTGGGACTAAATTGAGCATATTATTAAAAGTTGTCCCAGAATGATGGCCCCAATGCACAGGAATCTGATATTGAGGGATGGACCATGTTTATGGTTAGGTTAAATAGCAGTAGTAGAGAGAGACTCAAACGAGTAAGGTTGTAAAGGGGCAAAATGGAGGTGCACTTAGGAGGCGCACGGAGGAGCAGGACTTGCTCCTTAAGCGCGCTTGGCGCGCTCCTTTGCGGCATGCGCCGCAAACAGAAGCACTAAATAGAGCATGTACCGGTAAGGTAACAAGGTGGGCGGGGAGATTGAGAGAGGACATGATCGAAACATTCAAGGTACTGAAGGGAATAGACTTAGTAGATAAGGACCGGTTGTTCACCCTCTCCAAGGTAGGGAGAACGAGAGGACACTCTCTAAAATTGAAAGGGGATAGATTCCGTACAAACATTCGAAAGTTCTTCTGCACCCAGAGAGTGATAGAGAACTGGAACGCTCTTCCGGAGTTTGTCATAGGGGAAAACACCCTCCAGGGATTCAAGACAAAGTTAGACAAGTTCCTGCAGAACCAGAATGTACGCAGATAGGGCTAGTCTCAGTTAGGGTGCTGGTCTTTGACCTAAGGGCCACCGCGTGAGCAGACTGCTGGGCACGATGGACCACTGGTCTGACCCAGCAGTGGCAATTCTTATGTTCTTAATACAAAACACTGTAATTAGGCTGATTTTCCAGTTTAAAAAATGATACAATATCCTACTACCTCCATAAGCTGCACTGGTCACCTATAGCACCCAGAATATACTTCAAAACATCCTGCATTCTGTACCAGATACACCACTCCAACTCAGCAGATGCAATAACTCATATTTTCTCTGAACTCCAATACTCATCTGCTACAATCTTCAACACCTCCAAAATGATCCTCCCCTCACCATAAGGAATCAAATACAAACACATATTCAACTCATTGTTCATCTACGTTGCAATTTAAAAAATGTGAATAGCCTCTCCACGGACACAAGATCAGAAACTACCTGGGTTTTAGAAGAAAATTGAAAACATTTCTTTACAAAAATCACCTTTCAACAGGATGATCCTTTTAGACTTTCCAAGGTTATCCAAGCTCTGACGTATATAATCTTGTCTATAACAGTTTTCCTGAAAGCCCCTCATGCGCTCTCCTTTGATTGTAAATTGCCGTAATGACTTCATCTGTAAGCTATCCATGTTGTAAGGGCTCTTGTTTAATTGAACCTTTATAGGCATAGAGCGATCCACAAATCTCTAGATTATATTAGATAAACTGTGCCACCACAAATTTGAATTTGTCAACTTTTCACACTGGATTCTTACTTATACAAAAGTGTAAGGAGATGGTAGATCTAGAGATATATCTTCAAAGTGCCTGACACGAATAATTCAACAGCTCACAGTAAGTTTGGTTGCACTCTAGTGGTTTTCGAATCTTGAACTTAAAATTTCTTTGGCAGCTAGTTATTCTGGAGATATATATTCCAGTGGAAATGGCCATGGGGCAATCAGTGATCAACTTCAACTTTCCACCAAGGGTTTAGTTTCTCGTCACAGCGCACACAGTGTAGAGCACAGTTCTTCAACCGCCGGTCCGCAAACAAAATCTTGCCGGTCCGCGAAGGATTCGGTCCCCGCCGCAACGAAAGGCCGGCGTCAGCTGACTTGCAACTTCCTGTTGCAGTCGCTGTGCCGGGACTCCTGCCTTCGCCGGGACTCCTGCCTTCGCCGGGACTCCTGCCTTCCACCGCGTTTGCCTCCTGCCTTGTCTCCGCACCTCCAGACCAGCAGCGGCAGCTGTGTATGCTTTTAACTTCGGCACAGAGCTGCCCCTAATCAATAGTTTAGCGCGGTTTCATAAGGCAGCCTCGGGGCCTTTGCTAGGCCGGCCCACATCGCATCATCGAAGCGGGCCGGCTATCAAAGGCCCCGAGGCTGCCTCATGAAACCGCGCTAAACTATTGATTAGGGGCAGCTCTGTGCCGAAGTTAAAAGCATACAGAGCTGCCGCTGCTGGTCTGAACTCTTGGGCCGCTGAAGGAGGGCAAAAAGCAGCTGTCCTGGAGGTTTCCCTTCCTCTCGCCTTTACAGGTTCCTTTTTTCCACCTTTTTTTTTTTCCTTCAAACGGCAACGGGCCCCAGCATCGACATCAATCAAGTAAGTTCCACTGTCAATCAAGCGGTTCTGCTCGGCCAAAGCTTCCCCTGTGACATGAGCCACCCTCAGGGGAAAGAAAGTGACCCACAAAGGTGAGGGGAAGGGGGGCAGATGATGGAAGTTGGGGGGGGGGAGAGAGAGAGAGAGAGAGAGAAGGGGCAGATGATGGAATGGAGGAGATGAGAGAGAGAGAGAAGGGGACAGATGATGGAAGTGAGAAGAAGGGAGAGAGAGCAGAAGGCAGATGGATGTCAGTTGAGAAGGGAGAGCAGATGCTGAATGGAAGTGGGGAAAGAACACATACTGGATGGAAGGAGGAGATAAATAAAGGGGGAAGAAAATAGTAAGATAATGGAGGGGTGAGGGAAAGGGGTGACAAGCTGTGTGTAGACACAGTGAAAAGAGGGAAACGGGACTAAATAGTAAGAAAGAATTTAATTTAGATGGAGGCAGAAAATAGAGAAGGAAGACCAGAGAAGAAAAGGGAAGAGAGAGCAGAGAATGATCAGATCTGAGTGGAGGAAATGAGAAGAGAGATATGCTAAAAACCACAGGGGGGAGGGAAGGATAGAGATGCCAGACCATGAGGGGAACAGAAGGAAGATGATGGATGCTAGACCAAATTGGGGGGGGGGGGGGGGGGGGGAGGAGGAGAGATGGCAGGGAAAGACAGACAGTGAATGGAAGGGGCAGATGCTGGACTGAAGAGACAGAGAAGGTTATCATGCTGCTGTACCGGGCCATGGTACGCCCTCACCTGGTGTACTGCGTCCAGCACTGGTACTTTAAGAAGGACACGGTACTACTCGAAAGGATCCAGAGAAGAGCAACTAAAATGGTTAAGGGGCTGGAGGAGTTGCCGTACAGCGAAAGATTAGAGAAACTGGGCCTCTTCTCCCTTGAGCAGAGGAGATTGAGAGGGGACATGATAGAAACATTCAAGGTACTGAAGGGAATAGACTTAGTAGCTAAGGCAGGGAGAACGAGAGGGCACTCTCTAAAGTTGAAAGGGGATAGATTCCATACAAACGTAAGGAAGTTCTGTGGTAGAAAGCAACATATTTATTTGGCTCATAACTTGCTGGCGCCCGATATTTTTAGCTCACAGTGAAAAAAGTTTGCTCACAACACCCGCCCGCTTAGAGGGAACACTGGTTGGGACTATGTCAACACTACAATACTTGGAAGACGCTAAGTGCCACATTGCTAATTATGCCCAGAGTATCACGTATGAATGGACAATTTACCATGGGAACAGCAAAAAGGCTACGTTGGGCACCCCTTCCCCCCCCCCCCCCCCCCCCCCCCCCGATAGCTGCTGCATTACTGTATGTCAAGTTTTTCAGTTAAGGTGCAGTAACTGTAGAATCTAATGTGCTTCAGTAGAAGGGCCCCAAAGTGACAATAAGAAAGGAAAATTAAATTTAGTTTTCCTTTCTGGCTAACTTATTATTCTCCAGCCTGTGAGCTCCCCAAGGTAGGTTATTTCAGCTGAAATATTTATAAAATGGAATAAATACATTTTATTTCACTTTTTGATATACCGTTTTCTATTGAGATCAACAATGGTCTTGCTTGTTTTTGAGGGGGAAAGAATCTATAGAAATGGCAAGATTCTAAGGAGAAGATGAATATCTGGAGTTAGTTTAGCCCGTGACTGGGAGAAACTTGCAAACCACTTACTGCAACATGCTGAATTCTAGCCCCTAACTCCATTATTCCCAAACTTGATTCACCAGAACACTAGGGTTCTTTAAACATATATATGTTTACATAAATTGAGGGCTCCTCGGTGTATGAAAAATTGTTTTATGGATTCCGCTATAGTACAAAGTTTGGAAATCATGCCTAACTGTTCTTTTCAACTCTGGTCCTTTCTAGCCTTCCCAGGAGACTGTTGCCATCCTTCTCCCAGCTCTAACATGGACCCTATAGTCCAGGGGTGCCCACACTTTTTGGGCTTGCGAGCTACTTTTAAAATGACCAAGTCAAAATGATCTACCAACAATAAAATTTTTAAAAATACAACACACACTGTAAGCATAGAATTGTTAATTATCATTCTATTCCGGGGTTTTTTCAAAGAGGTCAAAGCAGATGACTCTATGCACTGTCACCTCAGTAACAACCATACAAAAATAGACAAATACCCACCCCCTCCCTTTTTACTAAACCACGATAGCAGTTTTTATCGCAGGGAGCTGCGCTGAATGCCCAGCGCTGCTCTCGACGCTCATAAGCTCCCTGCGCTAAAAACCTCTATTGCGGTTTAGTAAAAGGGGACCATATTGTAAAATATAGAGAGCAGATATAAATTCAGACACATTTTGATCACTAAATTTAAAATAAAATCATTTTTCCTACCTTGTCTGGTGATTTCATGAGTCTCTGGTTGCACTTTCTTCTTCTGACTGTGCATCCAATCTTTCTTCCCTTCTTATAGCCTGTATGCTTTCTCTCCTCCTGACCTCATTACCCCCCCAACGTTTTCTTCTTCTCTCCCTGCCCTCTCTTTCTTTCTCTCTTCATGCCCCCTTTCTTTTTTTCTGTTTCTTTTCTTTCTTTCTATCTCCCTGCCTGCCCTCCCCCAAGCCACTGCTACTGCCACTACCATCGGATAACAGGCCCCCAAAGCTGCTCGCCACCGGCCAAGCTCTCCTTGCTTCGGGCCCACCAGCATTCCTCTCCCCGACGTCAATTTTGCCGTCGGAGAGGAAGTTCCGCTGGCCAGAACTTCCTCTCCGACGGCAGAATTGACGTCGGGGAGAGGAAGGCTGATCGGCCCAAGATCGACCTATTGGGAGAAATGCTGCCAGGTCCTGCCTTTGAGGAAACAGAAAGTAGGCAGGACCTGGCAGCAAGAATAGCAAATCGCAAGCTTCACTGACCTGTCTCCTGCTTTAGCCCGTGAATGGGGCTCTAACATGTGCGTGCCGGCTTCCCTTCTCTTCCCTCCCCCCCTCCCCCCGGACATAACTTCCAGTTTCAGAGGGAAGAGAAGGGAAGCCGGTACAAGCACACGTTAGCCCCCGGAGCATAAATTTTTAATGTTGAGCAGCGGAGGGAGCAGCAGAATTCAGGAGCAGGCCAGTCAGGAGGGGAAAAAAGAGAAGGGAAGAAGGGAACCCGCTCTGAGATCGACTGGGGTCGCCTGAGCGAGCGACCTGTCGATCGCGATCGACGTGTTGGGCACCCCTGCTATAGTCTATAGCAGTGGTCTCAAACTCAAACCCTTTGCAAGGTCACATTTTGGATATGAAGGTACTTGGAGGGCCTCAGAAAAAATAGTTAATGTCTAATTAAAGAAATGACAATTTTGTATGAGGTAAAACTCTTTATAGTTTATAAATCTTTCCTTTTGGCTAAGTCTTAATAATAATATTGTCATTTATAGCTAAAGGGACATATGATCAAGAAACTGTTTTATTTTACTTTTGTGATTATGATAAACATACCGAGGGCCTCAAAATAGTACCTGGTGGGCCGCGAGTTTGAGACCACTGGTCTATAGGAACTGCAAGCTCAGTGTAATTTAAAAATGACAAGGCAGATGTGCCATCTAGTAAGGCGAAAAGTCTCGGAGGTCCCCTGAATAGTTTAGCAAAGATATATCCCCGAATATTCAGATGGCAGGATATCACTGACGATCTCCCACTTTCCACGATGATACTGGAAATTCAATGTCAGTGCCATATCCAGCCACAGGCATTGAATTTCTGGTCAAATTATGGTCAGCCGAGAAATAGCCAGCTATGCTAATATACAGTGGCTAGCCGGCTAAGTCTTAATAGCTAAAGATATACCCTAGTAAAACTAGAGGGCATGAATTGAGGTTCTGGGTGGCAGACTTAGGAGTAATGTTAGGGAATTCTTTTTCATGGAGAGGGTGGTGGATGACTGGAATGCCCTCACGAGGGAGGTGGTGGAGATGAAAAGAGAGACGGAATTCAAAAAAGCATGGGATGAACACAGAGGATCTCTAATTAAAACTAACTAAGCCCGATACTGGGCAGTCTTGCACAGTCTGTGTCCTATATATGGTGATTTGGTTTAGGATTTATTGGGGAGGGCTTTGATGGAAGCTCCAGTGACAGGATGGTCAGGATAGGCTGGAGTTCAGGTAGTGGGAACTTAATGTCAATACCAGGCAGACTTCTATGGTCTATTGCCCAGAAATATTAAAGAAAAGACAATTTAAACATGAATGTATGGTGAGTGTGAATGTTGGGCAGATTGGATGGACCGTTCAGGTCTTTCTTTATCTGCTGTCATTTGCTATGTTACTATGTCACCTTTTTAAGTGGCTGTCTTTGGCTGCTGGTGAGCCACTGAATTATAGGCATGACCAGCTACTGTATATTGTGCAACATAGCCAGTGGCTAATACGCTAAGTTTGATATTCAGTGTGAGATAGCTGACTATCCCCTGCTGAATATTAGCGGATAGCAGGCTATGTACTATTTAGATGAGTGGGAGCCATTCCCAGCCATCTAAATAGTGCTGAATATCAGCCCCACTGTTTCTAGTCAAGCTGGCTTCAACATTAGATTTGCTGCGAGCAGATACAAGTCATGCTCTAATCACTGTGGATACTCTGAATGATGGGCTTGTTTGGGGGCTTTGAGGACCAGAGATGAGAAGCACTGCTCTAAGGTGACGGCAGAAAGCAGCTGGTATGTGAGATGCAAAAACAAGCACATCTTAAACTCTGCATTAGATTAGCTTGTTAAGTGTACTTTCGATAGCATTATTCAAGCTTTAGGAAAAAAAAAAAAAAAAAAAATCAGCAAGAAGGCAATGCTCATTAAAAATGTAATTTTTTAATGAGTTATTTAAGTGATTGCTATCTTCCTGCACCTGAAATGCAGAATGCACTTAATCTGTACTTATTAAAGCTGATAATCAAGCATTACCTGGTCTAGGCAATTAACGGTGAATATATTGGAAACATGTGACAAGGGGGAAATTACTTCATAGAAGAGAGTTGGAATAAGGTCATTCATTTTTATGCTTCTGTTTAATTCAGAGTTGCCAATTTTCTATTCGTTGTCCCACAGGTAAGCCTTAATAACCTAGACCAAATTATGCACTTTGTGGTATAATTAAAGCCACTGCCTAATTAGAAATCCTAGCTAGAGCCAAACAAATGGAAATCAACCATCTTCCCAATGGGAAAAAGCAGAGAGAAATTATAGTTGATATCAATATAGGAGTGGAGGGGCATTTTTGATAGTGCGTCCGAGTCTGACTTTGGACATTTCCCGCAAGATATCCAAAAGTCAAGGCAGGGAAATGTCCATGTTTAAAACCGCTAGACATCCAAATTTTTTTTTTTAATCGCCTATTTGGACATCTTGGCTGTCAGGACATCCAACCTTAGGACGCCTAATCTTTTTGGCCAAGTTCAAAATGTCCAAATCCAGAGCATTTGGACATGGGAGGGGCCAGCATTGTAATGGACTGGCCACATAGACATGCCAAAAGAACAGTGGGGCACCTAAGAGAGCACTGCTGTGAAATTTACATAAAGGGCTCCAGGTGTACATCTCACCATAACCCTCCAAAACTCCTTCAAAAACCTACTATACCCACCTGTCTACCACCCAAATAGCCTTTATGGTTGCAGGTGGCACTATAGTAGGATTGTGGTGGGTTTTAAGGGGCTCACTTTCCAACATAAATGTAGTGGTTAGAGTAGCTTATGGGCCTAAGTCCTCTTCTCTATAGCTCATTAGCCCACACAATAGGCTATGTAGGACACCTGTGTGATGTTCTACTAGGATTTCCCGTATCAGGTTCTAGAGACAGGTATATAATGTTTCATTCAGATGGTTGGGGTGGAAGGGAGTCAGTGACCACTGAGGGGAGTGTGGGGGGTCATAGCAATCACTCCAGTGGTCATATGGTCAGTTTGGATACCTTTTTATCGCTTAGACACTTTTAAAACAGGCCTAGTTCCAGATGTCTAAGTTCCATCCTAGATATCCTCGGAAAGCTTTGATTATTACCATAGGACAGCCAAGTGCTAAGCCCACACAAAGGCCACCCATAACACACCTCTAACATTCCCCCTTGAACTTTGGATGCACAGTGGGCAAAAAATCTAACAATGAAAATCAGCACTTGAACATTCTATCAATTAGGACATCCAAGTGCCGGATTATGCCACTTTTGGGATGTCTATTTTTTGAATATGAGCCCCATAATTTATAATCCCATCTATATGCTAATATTTCTGTTGTGGAATAATAAAGTTGAGATGTAACCTTGATGAGAAGACTATGACAACTGCAGAATGGATTAATGAAAGAAAACCAATATGGATTTAGTCAAGGGAAATCTGCATTTCTTTCAAGGAGTGAATGAACACATGGATAAAGGTGAGCTGGTTGATATTGTTTATTTGGATTTTCAAAAGGTATTTGACAAAGTACCTCATGAAAGACTTCTGAGGAAATTACGGTAGAAAGTCATGGGATAGGAGGTAATGTCCTATTATGGATTAAGAACTGGTTGAAAGACAGAAAACAGAGAGTAGGTTTAAATGGTCAATATTCTCAATTCCTCAGGGGTATGTGCTGGGACCGATGCTTTTTAACATATTTATCAATGATCTAGATATGGGAATAACTAGAGAGATAATTAAATTTACTAATGACACAAAGTTGTTCAAAGTTATTAAATCGTAAGAGAATTGTCAAAAATTGCAAGCGGACCTTTTGAAACTGGAAGACCGGGCATCAGAATGACAGATGATGTTTAATGTGAGCAAGTGCAAATTGATGCATGTGGGAAAGAGGAAACCTAACTATAGGTACGTGATACAGGGTTACACGTTAGGAATCAATGTCCAGGAAAAGGAACTAGGTGTCATCGTTGAGGATATGTTGAAACCCTCAACTCAAAGTGAGGTGGCAGCTAAGAAAACACATAGAATGTTAAGAATTATCAGGAAAGGAATGGAAAATAAAGATGAAAATGTTATAATGCCCTTGGATTGCTCTATGGTACGGCTGCAACTTGAACACTGTGTGCAATTCTAGTCTCAGAAAAGATATAGCAGAATTAGAAAAGATAGAGAGAAGGGCAACAAAAATAATAAAATGGATGGGACTATTTCCCTATGAGGAAAAGCTAAAGCAGCTATGGCTCTTCAGCTTGGAGAAGAGATGGCTCAGGGCTGGCATGATAGAGGTCTATAAAATACCGAGTGGAGTGGAAAGGGTAGATGTGAATCACTTGTTTTCTCTTTCCATAAATACTAGGATTAGAAGGCATGTGATGAAGCTACTAAGTAGATTTAAAACAAACCAGAGAAAATATTTCCTCATACAACATATAATTAAATTCTGGAATTTAATGCCGGAGAAAGTAGTGTAATCAGTAGGCTTAGCAGGGTTTAAAAAAAGGTTTAGATAATTTTCTAAAAGAGAAGTCCATAGGCCTTTAATGAGATGACTTGGGGAAATCCATTTGAGAGCTAAAGCTAGTGGCAAACACTGGGCCTGTACAAAAAAATTAACTTCTCCACAGTGACAACTTAGCCTTTGTGGGATACTATTTTACCCTTTCTTGTGTATTTGCCCTTATATTGTTTCTTTCCTATTATAATTGTAGTTCTACCCTCTTTCCATTTTGTTACTGTCAGTGATAGTCTTGTTTTTAGTCTTATCTGACTTAATTGTTTTACCCTGGTTTTTAATTGTAAATCGCTTAGAAATTTTGTATAAGCGTTTAATAATAATAATAATAATAATAATAACTTTATTCTTATATACCGCCAACAATCTTGCGACTTCTAGGCGGTTTACAATGAAGAGAAACTGTACAGACAGCGAATTACAGAGTATAGCATTGAACATCTAGTGATAGTAACAGGAGAGTTACAGGGCTGTGTATTACATGGTTTCACAATGAGTAGCATTATACAGTCGACGATATTCAGAGCATAAGTAGGAGAAGAGAAAGGAGATTGCGCTTTGAGTTACAAAGGTGCAAGGCTGCAAAGGTGAAAAAGATAACATAAGATGTTGATGAGAAGTAAGTTGTTAAGTTGGTACATTTGAACGAAGGACGGGCACCAGTGGGAAAAACTGGTAACAATTAAAGATAGAAATTTTGGCAGAAGAGGGTAGACGGACTCCTTGGGATGGGAGGAGGCTCCGATTTTAGGGGAGAAGTCTGGTTAGGTTATAAATTTCTTAAACAATGTGGTTTTTAGTTCTTTCCTAAAGATACTATATGATTCTCTGGTGGCATAAGTGAAGTAGCCTGTCCAAGTTTGCAGTCTACCTGCTTGGAATTTGAATGTTCTATCAAAGAAGGTGCGATATCTACAGCCTATGATATTTGGGTAGGTAAAGAGGTTACGGTTTCTGGTAGGCCTAATAGAGGAGTGGAATTCGAAGTGAGGTAGTAGGTAGCTGGGGGCCAGTCCCCAGATTAGTTTATAGCAGAGGCAGGAGAATTTGAATAGAATTTGTGCTTCAATTGGTAACCAATGAAGGAGTTTGTAGAATGGACTAACATGATCGCTCTTCTTTAGTCCGAATATTAGACGGATGGCCGTATTTTGAACTATTCTCAGTTTTCTCACATTTTTTTTAGATATTCCCAAGTAGACAATGTTACAGTAGTCCAGGGTGGATAAAATCAGTGATTGTACCAATATTTTGAAGGATAGTGGGTCGAAGTATTTTTTTATGGTTTTCAGTTTCCAAAGGATGAAGAAGCATTTTTTAGTCACCGAGTTTATGTGCTCAGTCAGGGACAGGTGGGTATCCAGGGTGACTCCCAGTATTTTTATAGTTTTTAGTATTGGGTGATCATGGCCGTTTACATATATTGTAGTTGCGGAGATTTTCTCGTTTGGGCTAGCAAGGAAAATCTTTGTCTTTTCTGAGTTTAATTTCAGTTTGAAGTTTAAAGTCCATTTTTCTATTTCGAGCATGATGGAGGAGATATGTTTTGAGTTGGTTGAGGTCACATTTGTTATTGGTATTAATATGGAGATGTTGTCTGCGTATATATAATAAGTTAGGTTAAGCTTTTGTAAAAGGTGGCCTAGAGAAGAGATGTATATATTGAACAAGGTGGGAGATAGGGGGGATCCTTGTGGGACTCCCGAGGGGCTTTTCCAGGGTTCAGAGTAATTTCCTTCATGGACCACTTGATAAGATCGTTTGGTTAGGAAACCTTGGAACCAGGTCCACACTCTTCCTGATATTCCCATTTCGTCGAGGCACCTAAGCATAGTTTCATGGTCCACGAGATCGAAGGCACTGCTGAAGTCTAACTGTAGGATCAAGGCGCTGGAACCTTGATTGAAAAGGTCGTATAGGTGGTTAAGGAGAGAGCCTAGGACTGTCTCGGTGCTGAATCCTTTTCTGAATCCAGATTGGTGGTCATTTAGGAGAGAGTACTTATCTAAGTGATTTACTAATTCCAAGTTGACCAGCCCTTCCAGCATTTTGGTGAAAAAGGGGGTGCTCGCTATGGGTCTGTAGTTGGACGCCAGTGTGAGCGAGATCTTCTGGTCTTTGGGTATGGGTGTGATTAGGATGTGTCCCATATTTTCCAGGTAGGTTCCATTTTTGAGAGAGTAAGTTGCCCAGTTAAATTCTGGTATTGCATCTTGCATGATCTTAGATGGACATTCATCTAGTAGACAATTTGATTTGGAGTATTTGTTGAAGAGTGCAAGGAAGTTATTCCAATCTGGGGGCTCAAAGTGGTTCCAGCTCATATCGCCTTTGGATTCACTACTCTGCGTTTTGAGGTTGAATTCAAGATTGGGTGGAGGAGGGGGTATTGAGGCTCTGAGGTCGGTGATTTTTTTCCTAAAGTGGTTGGCTAGGGTGGAGACCTCTGGGATTTGATCGTGATGGTTCTGTAGTATCTGTGTGGTATCTGTTATTTTGTTTAATCAAATTTTAAATAAAACTTGGAAACTTGAAAACTTATTCCTAGGATAAGCAGCATAAAATCAGTTTTACTACTTGGGATCTTGCTAGGTACTTGAGACCTGGGTTGGCCACTGTTGGAAACAGGATACTGGACTTGATGGACCTTCGGTCTGTTCCAGTATGACAATTCTTATATTCTTATGTTAATGTGTGAATATTTCTGAATCCAAAAGTTTGCAGTGACTATGGAATAAAGCAATAGTCTTCATTTTCTCCTTCCCACTGGGGAGAAGAAACTGTAATGATAAGGGGTTATGGTGTGTATCATTGACCCCAAAAAAACCCTCCTAATAATTCTCTATTTTTAACTTGAATTTTTAATTTTTAATATTTTTTAGTATTTTTTACCTGTTGAATAAATAACTTATTGATCATTGAGTAATATGCAAACACTCTTGATTTAGTGCTTGCAAGAAAAGCAGAGTGGGACTTATCTTAATCTGCATTTGCCGGTATTGTTTCTTTAGATATATAATTTTTTTTTTTGGGGGGGAGGGTTGGACGGAGGTTAAAGTTTGCCTGTTGTCCTCAGGGAAACAGTCCAATTGGGTACTTCAACAATTGTAGGGTTTGTGTTACCAGACTGCACAGTAGTTTGATTGGTGATATGGCTGTCGCTGTTCTAGCAAAAAATATAGTAGTGGATAGCTGTAATTGGGTTTCTTGCAAGTCCTCAAGAGACACACAACTCAACATACTGCATAGGATTATAGGATCAAAGACCTAACATTCTCTCTTCAACCTGAAATCATTTCCTACAGAGCTGATAAGCCAAATCTCTTCTAATGTTCTCTGTGGCCATTCCTGATTATTTTTCTGCTGGATGTGTCATAATTTTGGATAAACATAGCAATTATTGGCAAATTACTATGAAATCAAATGGCTAAACAGGGCACTTACTGCATAATGCGTTCACTTAGTGTCAAAATAAGGCATCATGCAGCAGCAGCAAATGAATAAATACATAACTGCACTCTTGTGTTTAGCCGGCATACGCAAGTGAGTATGCTTTTAGGCAGTAGAATATACAAGGCAAACAAAAAAAAAATTCACTGAATAGTTCCACAGTAGAAAAGGGGCAACCAAGAAACATGACATCCTGTTTGTCTTTGGGAAGCAGAGCTGAGATTGTGATGTCATAATGCCTCATTACACCAATAAGAGCCAACCTCATCAGTGATGTCACAATGGCTTGATTGTCCTGTACTCCCCTCTGCCCTCCAACCCAGCCAGCTGATTAACCGTTCCCCTTAGCTGTATCCAGGACATTCTGTTTATCTGTCTTGGCTGTTTAGATTGTAAGCTCTTTCGAGCAGGGACTGTTTTCTTCTTCTTTGTGACTCTATGCAGCGCTGCATGAGTCTGGTAGCACTGTAGAAATAATTAATAGTAGTAGTAGTAAAAGTGGTGCATATACTAAAAAAAATCCAAATGGTACACAGTATCAGATCTGTGGTATGTACCCGACACGGTCCATGTTTCGATAATAGACAACCTTTTTCTGGGGTCCTATGAAAATATGTAAGCATGTAAATAATGGATGAGGTACTATTGGTGAGGGAGTCCATGAGAGTCCTGGGACCCAGCGCTTACTATGAATTGTTAAGTTGTGAAAACAGTGCAAATATGTTATCATCATCTGACTTCCGTGCTGTTGTACAAGTAATGGTCTTGTCACAGCTGGATTACTGCAATGACCTGTACCTGGGAATAACTAAGACCAGGTGTAGGGCATTGGAGGTGGTCCAGAACGCCATGGCCAGATTGATAACTGGAACATCAAGATATGAGCATATTACTCCATATCTTCGACAACTGCACTGGTTGCCAGTTGTGTTTCGAATTCAGTACAAAGCAATCATGTCACCAATTTCTATATGGTACGATGCCTGAAATTTTTAAGAATATGATGTCTCGTTATAAACCATAAAGATCCCTTCGTTCTGCAGGTGCTGCATTGATGAAAACAAAGGCTAACCCTAAACACGTAGATACAAATGCCATGACTTTCACATGTGCAGGAGTCAAGCTATGGAATGGCCTTGTTGGCCAGAATCGAAAATGTGGAGAGAGGAATTCTTTTATGAAAATGTTGAAGCCTCAACTATTTGTTGATGCATTTTTCTGAGCAATTGATTTTATGCTAAACTGACTATGTCTGTTTTATTTTTATTTCGTATAGACTTTTAACATTTATGTATGTAACTCCTTGTAAACCGTTTTAGATAAAAACGGTATAGAAATTTTAAAAATAAATAAATAAATAAGTCTACTGGTAAGTATGTGAAATGTGAGATGATAACGGTGTTTATGTGACACATGTAGTGCTGGAAATGGAGTGAAATCTAAACAAGTCCACCTTCAGCTGTGGTTGACAGCAGTTTATTCTACAGACATTCTAGAAAAAATGGTTCCACAGATTTTAAAACCAACATATCCATGATCTGTGAATATTTCTCCTGACTTGACTTATTCCTGTTCTCACATAAAGCAAGACTGTTCTGAACTGCACCTAATAAGCTAAAAGGGTGTTGTTGTTTTTTTTTTTTCCTTTTCAGAACTTGTTACAAATCCCAGAATGCTTTTCTGCTTTTAAATAAAAAGATCCCATAACTAAGGAAGAATTATCACACATACTTCAAAACCAGGAAAAAAAATTCTACTCATATTGTAGTGAGGGAGAAAAAAAATCTATGAAATTGCCACTTGCAATGAAGGTATAAGCTCTTCATGAAACCTAATATCACCCCATGTATTATGGTTGCATGATGTAACGTTTTCAGCTTTCATAAAGGTTGAGCTCCAGGACTAAAGTCTCTTTTCAGATCTCCACTGTTACTGACACAAAAGAAGATCATCCTTTTGGTTGATGTATTCAGTGGAGTGAAGGTGACTATTGGTATCCTTGTATATTCACCTACAAAGGGCTAGTTCTAGACATCAATTCACACAAAAGATTAATTCAGCTGAGAATCTTAGCCTGGTGGTTCAAATTCTACGAAAAGTAAAAACTCAGTTTAGCCTTTGCAAAACTCAGGATGTCAGATGAATATGGAATGTATCGCAATAATAGTTTCTGGATATTGTTTGCCAGTGCTTGATTCTTCAGAAGTACTTTGGATGCACCACAAACCCTTTTTTTTTTAAATCATATATAACAGTCGCAGATGAAACAACTTCCTCAGGAGGCTGGGGATGTTTCAAAGTCTTAGGAGAACTTGATGGCTGCCTAATTGTTTGCATCAATGGGTTGATTTATGGGTAGATGGATATGTCTTTCCCTGAATGTTTCCTCCTATGATTCTGTATTGGGAGGATAAACTTTATGAAAATGCAGAAAATGCAATTATTTGCTAATGCCTATTCCATCTGAAAATATCTTCTTTAGAATACATTCATTGTACTGTAGAATTTAAAGCTTGCTTATATTCATGAATTGTTGGAATCTGACTTGCTTAGACTGTATATGTTGAGTGGTTTTGTCATTTACTGTGGAAGGGATCGTTTGATCTAATGTCTGTTTGCTTGTATTCTGATTTGACTTGGTATACTGATATTTTATATTGGGGCGATGTTAAAGAGGTTGTCCAGTTATGTCTTGTTATATGTGGAAATTGTAGGGAAATAAGATTTTATGTACGTGATATGGAAACTGCATAATTGTATGTAGTATATAAATCTTTTAATAAAAATAAATAAATAAATAAAGATGGCAACCTACACTGGATAATTTAATGCTTCAATACTGAGCTTGTCAAGTAGGGAAAAGAGCAGCAGTTAAAGAATCCTCATGACATAGATAGTGGCAAACGCTTTAGGGAATGACGCGGTGACAGAATTTGTTGCCATCTCCGTCCCCATGGATAACGATGGGAAACTATCCCATGCCATTCTTTAGTGTCTGTCTCAACCTCATTCCTTCAGACAAGCATTCTTCAATGCAAGGCCTGAGGGTCAGTGGCTGTGCCCTTTCATAGTCTGATTCTTTCTTCTCTCCTTAAAAAATGATATGGGGATTGTTTCCCGCATTTAAACATGGGGATGAGGACAAATCTGTCCCTGTGTCATTCTCTAGCTAGACTATAAGGGTGTGGGGCAACATTAAATGAAGGCTTAGACAGACTGGATGGGCCCAGTGGTGTACCAAGGGGGGGGGGAAGCGGTCCGCCCCAGGTGCACAGCCGGCCAGGTCCGGGTCCTCCTGCCCTTCTTTTCCCCCAGTTCGCGCCTGCAATCTTACCTCCCCGCTGCTGCTGCTGCTAATCGCCAACAAGAATTCTTCTTTCCGACATCAATTCTGACATCGGAGAGGACGTTCCGGGCCAGCCAGGCAGTGATTGGCTGGCCTGGAACGTCCTCTCCAATGTCAGAATTGATGTCGGAAAGAAGACTTCTTGTCGGCGATTAGCAGCAGCTGCAGGAGGTAAGATTGCAGGCACGGACCGGGGGAAAGGAAGGAGAGAGGCGCTTTTTTTTTCTGCGGCAGGGAGGAAAAGATGTAGGCAGGCAAGCTGGCTGGCTTTAGCATGGCAGGGAGGGAGGGAGATAGGTAGGCAGGCAGGCAGGCTGGCTTTGGGGGTGGACAAAATCTGGAAGGTAGTGGGGGGACATAAGAAGGAGGCACTGGGGGCACTAAGGACACGGGAAAGTGGCACTGGGGGCATTATGGACACAGGAAGGAGGCACTGGGACACCATGGACACAGGAAGGAGGCACTGGGGGCACAATGGACACAGGATGGAGGCACTGGGGGCAATATGGACATGGGAAGGAGGCACTGGGGGCACTAAGGACACGGGAAGGAGGCACTGGGGCACTATGGACACAGGATGGAGGCACTGGGGGCACTAAGGACACAGGATTGAGGCACTGGGGGCACTAAGGACACGGGAAGGAAGGATGGAGGGAATAGAAAGGGACAATTGTTGGGCCTGAGTGCAGAAAGAAAGAAATGAAAGAAAGGATACACAGTCAATTAATAGATGTCCCCTTTTGATGAAAAAAATAAATGGTCACATTACCTCTGACTTACTTTCTCTTTAGCAGAGTCGGCAGCCGCGCTGAGGTGCAGGAAGGTCACGCGATGACTCGTCTGGAGGCGCTGCTCCAGAAGAAGTGTGTTACATCGGAGGGGGTGGACTCGGCAGACGCAGTCATTGCGGGACTATGCCACAACTCCCTGCGTCTGCTGGGTCCACCCCCTCCGACTTAACTTACTTCTTCCAGAGCAGAGCCAGAAGACGAGTCATCATGGGACCTTCCAGCATGCGGCTACTGAGTCCGCTCCAGAGCAAGTATGTCGGAGTGGGGTGGACTGGCAGCCGGCAGCTACAATCATCGTGGAACCTTGCTGCATGAAGGGAGAGAAAGGAGCAGGATTGCTGGAATGGAAGAGTGGTGGAGGGAAAGAAAGGGGGCAGGGTGGTATGAAAGGGTGGTGCTGATGGAATTGATGTACAGAGAAAGGGGAGAGACATAAGGTGGAAGGATATTGGAGGGAAAGATAGGGGACAGATGCTGATTGAAGAGGGGTGGATGCCGAGAGAAAGGGCAGACATTGGATGGTAGTGGGGAGCCTATGCTGGATGGAAGTGCAGATGGGAGAGATAAGGGAGCACATGCAGGAAGGAAATGGGAGGAGAGAAAGAAGGGGAGCAAACGCTGGATGGAAGTGGACAGAGAGAGGAGAAGGTACTAGATGGAAGGGTTGGAGAAAGAGGGTACATGATGGAAGGAGGGGATAAATAAAAGGAGGGCACATGATGGGGAGAAAAGGATTGAGTTAGGGAAACACTGGAGGGGTGAGGGAAAGAGGTGGCAAGCTTTAGGTAGACAGTAAAAAAGGACATTTATGAGAGGGTAGTAAGAACGTAATCTAGACAGATGCAGAAAATAAATTGAAAAGGAAAATGAGGGAAAAAAGGGAAATGGATTCCAGAGGAGAGGTGTGGGAGAGGGAAGGAGAGAGAAGCCAGACCAATGGAGGTAAAAGGAGAGATGGAAGGGGAAGGCATACAGTTTCTGAAAGGGGCATAGAAGGAGAGAAGATGCCATATAGAGGAAGAGAGACGGCAGAGAGTGGATGGAAGGAAGAGTTACAAGAAGACGAGGAAAGCAGAAACCACAGAAAACAAAGGTAGAAAAAAATTTTCTATTTATTTATTGCTTTAGGAGACATGTGTCACTGTTTCTGTGGTGCACTGTATGCAGAGTCCAGCTTCTTACTGGTTCAACTTAACCTTTGTCTATGTATTTCTATTTTATCCCCCCTTTTACAAAACTGTGGAGCATTTTTTAGCGCCAGCCATGGTGGTAGCAGCTTTGATGCTCAGAATTCTATGAGCTGTTACCACTGTGGCTAAAAGCCACACTACAGTTTTGTAAAATAGGGAGGGGTTAGTTTGTGATTACATATTCCATACTAGGCGAAGGTGTTTTCTGTGTTCTGTGTGTTCGAAAGACATGTTTTTTTGTTAGGATTGACTGCAGGATTGATCTGTACTAGTCTGGCTTGTTTAGTTTTACCATATGTGTATTGCTGTTGTACTTCTCACTGCAGTATGTAAAATGCTGCCTTTTCCTAGGTACTCATGTGTGACATGTGGCTTGTTAATAAAAATCATGTTTTTCGTACAGATGGGGGTGGTGGAGGGGGTCAAAAAATGATGAGCCCCGGGTGTCACATATGCTAGGTACGCCACTGGATGGGCCACATGGGTCTTTATCTACCATCATTAACTACTATATTACAGTGTTTAGAGCAGGACCAACCCTAAGACCAGGGATTCCCAAATCTTTCCTGGAGATACCATAACCAGCTAGGTTTTCAGGATATGTGCAATGAATATGCATGAGACAAATTTGTATACATTTGAGACTTGTTTTATGCAAATTTATTTTATCCGTTCATGGCAGATATTCTGAAAACCTGACTGACTGTGTCCTTATTAGATTGTAAGCTCTTCTGAGCAGAGGCCTTCTCTTATCGTATATGTCGAATGAACAGCACTGCGTACACCTTTCAGCGCTATAGAAATGATTAATAGCAGCAGATTGGGAAGCCATGCTGTGAAGTGGAAGGGCTAGTGAAGGCCTCGTGATAGATTCATACCATCATTTCTGAATATCAGAAGCTGTTTGGGGACAGCACATATAAGATAGTGTCTCAGATGGGACCGAGTTTAAATACAACACATAAACCATTACAGACAATTACAGCTTAGAACTGCTATAATACAGCAATTGACTATAAAGGCTGTGCTAAGGAAAGCTCCCAGGCCAGTCTCATTACTAGCTGATTATAAATGCCACGTGAAATCCAACCTCAGCAAATAACGTCTAGGCTTAAATCTAATTAACTTTCCAAAAGTGTCAGAGTTCTTTGTACAACAAAACCAATAAACTCGCGCTGGTGTGTGCTGGAATGCAATAAAAGTGAACTCCAGTTGAGACCTGGTGTACAAACTATACACATTGCTCCAAGTATAATTTTTTTATGAGTAGCAAGTGAGCAGTAATTTGAATGGGATAATTTGTTATAATGAATTCAGTTTTACATTTAGACACAGAAAACAAAAATGGCTCATAACTGCAAAGAAAAATATACTTATTGCATGCACAGCGATATTTTAAAAAAATCTATGTGGCTTATAATATGCACTCTGCTTTGATTGCATTTTTTTTTACTATTTAACAATCACTTTTTAAGCTCTTTAGAGAATGACATGGTGACAGAATTTGTCACCATCCTCGTGGGAAACCATTCCCTTGTCATTCTTTAAGGAGAGAGGGAAGAATCAGAGTAAGAATGGGCCCAACCACTGACCCTCAAGCCTTGCTTTGAAGAATGCTGGTGTAGAAGGAAGGACTGAGGTTTAGATAGACACTAAAGAATGACAGTTTCTGGTAGCTAGAGCAGATATTGTGATGTCATAATGCCTCATTCCACCAATGCCTAAGAAGAGCCAATCACATCAGTGATGTCACAATGGCTTCATTATCCTATACTTGGCTCATATAAGAATCAGAGTATGAATGAGCATAGCCACTGATCTTCAAGCCTTGCATTGAAGACTGTTGGTGTAGAAGGACTGAGGTTGAGATATTCACTAAAGAATGACAGTCTTTGGTAGCTAGAGCAGATATTGTGATGTCATAATGCCTCATTCCACCAATACCTATGAAGAGCCAATCACATCAGTGATGTCACAATGGCTTCATTTTCCTATACTTGGCTCATATAAGAATCAGAGTATGAATGGGCACAGCCACTGACCCTCAAGCCTTGCATTGAAGAATGCTGGTGGAGAAGGACTGAAGTTGAGATAGACACTAAAGAATGACGTGGGATGGTTTCCCGCGGGAATGGGGACAAATTCTATCCCTTATTCACTCAAACACAAGCCCCAAACGGACAAACGATACACACACCCAACAACACTACAAGGCCTTACTTACAACCCACAACATTCACACTCCCCAAAGAGAAAAGGAAAAAGAAAAGAAGTGGAGAAAAAGGCCTCAGTTCAGCTTCATCTGGCCAAAAAAAACTCCACTCCTACAAAAGCTGTTTATGTGTAAATGCTGAAAAATAGGCCATGAAAACAAGGCAACTAAAGTAGCCTGCCAGGCGGTATCAAACGGCACGCCTAATACAGATGAAAGTCAGTGGGTGAATGTAACAAAAGGCAGTATAGTCCAGTTTTGATCGATGAAGTGGTGAGGATGTTTGAGGAGTGTGGTGGGTCTGGAATATCTGGATGTGAAGCAATGATATGAACACCCCTGACGCAGCGATTTGATGTGAAACGGAGGGTTCCCCATTGGGTGTAAGGACTGCCTGGCCTGGATTTGGAGGCCATTAGCAGCTAAGTTATTTTTTCTTACTTTTGCTGTGGATGTTATGAGCTGGACTATACTGCCTTTTGTTACATTCGCCCACTGACTTTCATCTGTATTAGGTGTGCTGTTTGATACCGCCTGGCAGGCTACTTTAGTTGCCTTGTTTTCATGGACTATTTTTCAGCATTTACACATAAACAGCTTTTGTAGGAGTGGAGTTTTTTTGGCCAGATGAAGCTGAACTGAGGCCTTTTTCTCCACTTCTTTTCTTTTTCCTTTTTCTCTTTCTCTTTGGGGAGTGTGAATGTTGTGGGTTGTAAGTAAGGCCTTGTAGTGTTGCTGGGTGTGTGTATCGTTTGTCCGTGTGGGGCTTGTTTTTGAGTGAATAAGGGATATATTCGGGCCCTAATCCTTGAGTATTTATTTCTAGTGGGACAAATTCTGTCCCCATGTCATTAAGTTTCAACTCTTTTCTTACAGCTTCCCCTGAACTGAAAACTTAAGATAATTGCATAATAGGTTGGCCTATTTCATTCTTCAGCCCATATCCTGAAAAAATTGCACTTCTAAGGAAGCCACATTCAGGAACAGGTATAAATGTTCAAGCATATGGTGCACATCAAACACACATGTTTTATCAAGTATGCATCCAAATCATGATTCCACCCATGCTCTGTCCAGAATGAAACACTCCTGTGCCTGGGTCACACACAAGTATGAGCCCTTCTTCTCACTGCATGTACCTTACGGAGTGAGTTTATAAGAGGCCTTTCCAAATCCCAGAGGTAGTTCATCAAATTCGTTACTTTATTATTCTCTTACTAAGCAGCTAAGGTGCAGAGTTCATTGCCTTCTAAGATAAGATCCTTGACTGGTTTTGATATGTTTGAGAGAGCTGTAAACATCAACTTGTTTAATGAATATCTCTCATCTTAGAAACTGGAACCTGTTATTCATTTTGTTTAGTTATTATGAGATACATTAGAATTCCTAGATAACTGCTCTAGGCCTTGCTTTGTAATCCACCTTAAGCTTTGTTATACAGGTGGAATATAAGAGATAGATATGTAATAGTAATATAATAGTCAAAGCGATATACCATATATACGCAAATATATATCCATCTGAATATAAACCGAGACACCATTTCTGCCCTTTAATCATCTTATATAAACAAGAGAGACTGACTCTATTATGTTAGCACAACCCAAGAGCAGGACCTGCTATGCAAAAATATGCAAAAATATGGCTCAGAAAAATGTAACTCTAAAGAGGGAGAAGCAACCCCCTCTTAAGACAAGAGTTTTATCTTTTAATCATTGCTTAATAAATGCAAAGACAAGTCCCACTTAAGGGTGTGAGTTGTAAAAAACTGGATGAATATCTTAATGTGTATATTCAAAAAACTTCTGAATAATTTCAAATCTTGCATTCGGGTTGACACTAGACACTTCTCTAGATCTAATGCTTTTGGTTATAGAGACTACTAAGATTGAACTAGGCACTTATAAGGATGAACTACAGCAGGCTAAAGAATCTTTACACACTAATACCAACGTAGATGATTACACTAAATCAATACAAGAGTTAAATCAGAAAATTGAGGCATTTAAAGAAGATTTGAGAAAAACCAAGATTAAAAAATTACGTAGGGACGAAATGGATTACACAAAAGGGTTTGTATATGCATGGATGGATAAGAATCGCAACACCAAACGTTCAAAACGTCCTACATATACAAACACATCATCAGACTCGTCTGGAGATGATAATAAGTCACGTCAGGGTACTAGTCAGGGCACATCCCACAATGTCCATTTTCAGGGAGGCCCCAAACCATCCAACAAAAGGCCGGTAAGATCCAAACCTCCTCGGACGCAACCCTGACGTCTAATATTTTCAACCTTTCCCATCGTGAGCTATCTCCCTTAGAGATATCTGTTCTTAATAAAGGTTTGTCCTTCGTTCCTACCAGTCGGTACATGGCCTTTGATACTAGAGTGGCCATGTTCAAATTTATAAGATCTTGTAAGCTTAAAAAGTTCTTCTTTACAGAAGATGTTTCTGTTGGTCCTGTGGATTCATCTCCAAATGCTGGACCAGTATTACACATGAAATCCTCGTGGTGTCCTCCTGGGGTAGTTGACCCACATATTCAGACTTTTGAAGATTTGATATTAAGAGACATAGAACAACTGGAAATTGGTCCTGTTCATACACGTTTCAACTTATCTAGACAACAGCTAGCAGCAGTTAAGTCTTTAGCATCTGACACTGACATTGTCATCCATTCAGCAGATAAAGGTGGAGGAATAGTTATTCAAGACACTAGTGATTACGTCCGAGAGGCACAACGACAATTAAGTGACTCCACATACTATTCTCTGTTACAAAATGATCCCACACAATCCATTCAAGATGTTATTTCTCATGTGTTATTACAGGCTTTGGAATCAAGAGTCATTACTGATAAGGAATTTAGGTATTTACAATGCAAACATCCTCGCATTCCAGTTATTTATTTCATTCCTAAAATTCACAAGTCATTGTCTAGCCCACCAGGGAGACCAATAGTCTCAGGAATAGGTTCCCTTTTAGAACCTTTATCTGCTTTTCTAGACTTACATCTTAAAGACAGGGTACCGTTGGCCCCGTCTTATGTTCTAGATTCCACCAGTATGATTCAGTTTTTGTCTTCTCTCCAAAACATACCTACACATGCCATATTACTGACTTTTGATATCTCCGCCCTATATACTAATATCCCTCAGAAAGAAGCCCTTGAGGTTATTAGAGTGGAGTTATTAGCTCAAGGTTTGTCCATCACCAGGGTACAGTTGTTGCTTGATTTGGCTCAAATCGCTCTTAGCATGAACTATTTTCAGTTCGATTTGGAGTTTTATCAACAAATCAAAGGCACAGCCATGGGGTCTAAAATGGCCCCTTCTATAGCCTGCCTTTATGTTTCCCAGTTTGAAAGCAAGTTTCTGTATCCTTCTGAGTATTGGAAGTTTTTTCTGTTTTGGAAGAGATACATTGATGACGTGTTGGCTGTTTGGATTGGTACTTCTGAGGACTTAATGTGCTTTTGTGAATGGCTCAATAGCTGCGACTGTAATCTACAATTTACTATGACCATGGACTATCATCAGGTCGCTTTTTTGGACATTTTCATCACACTTATTAATGGACAGTTTAAGACCTCAATTTTTCGCAAACCCACTGACAGAAACAATTTGTTGCAATATGATAGCTTTCATCCCAAACACTTGAGAAACAACATACCCACGGGACAATTTTTACGTCTCCGCAGACTGTGTTCTACGGTGGAGGAATATGTGTATAAGGCGGATGAACTGAAATACAGATTTTTAGCAAAAGGCTATCCTTCGTCTGTGCTTAAGAAAGCCTACAAACGTGGGTTATATGCTAATAGATCGCTACTGTTGCAACCACAACAAAAAATTGATGTCAACCCATTGGTGTGTGTTTTGCCTTATTCGACTCATGCCTTTCAAATCAAGAAAATCATTAAACAGCATTGGCCTATTTTACAGTATCATGAGGTTTTTCAAGAAGCTCCGAGATTTGCTTTTTCCAAACCTCTCAACTTAAAACAACAACTTACTCACTCACAATTTTTGAGTTCTGCAGCTTCTAACTGTACTGGAGGTCAGCATTCACCATGTGGCCATTGTAAATATTGTCAGTTCAGTGTTACCATTCAACAAATGTCACTGCCTTCCCGACGCAAGTATACTCAGCATGCCACTAACTGTGATTCCCATCATGTCATTTATGCCATATCCTGCCCGTGCCAGCTTGTTTATGTGGGGAACACTACCCGCAGCTTGAAACATCGGATTGGTGAACATATGAGCCGTATACGCACTGCAGTGCAGGAAGCCCCCCTTGTACAACAATGGCAAATGACACATCATGCCATAACAGATCTGAGATTTACAGTTTTGGATCATTACAGTAATACCCGGGGGGGAGACACAGCTCGTGCATTATGGAGAAAGGAACAAAAATGGATCTATGATCTTAACACCCTTCATCCAAATGGTCTCAATAATGAGATCGAGTGGGCAGCGTTCCTCTGATCATGTCTGGCACTCGTGATGTATTTTTGAAGTTTTTTGTCCGATTCAGCATTATTGTGACGTCATGACGTTCTGCACGTTCGGTTTCCCGCCTTTTTGCCGGTTTAAATACCGCGGCGGTTGCCGGCGTTCTGTGTTGCACAGAGATGTTTCATTTCTAGAACGGTATGTACTGCATTTTGCTCCTGTCCTTAAGGTTAGCCACAAGTTTTTTATGAAATGTGCATGGGTTGTGGCTTTTGAATGTTTCAGTCCACATCTATTGCATTTTAAAATGTTTGTCTTTGCATTTCAGACACTTTTTGGAATTTTTTCATGGTTGTTACCCTTTCTAGCAGTTACCAGACGGGGTCTCCTGAGGCAGATACTGAAACGGGGCCGCGTCGGGACCCTGATAAGTACCTTTATTTTTTCAACCTTTTTGATTGCAAAAGTGTCTAGTGTCAACCCGAATGCAAGATTTGAAATTATTCAGAAGTTTTTTGAATATACACATTAAGATATTCATCCAGTTTTTTACAACTCACACCCTTAAGTGGGACTTGTCTTTGCATTTATTAAGCAATGATTAAAAGATAAAACTCTTGTCTTAAGAGGGGGTTGCTTCTCCCTCTTTAGAGTTACATTTTTCTGAGCCATATTTTTGCATATTTTTGCATAGCAGGTCCTGCTCTTGGGTTGTGCTAACATAATAGAGTCAGTCTCTCTTGTTTATATTTCAAATTGTTTTTCTGACTCCTTAGTTACTTTGTCCCTGCTACAGTGGAAACAACTTTAATCATCTTAGGCAGTTGGTAATCAGTAATCTCCATTTTAGCAAAATACTGGGCAAGCAACTGACATTTCTAGCAATACAAAGATCTAACTTACTTTTTTGGCCTGTAGTCAGGAATGGATCTGTCCAGGGATATCCTGTCACTGAGCTGTGCGTTGTACCCATAATCTTCATACTTGTTCTCAGATTCATGGCTGTCATCTCTCAGAGTTGCTGCCATGCCTCCTTGGCCCAGTCCTCCAGGACCTTCCACAAGCCCCATGGGCTTGGCTAAGCCTACATATAAAAACAAATAGTAAAAACCCCCCAGACATTTAGCAATGAAGCGAACAATTAAACCTCAGGAATTTAAAGACAGGATCACTTGAAATCTTCTAATATTTTAGCCGAGAAATAGTCTATCACAATAACTCAGGAAAAAAGAATACACATTATGCAAGCGAAGAATGATAAACGCTTCTCTAGAAGTGAACCCCTTCCCTACTGTTCTCCCCTTCCTGTTCTTTGTCCCTCCCCTCTTTTTTTTCCTTTTTGACTTTGATGTATTTTTTTGCCTTCCCTCCCCCCATCATCCCTTCCGTTCCAGTCCGTCTTTGTCGATACATGTTCTCCTCTTCAAATTTTATTTTTTCTTTCAAATGACATTGTATTTTTTTTTTGTTTGTTTCTATTTGAAGCATATTATACAAATGTAAACCATTTAGGTATTTTTTTTTAATAAACGGTATATCAAGTGACGAATAAACTTGGAAACTTGGAGAAGTAGTGTTTCAGACATGGCATTTGGCCTGCTGCTCTAACCACTAGGTTACTTCCCCATATTACTTTTCTTACCCTACTTAGAGCAAATGAAATAAATGAGGTATCTATGAATGACAATTACTATTTTTATTTGACTAATTTTTTACTAACTTTCGGAGAACAAAACCTTCTTCCTTAGGTTAGAACAGGATACCCACAGCAGTATACTGTACTGACCTGAAGAAGGAGGTTTTGACTTCTGAAAGGAGGGGAGGTTCATCCCAGGTGCATACCATAAGGGAAGAAGACAGATTCCAGACCATTGGGAAGGGAGGGAGGGAGCGAAAGGAAGGAGAGAAGATGCCAGAGCATGGAGGGGGAGGGAGAGATGGAAGGGAAGGTGAGGCGAGAGCTACCAGGGTATGGGGGAGGGGAGAAGGGAAGGAGACTGAGATGCCAGACCATCGAGAAGGGAGGGAGGGAGGGGAAAAAAGGAAAGGAGTTGATTTTTCTTGTTCTTCCAAATAAATTTTTGTTTTCTTATCAATGAGTAGCACTTGAAGTCTTTTTCCCCTTTTAATTACTAAAAATTTCTAAATGACTTCTATGAGCACTTGAAGTCTTTTCTTCCTTTTAATTACTAAGCTATTGGCTAAATCAACAAATGAACATAGCTCTATATAGTCTATGGTAATACTATTATTGTTTTTCAAGTGGTATATATTTTGAGGGATTTAGAGGGAAACAAAACTTCAGTTGGAGTGAAAGAGGGAACTGAGGCTGGAGATATTAACATTATTGGATGGGGAGGTGTTTAAATGAATGAATTGTATGGAGATAGACATTATTGTATGTTACTTGTATGTATGTCTTATTATTATGATTGTACTGTTGTAAGCCGCTTAGGTATAAGCGGGTTAGAAATCTTTTAAATCAATCAATCTGAGAAAGAAAAAGGCAGGAAGGCATTTCAGATTTTATAATGGGGGGAATCCTATGCAAAACAGAATTTTCAGTTTTGTTGCTCAGAATTGTGCCAGAGTAATAACTGCTTTTACAGACCGACTTTCATGGAAAGGCAATAATATGCTGGCCTGTGCCAACAGTCCTGCAGCTATGTTATTATTCTGAAAGCAACCGTCCTTTATATACAGCATTAGGACATCCCAGTAGACATGTAGCACTTAGACTAGTCAAAGAAAGCACTTCTGCCTTCTTTTTATCCTTAACGCAGTTATACCTTTCTTATATGCTGAGAAATTCTTGCCAAAGCAAAACTGAATACAATCCGCTTTATCCTGTAATTGTCTAGTTAGCATAATAGTCATAGAATTCACCATTAATAGAATTGACTTTATCTTGAAGTACAATTAATGACGTTTATAATGGGTGAATTTTCAAAATGCATTCTTAAACCTAAAATGAAATTTCTGATGGTGTCAAGCTCAAGCCAAAAATCACTACCATGTAGTTCCATCTTCCTGGAATGAAATAAAATCTCCCCCCCCAAAAAAAAATTTGACTGATTATAATTTAAGGTAAATGTTTCAATCATACAATAGAACATACACACACACACACACAATCCAAACCGAGCTATTGTTTTTTGCCCATATATTAGGCTTCCTCAGGAATAATAACTTGTCAAATGTTCTAGGAAGTTTCTATTCAAAATGGGGGGGGGGGGCCATATTCTGCCAAGCTTTGCATCCAGCTCCCTCACTCCCTCCCTCCCCTGCCAGTCTCTGCACCCAGCATCCCTCCCTTCCTGCCAGGTTCTGCACACTTCCCTCCTCCCTCTAGTTACAGTCCCGTGAGAACTCACGGCAGTCAATTAGCTAATGGTTCTGCATGGACAGGAGCGAAGGAAGGTCGCTCCTGCCGCGATTCACCGCTGGATCACTATGGATACTTAAGGTACACAGGGGAGGTGGAAGGGAGATAAAAATAATTAGAATCAGTTGGGACAGGAAGCGGGAGGGATCCTGGTCTCCGCTGGATCACCAGGTCTCAAGCCAGGCCCGGCAGAAGCCTGCAAACAGGTTCGGGAAGGGGACGGGTCAGCGCTGATCTGAATATAAACTGAGATCCCCCCCATTTTTGGGCCATTTTTGAACCCCAAAATCTTGGTTTATATTTGAGTATGTACGGTAGCTGCTTTTACTGCGTTCTCTGTCAATGAATTACATTACATTACTGATTTCTATTCCGCCATTACCTTGCGGTTCAAGGCGGATTACATCCACACTAAAAACAAGAATTACATTTCAACCTTGAAGTAATAGATTAAACGATGAGATAAAATTTTAAGGGAGAATTATGGGTTTTAGATAATGTTTGGTAACTAGGAAAATCAGAGAGTACTAAGGGTTTATAGAGTGTTGGATATTGGGTTGGGATTGTTGTGCTGGATAGGTTTAACGTGTTTTTTTGGAAGAGTATGGGTTTCATTTCTTTCTTGAAGTGAATTCCAGAGTTTAATTACCGGTACATATTGAGTGAAGAAATATTTTCTCTGATTTGTTTTAAATTCACTACTTAATAGCTTCCTTGTGTGCCCCCCCTATTCCTCGTATGTTTGGAAAGAACAAACAAGCTGTTCATGCCTTCCAGTTCCGCTCCTCTCAGTATTTTATAAACTTCTATCACATCTCCCATCAGAAGTCATTTACTGCAAGTTAGGAGTGCTATTTATTCACGTACAGGCATTGAATATCAGGAGTAACTGGAGAGCTTCCAGCTCCACCCCAGCACCCCCAAGAAAGTGCCAAGGGTAGTCAGAGGTGATCATCCTTTACAGCGCTGTTATTAACTTTCCTTGGGATACTGGGCAAGTCATTTGATACTTGCTGTATCTTAATTTGTCCAGCTTTAACTAAAGAATAGCAATAGTGTAGACATGTCTAAAATGTGGCACATTTATAAAGTTCAGCTTGAATAAAATGTTTTAGTTAAATATCATATAATTGCCTTGTTATGGCTCATTATTCTGAAATAGGTTTCCTGCCAAACACAAGTCAACAGACCCCTAGATGTGCAGGGTTGGTAATTAAAAGATGAACCTGACCAGGGGAGGGGGAGGGGGGGGTCTGTGTGAACTTAGTTCTACTTACCTGACCCATTAGGTCATTGCCAGAAGCTCTGCTCATTAATTCCCTCTTTACGACATTTACCTAACCCTCACTCTATGAGAGGCAGAATCTGGAAGTCCAATCACATATTGCGCCACAAATGGATTGGTTACCATAGGAACTGGGCCACCTCTTCACACTTCTACACCTCTTCATTGGCTCCTTCATGCTACTTTTCAGTTAGCACTTGGAAGAAGCAGACAGCAGACAGGTATCAAAAAAGAGGCAGATGTCTAACATGACATGTTTTCTGTCAGAGGTCATGCAAGAGTTGTGTGTGGGAATTTTGCCGTTCAAGTTCCCTCACCTTACATTGAAGCTTGTGATAAAACAATCCAGCCAAGCAGGGCAGGATTAACCAATAGGCCAAGTAGGCACGTGCCTAGGGCCTGAAATGGTCAGGGGGGCCCGATGAAGGAGGGCATCAACATTGTTTTTTCCAAATGGCGATGGGTCCCTCCAATATCGATTGGCAATGCGCCCCCCCCCCCCCCCCCATCGACGGAAAGTAAGACAAGCAAGCAACGTGGGTAAGAAAGGCAAGAGGAACTGTAATTGTGCAAGCAGTGCTGCTTGCCCAAAGCTTCCCTCTGATGCAGCTTCCTGTTTCCGCCTGGGCAAATGGTGGGGTGGGGTGGGGCAGGGGGGCCCAGTGTACTTGTGTGCCTATGGGCCCTCAATGAATTAATCCTGCCCTGCAGCCAAGCAGAGGCCCAATCAGGACAGGAAAGAGAAGACCAAGCACCAAAAAAAAAAAAAAAATAAATCTCAACTGGATTCATGAAATCTTTTGTTCCCCTTCAGACCTGATTGCAAGATGAGTCTAGGTTATCCAAATTTCTTTATTCTTTAATATACCGTTAATCAAATGTTTACAATGGAATCAGTCTAAAAAAGTACCTAAATGGTTTACAATGGAATCAGTCTAAAAAAGATTAAAAGTAAAACAAAATTGTTAAATTAAAATAATCGTAAAAAAATAATAAAGAAAGGAGCATGACAGACTGACATATTGGAGACAAGATGTGAGGAGGGGCATGGTAAGTTAATAAATACATTGAGATTCGAAAATAAAAATAAAGGGGTGGAAAGTGAAGGGGAGGAAGGCACACAATGATAGTGCCATTTATAGAATATGGGCCCCCTATTTTAAATAGAAACATCCTAGAGAACATTTCACAAGTTATTCCTGAGGAAGCCTAATATATGGGCAAAAACCAATGGCTTGGTTTGGATTGTGTGTGTGCATGCTCTCTTGTATGATTTAAACATTTACCTTATATTAAAATCAGTCAGATTTTGGTGGGATTTTATTTCATTCCAGGAAGATGGAACTACATGCAGTGTTCTCCCCAGCGCTTTTCAGCCGGGCGCTCCGCCCAGCAAATTTAGATTACCGCCTGGCTGTCATCTGCAGAATCCTGCTGCCACCATTGCTTAATGCGCAGCCTGAAGAGTCGCCAAAAGACTCCCGCCGGGCTTTAAACAAAACAAAACCCAGCAAGCAACTCAAACCCGGCTTCCCTCCGAAACCGGAAGTTACGTCGGGGGGGGGGGGGAGTAGGGAAGAGAAGCCGGCACGGACCATCAGAGCCCCGGAGCATGCGGGAGATAGGCCAGCCACGGAGGGAAGCTTACTTGCTCTTGCTTACTTCGGGCCTTTTTCGCTGCCGGGTCCTGCCTACTTTCTGTTTCCGCGAAGGCAGGACCCGGCAACGAGAAAGGCCCGAAGTAAGCAAGAGCAGTATGTTGTAAGCTTCCCTCTGTCGCTGACCTTTGGGAGATAGGTCAGCGACAAGGGAAACTTGCAACTTGCCTTTGTCTGTAGCGAATCTGCCGGGTGTGTGAGACGGGGGGGAGGGGGTGAATGGGAGGAGAAATAATGCTGTACCCAATTAGAGGGGGAGGGAGGAAGAGAAATGCTGGTGCTTCTGCTGTACCCAATTGGGGGGGGGGGTAAGAGAAATGCTGATGATGCTACTGCTGTACCCAATAGGGGAGGGGGAAGAGTCATGCTGCTGCACCCAATTAGGGGGGAGGGAGAAGAGAAATGCTGCTTCTGCTGTACCAAATTGGGGGGAGGAAAGAGAAATGCTGATGATACTGCTGTACCCAATGGGGGAGGGAAAGAGAAATGCTGCTGCATCCAATTGGGGAGAGAGAGGGAAGGAGGGAGAAGGAAAAGGAGGAAAGAGATGCAAAGACCATGGGAGGGAGGGAAAGGAGATACCATACCATGGAGTGGAAGAGAGAGATGTCAGGGCATATGGGGGGGGGAAGCAGGGCCAGATTAAAGGATAGGCCCAGTAGGCACAGGCCTAGGGCCTGAAATGGTCAGGGGGGCCCGCCAGTGCTGTGCTTTGGGGCCTCACCCTTGCTGGATTTGCTGGCAACAGCAGCAGCCTCATCATCATCCCGGGCGCACCCCCCAACCCAATCCGACCCTCCTATCTCTCCCTCCTTCCCTCATCAGTGACGTGCCAGAGGGAATCACGGCAGGAGAAAGCCCTGAAGCAGCCTGCTTTAGAGTAGAGCAGAGCTGTTTAGAGTTTCATGATGGGAGGGAGAGAGAGATAGGAGAGTCGTGGGGGGGAGAGTAGCAGTCTGCCCCGGGTGCTTGGCCTGGCGTCATGAACTTCTTCGGCTAGCAACCGCATTTACAATTCACTGCTGTTTCCAGCTTCAGGCCTTCCTCTCTGCCGGGTCCTGCCTACTTCTGTTTCTATGAAGGCAGGACCCGACAGAGAAGAATTGGCAACAGCAGCAAATTGTGAATGCTGCTGCTTGAAGAAGTTCATGACGCCAGGCCTTGGGTGACAGAAGGAGGAAAGGGAGCAGAGGGGGAGAGACTTGCTGCACCCAACTGGAGGGAGAAAGAAGATGAGGGAGGGAATGAAACGAGATGCCAGGGATTGGAGGGAAGGAGAAAAGTATGCCAGACCAAGGGAAAAGGAAGGAGAAGATGTCAGAGCATGGAGGGGGAGGGAGAAATGGAAGAAAAGGAAAGAAGTGAGATGCCAGAGAATCAGGGAAGGGAAGATACCAGACTGTGGGGTGTGAAGGAAAGAAAGAAGAAGAGAGAGTTGCCAGAGCATAGGGGACAGGGTGTTGACAGAGAGAGAAAAATGGAGAGGTGGCAGAGCTGAAATCAATCATGTACAAAGGAGAAGAGAAGGGGCACAGGATAAACAGTTTATTGAAGGAGCATAAAAAGAGGGAAGATGCCATATGTAACGGGGAGAGGGCGGACAGTGGATGGAAGGGGCTGATGCTGCATGGAAGACAGAGCGGACAGATGCTGGCTAGAAAGAAGAGTGAAGACAAGATGATTAAAGCAGAAATGACAAAAGGTAGAAAAAATATTTTTTGTTGCTTTACGTAGAATCAAGTAGTATTGTATCTATTGATTAAAGTTTATAAATAGGAAATGGAAATAAGGCAGTTTTTTGGGGACTAAACCCCTTTTCTCAGGTCAGGACAGGATACCATAACAGCAGGGGTGCCCAAATGGTCGAGTGCGATCGACCAGTAGATCGCAAAGGCGATGTGAGTCGATCACATTGCCTTGGCAATCTTTTTCTTCCTGTCTCCCTGAGCCAGGCCAGGCACGTACAAGCGCCGGACTCACAAGACTTCACCTCCGATGTCAATTCTGATGTTAGAGAGGAAGTTCTGGGCCAGCCAATCGCTGCCTGGCTGGCCTGGAATTTCCTCTCCGACGTAAGAATTGACATCAGAGGTGAAGTCTTGTGAGTCCGGCGCTTGTACATTCCTGGTCTGGCTCGTGGAAGCAGGGAGAAATCGGCATGGAGGCTTAGGGGATAGGGTAAGAATCGGGGAAGTGGAGAAATTGGCGCGAATGCTTGGGGGGGGCAGGGGGAGAGAGAAAGAAAGAGAGACAGAAAGAAAAGGGGAGGGGCAGAAAGAAAAAAATATTGGATTTATAGTCAGAAGAAGGAAGTGCAAACAGAGACTTATGAAATCACCATACAAAAAGGTAGGAAAAATGATTTTATTTTCAGTTTAGTGATCAAAATGTGTCTGTTTTAAGAATTTATATCTGCTGTCTATATTTTGCACTATGGCCCCCTTTTACTAAACCGTAATAGCGGTTTTTAGCGCAGGGAGCATCGAGAGCAGCGCAGGACATTCAGTGCATCTCCCTGCTCTAAAAACCAGTATTGCGATTTAGTAAAAAGGGAGGGGTATATTTGTCTATTTTTGTATAGTTGTTCCTGAGGTGACATTGCATAGAATCGTCTGCCTTGACCTCTTTGAAAACCCGCGGAATATAAATGATAATTAACATTTTCTCTGCGTACAGTGTGCTTTGTGTTTTTTTTTAATTTTATTGTTTGTAGATCATTTTGACTTGGTCATTTTAAAAGTAGCTCGCAAGCCCAAAAAGTGTGGGCACCCCTGCTGTAGAGCCATTTCTTGTATGACTGGATGAGCTATATTTATCTTGTTTTTTAGTTGTTTAAATTCATGCAGAAATAAATGGCTAAATTGAACCTAATGATTTCATTAATGCCTTTCCCTTTTTTAAACCTCTATACCATTTGAAAGAGGGTAAATACTTCTTAAATTTAGTAAAAATATTCTGGCACAAGTGTCAAACCTTAAAAAAAGGAAGTCATATTGAGCATTGGAAAATAATAATAATAATTAACTAATAAAAACAGTATACAATTAGGGCTCCTTTTACTAAGTTACGATAGTGGTTTTAGTGTGCGCTTAGCGCGCGGAGGAATTACCATGCGCGCTAGATGCTAATGCTAGCATTGAGTTAGCGCTAGTTTTCCCATGTAGCGCAGGGGTTTGCGCGCGCTAAAAATGCTAGCGCACCTTAGTAAAAGAGGGGGTTAATTTTCCCCACCACCAAATTTCCCCATCCCGCCCCATCCGGCAACTTTTTCATGCCACCCGGCTGGAAAAAATTTCTGGGGAGAACACTGTACATGGTAGTGATTTTTGGTTGCTCTACTGTGCAGAGCAGCGAGGGAGGGGGAACAGGGTGCAGAGCCTGGCAGGGCAGGGCAAGGCAAGGCACTACACTTGAATATTAACACACACACGGTTTATATTCAAGTCAACCTTTTTTCCTCCTTTTTGGGGAGGAAAAAGGTTACCTCTGTTTATATCTGAGAATATATGATAGCTTAACAGGGTTTTAAAAAGCGATAATTTCTTCAAAAGGAGAAGGGACTTGATATGCTGCTATTCTGTGGTTATAATCAAAGTGGTTTATATTATATATTGTATATAGATGCTTATTTTGTACCTTTGACAATGGAGAATTAAGTGATTTACCCAAACTTACAAGGAACAACAATAGAAACTAATGCCATTTTCCTTGGTTCTTAGAATGCTGTACTAACCATTAAGCTAAACCTCTACTTTATAAATCACTAGCTGATGACCCGGCGTTGCACGGGTATTTAATTATAGCAATAACACAGTAAATGGATTCAAATAAAGATACTTTAAAGTGGTGAATGAAATTATATTTTTACAGCTTTATAAAAAGTACAATATTCAAATTATAATGTGAAATATTTGACAAAATGAATACAATACAACAAACACAAAACTTGATTATAAACAACATTTTTAGTTTCAACTCCAGCAGCAAGAACATATAAATTCTTGGGTGAAGAGACCCCCAGAACATATCACCCCAGGTAGTGAGGGATCTGCATACCAAGTTTCGATCAAATCGGTCAAGCCGTTTATTATTTACTGTGAGAATGGCAGCTGTGTACATTTTTTCCATTCTTTTGATCTTGAGATGCGGTTTGCGTCCAGTTTAAAGTGTGATCGGATTGCTATACACCCTGAGGCAGCAGAGATGTGAGGTGTACCGATCAACCTATTGATAAGTGGAAATTTTCCTCTTTCTTTACACCATAGTCCTGCTTTAAGTTCACTATTGTTGGGAGCTGGTCTGGAGGTTTTTTGCCAGTGAGGTGTTCGCCCGACCACCTTGGACCACCATTGTGGTGGTGGAAGGGTTCCTATCTGAGGCTTTTTCCTCCAGCGATTTGAAACTCCCTTAATTGGAACTATAGCAGCACTGACTTTTCATGACATCCTATTCATATTTCTAGTGAAAGTGTTTGCTATAACATTATTGATTTTTCACTTTTCCGGGTTTTTTTGCTATACATTTTTTCCATTGACATGAATGGGTGAAATATGATTTTCTGTTTGTAGCTCCGCCCACGTGTGCAGGTAGGCAGCGAGACCCCAAGAACATATCACCCCAGGTAGTGAGGGATCTGTATACCAAGTTTCATTCAAATCGGTCAAGCCGTTTTTGAAGTACTGTGAGAATGGCAGCTTTTTACTTTTTTTCCATTGACATGAATGGGTGAAATCTGATGTTCTGTATGTAGCTCCGCCCAAGTGTGCAGGTGGGCCGAGAGACTCCCAGAACATATCACCCCAGGTAGTTGGGATTACTGTGAGAATGGCAGCGTTTTACATTTTTTCCATTGACATGAATGGGTGAAATCTGATTTTATGTTTGTAGCTCCGCCCACGTGTGCAGGTGGGCCGCGAGAGCCCCAGAACATATCACCCTAGGCAGTGTTCCCGCTAAGCTGCGCTGGCGTGCGCTGGCGCACAACATATTAGGTCGCAGCGCACAAGTTTCTCGTCACAGCGCAGGACCGGCAAGATTGACTCATTTGAACTTCTGCAAGATCAGCATCGGAAGCGTGCGCTGGGCCGGAGAGATCTTGGGGAGCCTCCGACAGTGGCTTTCTCCCCTCTCTGCAGCTCTCCTTTACTTCCCAGCGCAGCGATTCACGAAGGCAGCCTCGGGGCTTTTGCTGAGTCGCGGCTGCCTCTGATGATGCAACTTCCTCTTTCCTCAGAGGCGGCGCGACACAACAAAGGACCCGAGGCTGCCTTCGTGAATCGCTGCGCTTGGAAGTAAGAAGAGCTGCTGGGAGGGGAGAAAACCACTATCAGTCTGGGAAGCTGCTGGGCAGGGGAAAAAAGGGACAGCTGCTACTGGAAAGGGAGAAGGAGAGATGCTTCTGGGAGGGGAGGAGGGAAAGGAATCTGGGAAGCTGCTGGGCCAGGAAAAAAAAGGGACAGCTGCTACTGGAGAGGGAGAAGGAGAAGGAGAGATGCATCTGGGAGGGGAGGAGGGAAAGGAATCTGGGAAGCTGCTGGGCCAGGAAAAAAAAGGACAGCTGCTACTGGAGAGGGAGAAGAAGGAGAGATGCTTCTGGGAGGGGAGGAGGGAAAGGAATCTGGGAAGCTGCTGGGCAAGGAAAAAAAGGGACAGCTGCTACTGGATAAGGAGAAGAAGGAGAGATGCTTCTGGGAGGGGAGGAGGGAAAGGAATCTGGGAAGCTGCTGGGCCAGGAAAAAAAAGGACAGCTGCTACTGGAGAGGGAGAAGAAGGAGAGATGCTTCTGGGAGGGGAGGAGGGAAAGGAATCTGGGAAGCTGCTGGGCTAGGAAAAAAAGGGACAGCTGCTACTGGAGAGGGAGAAGGAGACGGAGAGATGCTTCTGGGAGGGGAGGAGGGAAAGGAATCTGGGAAGCTGCTGGGCCAGGAAAAAAAAGGACAGCTGCTACTGGAGAGGGAGAAGAAGGAGAGATGCTTCTGGGAGGGGAGGAGGGAAAGGAATCTGGGAAGCTGCTGGGCAAGGAAAAAAAAGGGACAGCTGCTACTGGAGAGGGAGACGGAGAGATGCTGCTGGGAGGGGAGGAAGGGAAGAGAGTTACTGCTGGACAGGAGGCTGGGAGAAAGAAAGAAAGGGGGCAGGCAGGGAAACAGAAGGAAAGAAGAGAAACAGAAAAAAAGAAAGAAAGGTCAGGGAGAGAGGAAGAAAAAGTTGGGGGAGGGAATGAGGTGTGGAGGAGAGAAAGCATACAGGCTGATAGAAGGGAAGAAAGATTGGATGCACAGTCAGAAGAAGAAAGTGCAACCAGAAATCACCAGACAAGGTAGGAAAAATGATTTTATTTTAAATTTAGCAAAGTGGAGGCAGTATTACCACAGTTTTCAAAGGAATTTGCCCAAATAACTTAATAGTTAACTGGGTAAATTCCCAGAGATGAAAACTTCCCTTCACTTACTATGCACAGTTCTGAATTTATATCTGCTGTCTATATTTTACAATATGGTCCCCTTTTACTAAACCGCAATAGTGGTTTTTAGCGCAGGGAGCCTATGAGCGTCAAGAGCAGTGCTGGGCATTCAGCGCAGCTCCCTGCGCTAAAAACTGCTATTGTGGTTTAATAAAAAGGATGGAGGGTATATTTGTCTATTTTTGTATGCTATAAAAACCAAATACAGAGAGAGACTGAGAGCTGTTGACGAAGAGCTACGTGTGTGTCTTTCTTCCATTCCAGCCAGAATATCAGCTTTGTGTTCAGCCAAACAGGCCCAGGTTTCGCACTGAATAAAGTATTTTATAATTTTTATAATTTTTATTTCATAATAAAGTAATTATAAAATACTTTCTTTGTGTTTATTTGATTCCTATTCAAGAGAATTACTTTATATATAGTCAATATAGGCAGAGAGTTAAATTTTTTAACATTTTCTAATGGTGGTGTGCCTCGTGATTTTTTTCATGAAACAAGTGTGCCTTTGCCCAAAAAAGGTTGAAAAACACTGGTCTAGAAATTGAAAGCATCAAACGTATTGTCTTCTGGACTGTTTTTAATTTACAGTTTACACATATGGATGTAACAGACATAACTACATTTGTTGTAAAACATTTATTAAGATATCATTTCATCCCTACAATTTCTGTGTTCTTAAAAATATTATTTAACGTTATTTAATTTAGCGTGTAGGCCTAAAATTCCTTTGAATACCTCGTCCTCATGTATCAGCAACTTTGACAACATATTTATTTGGCTCATAACTTGCTGGCGCCCGATATTTTTAGCTCACAGTGAAAAAAGTTTGCTCACAACACCCGCCCGCTTAGAGGGAACACTGACCCTAGGTAGTGAGGGAGTTGCATACCAAGTTTCGTTCAAATCGGTAAAGCCGTTTTTGATTTACTGTGAGAATGGCAGCTGTTTACATTTTTTCCATCGACATGAATGGGTGAAATCTGATTTTCTGTTTGTAGCTCCGCCCACGTGTGCAGGTGGGCCGCGAGACCCCCAGAACATATCACCTCAGGTAGTGAGGGATCTGCATACCAAGTATCGTTCAAATCGGTCAAGCCGTTTTGAAGTACGGTGAGAATGGCAGCTTTTTACTTTTTTTCCATTGACATGAATGGGTGAAATCTGATGTTATGCTTGTAACTCCGCCCACGTGTGCAGATGGGCCGAGAGACCCCCAGAACATATCACCCCAGGTAGTTGGAATTACTGTGAGAATGGCAGCTTTTTACATTTTTTCCATTGACATGAATGGGTGATATCAGATTTTATGTTTGTAGCTCTGCCCACGTGTGCAGGTGGGCCGCGAGACCCCCAGAACATATCATCCCAGGTAGTGAGGGATCTGCATACCAAGTTTCGTTCAAATCGGTCAAGCCATTTTTGCGTGATCGCGACACATACATACACACATACATACCTCCGATTTTATATATATAGACTAGCTGATGACCCGGCATTGCACAGGCATTTAATTATAGCAATAACACAGTAAATGGATTCAAATAAAGATACTTTATAGTGGTGAACGAAATTATATTTTTACAGCTTTATAAAAAGTACAATAATCAAATTATAATGCGAAATATTTGACAAAATGAATACAATACAACAAACACAAAACTTGATTATAAACAACATTTTTAGTTTCACCTCCAGGAGCAAGAACATATAAATTCTTGGGTGAAGAGACCCCCCAGAACATATCACCCCAGGTCGTGAAGGATCTGCATACCAAGTTTCGATCAAATCGGTCAAGCCGTTTATTATTTACTGTGAGAATGGCAGCTGTGTACAATTTTTCCATTGACATGAATGGGTGAAAACTGATTTTCTGTTTGTAGCTCTGCCCACGTGTGCAGGTGGGCCGCGAGACCCCCAAAACATATCACCCCAGGTAGTGAGGGATCTGCATACCAAGTTTCGTTGAAATCGGTCAAGCCGTTTTTGAAGTACTGTGAGAATGGCAGCTTTTTACTTTTTTTCCATTGACATGAATGGGTGAAATCTGATGTTCTGTTTGTAGCTCCGCCCACGTGTGCAGGTGGGCCGAGAGACTCCCAGAACATATCACCCCAGGTAGTTGGAATTACTGTGAGAATGGCAGCTTTTTACATTTTTTCCATTGACATGAATGGGTGATATCAGATTTTATGTTTGTAGCTCTGCCCACGTGTGCAGGTGGGCCGCGAGACCCCCAGAACATATCACCCCAGGTAGTGAGGGATCTGCATACCAAGTTTCGTTCAAATCGGTCAAGCCGTTTTTGAATTACTGTGAGAATGGCAGCTTTTTACATTTTTTCCATTGACATGAATGGGTGAAATGTGAATTTCTGTTTGTAGCTCCGCCCACGTGTGCAGGTGGACCACGAGACCCCCAGAACATATCACCCCAGGTAGTGAGAGATCTGCTAGAACATATCACCCCAGGTAGTGGGGGGATCTGCGTACCAAGTTTTGTTCAAATCGGTCAAGCCATTTTTGCATGATCACAGCACATACACACACACACATACATACCTCCTATTTTATATATATAGATTAATTATTAAATAAACTTGGAGAAAATTTATTACCTATTGCTAAGACCAAAAACTACTTTATTCTTTTCAGTTCTAATGTACTAGAGAAAGCATTCCTTCACCAAGAACCCTAAAATTAAGAAAACACCTTGTATCTGAGACTAGGTTGAAATAGGTCCCTTTTACAGTCAGGGTGAAGGTTTAATGCTCTGCTAATGGATGGAAGTACCTAGTCATGGAAGGCTATGTGAGAAGTAGCAGAAGCATCCCATCCTGCAAGTTTGACTTGAATTGATTCCCTGAGCCTGAGAGACAACTGGTCCTTTCATATGTGATTTGAATGCTAATTCATATATTTGCATATTCATTTGCATATATTTGCATAAGGAGGGCACTATGAATTGAAAGGCTATTTTTGTGCCCTTTTGGAAGCTTTTTGGACTGAACAAGTGATAAATTATGAAATAACATTGAGCCTGATACAAAAGACCAAAGGCTACATTTTTTGTTTAATAGCAATTTTCTCACCCTGAGTTTAAATAGGCTCCCGAGGAAGGACCTTTAGCTGATGTCAGCATTGTTGGTTTTTTAAAAAGATTAATTTCTGAGTATTTTCTTAGAGTTCTGGGTTCTATGGTCAAGTTTTAATGGGGTGATTGTTGGTAAGAATCTAACTTGTGATAAACCCAGAAGAATGCAGTAGAAGTGGTCACAAAGATAATAATAACTTTATTTTTATATACCACCATATCATAAACAGTTGTAAGCGGGTTACAAGGGAATAGATTGTATACAGATAGCGACATTACAAAGAACATTCAAATTTACATTGGCATGTTAAGTTTAGTCAGGTTTATCTGGAAGAGTATTGGAAATACATCAGATTGAAGTGGGGTCAGAGAAATTTGTCAAAGAGATAGGTTTTTATTGCCTTTCTAAACATTTGGTACAAAAGTGCCTTTGAGATGAAGTTGATTAAACATTTGTTCCATTTGCCTGCTTGGAATGATAGTGTTCTATCAAGGTATCTATCTCTTGTAGGTGCAGCCCTTTAGGGATGGAAAAGCGAACAAGTAGGTACTACGTGTATTAGTTGTGCCTGGGAATTCGAATTGGTGAGACAGATAGGTTGGGGATGAACCTGTCATGGTTTTGAAGCAAAGGCAAGCAAACTTAAAAATGACCCTTGCTTCCACAGGCTGCCAGTGTAGTTTTTTGTAATATGGGCTTACATGGTCTGATTTCTTGAGGCCATAAATGAGACAGACTGCAGCATTTTGGACGACTGTCAGTTGTTTGATGGTTTTTTTTTTTAGAGATCTCAAGTATATAATATTGCAGTAGTCTAAAGTACTTAAGATGAATGATTGGATCAGAGGAATAAGTAAACAAGGCAGTTACATAGTGAGTGAGTAAGTGGGTGCGGGACAAATTCTATAAGATGTCACCAGCTTCTATCTTATTCTTTGAAAGCTCTTGTCTCAATAAACAATTGCTAGTAAATATTCAGCAATGACAGTATTTCTTTTAATTGCTGGCTGCTTGTGGCTTAATTAGATCCTGGATATTCAGTGCTAGTCTCCTGGATATTCAGGTCTGGGAAGGCTGCCAGGAGTTATCAAAGTATCACTGATATTCACAGGCAGTACCCGGATTTCTATTAGTTAACTTAAGAATGTTAATACTAGTAGTGCCTAGATAAATCCCAGTTTTGGCTCAGTTCTGTCCCAGACTACTTTGCACTCATTAGAGAGTGGTGCAGCTCTCTGCCCTAATTTTCAGCTGCACTATGGTATGTCCAGTTGAAAATCCAGGTTGCACCTGGTCAGTGAGAATTATTCGAGTGGGAGTTACTCTCTTAGAAAACTGACCATAAGGAGCTGATTCTATAAACAGTGCCTAAATTGGCCAGCGCCAGTGGCGTAGCTAGGGTGAGAGGCACCTGAGGCAGTGGCACCCTTCCCCCACCCCATCTACTCCTTCCCTACCCCCTTCTGCCACCGCATGCACTCCTTCCCACATACCTGTCTTGCATTTGCGGCACGAGCAGCAACTCCAACCTGCTGCTCACGCCAGCTTCAGCTCTTCCTCTGACATCACTTCCTAGGTGCGGGTCCAGGAAGTAACATCAGAGGAAGAGCCGACACAGGTTGAGGTTGCTGCTCACGCTGCTAATGTTAAAGAGGTATGAGGGAAGGATCGCACGTGTGTGGGGGAGGGGGAAGGAGCAGGGTGGCGGAGAGAAGGGTGGGTACTTGTGCCCCCACCACAACGGTGCATGGGGAAGACCATTCCCCCTGCCCTCCCTAACTACACCACTGGCCAGCGCCTAGAAAATTGGTGCCAGCTGTGTATCAATCATGGCTAGCGGCATCTATGTAAAACTTAGGCGCCTGAAATGTAGGTGAGGGTTTTAAAGGCCTACATTTCAGGCCCCTACGTTTCTGGAGAGTCATGCTTAGCAGCGACTATGTCACGCTCCACCCATTGAAATGCCCACTTAGGTGTAAGGCAGCGTCTCTAAGCACCATGTAAAAGGTGACTATCACCCAATTAAGTCCCCCCCCTTATTGAGGCTTTTAAGGGTATTTTGCCAATTAACCCCCTTCCCCCCCTTTTAAGAAGCCATGTTAGTTGTTTTTTTTTTTTTTTTATCACCGGCCACAGTGGTATTAGCTCTGACGCTCATAGGAATTCTATGAATGTTGGAGCTAATACCGCTGTGGCCACTGATAAAAAAGCCTAATACGGCTTCATAAAAAAAAGGTGGGGGGCAAGTTAGACGCCTTTATAGAATCAGCCCCTAAGCCTATAAGTTGTCACCAGCTTCTTTAATCTAGAGAATGACACGGGGACAGATTTTTGCCCATCCCCGCAAGAACTCAATTTCCCCATCCTGTCCCTGTGAGTTGTCACTGTTCCTGTCCCTTTCCTGTAAGCTCTGCTTTAACCGCACAAGCCTCGAACACTTATGATTTTAAAGGGTTTGAAGCTTGTGCAGATGAGGACGGAGCTTAGGCATTGGTGGAATGAGGCATTATGACATCACAATCTGAGCTCTAGAATGTTGCTACTTATGATTTTAAAGTGTTTGAGGCTTGTACAGATGAGGATGGAGTTTGCAGGAAAGAGGCAGGGGTAGGAAAAGAACTCGCTGGGACGGGAAAAATTTGTCATCGTGTCATTTTCTAATCTTTTAAAACTATGATGTTAGCTCATGAGTTGCTGCTGACTTACAGTCTGTTAGTCTATCCTTTATCACTGTAATTTTGCATTCTGTTCTAAGGAATGTCCTTATGATGTGTTTCTTTCAAATTTTAAAGAATTAATCTGATTTGAAGTCCCACTGTTCTCCAAACCAAATCATTTAAATGAAACAGTTCAATAATAAAATAAGGTGTTGTACAGCTGTTTTGTGTGATCCGTAGGGATTGCTCCAGTGGCTATAGCTGTAATGGAATAATAGCACAAACAATCTTTATACAATTATTCAATGGACTCTTCAGATGCAGTGATGTGTGTCGTTTGGCCAGAGCCCAGTCCTAATGGTTCTGAAGTGCTATGATGACAAAGTACATTGTGATCTCCTGCCTGGCTGAAAGGTGCTGAGTGTAGCACAAATTATTTTCAATCTGCTGGGATAGATTATTTTCTACATCCGTTGCTCAGAATAGTATCATTAAGAAAAATAACAAATATCAGCTGAAAATGGTCTTATGAGAAGACCTGGTGACTAACAAAGCATTATGGGGTCAGTGCCAGCGCGCAGCTATTGCTCACCCTAGGCAAATCTTTAGATATGTCCCTTCCCCCACCCAACCCAGCTTTCCCTCCTCTCTCCCCTTCCCCACAAATTATAATCATAGCTATTTCCCTCTTTTTCTCATTCTCCTCACAATAGCATCAGGATACTAACTTCTACGTCGGTAACCTTCTTTTCCACTCATTCCTCATGCCTGCTACAGTCAATCACATTTATCCATCTAGAAATCCACCCCCCCCCCCTCCACCCCCACTGCCCCTGCCTCATAACAAGGTGTTTCTGGCTCTGGCACACAACAGGTTAAGTTGCAGAGCAATTGTCCACTCTCCTCTACCTGAGACAGAGTAGTGAGCAGAAGTGGTTCACAGCAGTTGAGAAAAAAAACAAATGGTTTCCTGCTTCAGCGTCACCCCTTCTGGTATGTAAGATTAGTTCTGGTCCCCTCTAAGTCCATGGGACTCCCATGGGGGTGGACGCAGGTCCTGTGGGGTTCCCACAGAAATGTAGTGCCAAGCCAACCTACGTATCCTTTCCTTGTGCTGTGGCCACCATCTCATTGCTGACCAGGAGGTAGGACTGGGAGGTCGCACTCACCAACTGCCAGGCACGTGCATGTGGTGATTGATGATTGGAGACTGAAACCTCCAGCTCCGCCTCCTGATGCAGTTACTTCTTTTTTATGAGTGCGGGTAGGGAAGGAGGAGATTCTAGCAGGGATGGGTGGGTACTTGGGCGGACCTTCATTGACCCCATTCTGATAGGACAGCTCCTCTAAGCCACATCCTCAATACCAGTTGATGCACAGTAGGGGATACAATTGTCATCCTGGCCATCAATGCTTTTTTTTTTTTGGGGGGGGGGGTGAACTGGAACTTTCATGGACTGCAGCAAATTGCATCTGTTCCCACACGGAAGCTGGAATGAAAAAAGGATGCTGCCACTGGCCCCCCACCCTGATCACAAATAGCCATGTTCCCTCCCTCCCTGAGACTGAAAGGGATATTGTCACAGCCCACCTGGGTAGGGTTACTAGAGTTTCCATCTGGAAAATCTGGACCCCCCCTATCCCCGCCCCATCACATCCCAGTTCTGCCCCATAACGCTCCCAAGCCCACCCAGGCCCCGCCTCCAATCCCGCCGCATAATAAATAAAATAATTAGGTTAGATTTAATGACTAGAAACATGAAGAAGTGTACTGTTTTATTATGGGAATTATGTTCCTAGATTTGTTCTTATTGTAATTCGCCCAGAGCTAATCATGGTAAAGTGGAATAGAATTGTTTTGATTAGGTTAGATTAGATCAAATAAATAAATAAATTAGGGGTCCTTTTATTAAGGCACACTAACCGATTTAACACGCGCTAAAGATTAGCACACACTAAGGGCTCTTTTTACGAAGGTGCGCTACGGGTTTTACCGCACGCACCGGATTAGCACGCGCTATAGTGTGCGCTAGCCAAAAATCTACCGCCTGCTCAAAAGGAGGCGGTAGCGGCTAGCGCGCGTGGCATTTTAGCGCGTTAAGGCCCTAGTGCGCCTTTGCAAAAGGAGCCCTAAATGCCAAGGCATCCATTATATTCTATGGCCGCCTTAGCATTTAGCGTGCCTTAATAAAAGGACCCCTTAATTAATTAATTAATATTATTTGTGCTTTTTTTCTAAAGAGGAAGCTCTGTCTGGCACTAGACTATGCACACTGCCAAAACAAGCTTCGTGAATATAAATATTTATTTATGATTAATAAAAAAGTTTCAGATCTCTTATATTTAAAATATAATAAATAAACCGGAAACAGAGAATGAGTACTGTATTGAGAAAAGCCAGGACATGATATGGTTTTGCCACAGTTTAAGTGACTATAAGAGGAAAAGAATACTTTGTAAAATACGAGCATATTCCCCCCATTAGTGTACAACACGGTGACGACTGAAGTAAAACTCCTGCCTGAAGATATAATTACATCTCCTTTAAGGTTGGTTGTTATTTTTTTTTTTGCTTTATCTTGCCAATGGTCTCAAGGGTAACTGGTGATGTGTTCCACTTCACACTCTTCTAGCATCTTGTCCTGAGGCTTCAACCTCTTCCCTGATTTAGAAATACAGGAAAAAATAGAAATGCTGAGCACAGTTTAGTATTTATTCTGGACTTACTATAAATACCATCTTTTGCAGTGTATAACCCGTTTGCTTAATAAGTCCCTCAGAAAGCTCTGATAAAGTCTAGTCATCTTGCAGGAGAATAAAACCTGGTTTTCCCTTCTCTTCAGGCTATGATGCAATTTCTGCTTTTCAGAGACGGCATTTTGGAATAAATGTTTAGGAATGGTATTTTCATGTGCACCAAAGTTTAGTTGGCTGGGATGTGCGGAGAAGGTGACAAATAAGAATCAAGAGAGTATCGCTAGCTGCGGCCCTATGTGAAATTACAGCTAAATATAAGCAATCCATTGGACCTACAGTATCAGACAGATTGATCAGACTAAGGGCTCCTTTTATCAAGCTGCGCTAGCGGTTTAACGCGTGTAATAGCATACGTTAAACCACCGGCCATGCTAGCCGCTAACGCCTGCCTTGAGCAGGCGGTAGTTTTTTGGCCAGTGCGGGGGTTAGCGCATGATTAAAAATCACGCTTGCTAACCCCGCTAGCGCGGCTTGATAAAAGGAGCCCTAAAAGAGGTTTGAGATCTGGAGTAGAAAATGACACGGTGGTTGTTACCCGCGGCTAGCCACGAGTAGCCGCGGGTAACCCGCCAAAATGGGAAGAGAAAATTAGTGGTAGCTGCGGGGACGGGGACAAGGCCATTCACCGCCCCGTGAAGCGGTGAATGGTCTCGTCTCCGCAGTGAAGCCAGCATGGATCGCACGGTCCAGCATCCCCACCCGATCGCCGCATCCCACGTCCTGCCATCTCCCTCCCTCCACCTCATCTTAGGTGCTTGCCAAATCTGAGTTTAATTCTTCTCCCAGCCAGCATGCTTTCAATAAGTCGCACGTGCGCAGCTGCTTGAATTGTTGAATCTCCTCTGACGCAACCGGAAACAGAAAGTTGGGTCAGAGGAGAAGATTCAACAGCTCAAGCAGCCGTGCGCGTGGCTTATCGAAAGCGTGTGGCTGGGAGAAGAATTAAAGTCAGACTCGGCAGGCACCTAAGGTGAAGTGGAGGGAGGGAGATGGCAGGACGCGGCAATCGGGCGGGAGGGTGCTTCTGGACCACGCGATCGGTGATCGTGCATGTTTCCTCACATTAGGAAGGAGGGAGTGGACAGTACTCGTGGGGACGGGGCGGGCACAGTGATCGCAGGGATGGGGCGGGGACAGTGGTTGCGGTGACGGCGACAGGGCGGGGACAGGGCGGTTACTGGGATGGTGGTCGCAGGGACGGAGCGGTGACAGGGATGGTGGTCGCAGGGACGAGGCGGCAACGGGGACAAAATTGTTCCCCGTGTCATTCTCTAATCTGGAGCAATGACAGATCCCCGTCGAGGACATTTTAAGCAGGAGCAGGAAGAGTGGACACACTTATCCACCTTATTATCATCAGTGTAGAAGCCAAACACTATTCATGAGATGTTTGCAGCTCAAAGGCGAAGGGGGTATTTTTCTTTATGGTGAGCATAAGATCAGACCTATGAAAGGACACATGATTGGCCTCTCTAATGGGCTGCAGGAAAGGAATAGGGGAATTTGGGGAATGGGGCAAGGAGAGGGGCTGGGAGGGAGGAGAGCTGGTTGGTTTTTCAAATGTAAGTTTGTTTCTTGTTTATATTTTGTATTATTATAAATATATGCTTTCTTTAATAAAAAATTAAAGTTTAAAAAAAAAAACCACATCAGCCAAATTAAATGTTGCTTTTAAACAACATTATAAAGCCAGAACAGACTTTCAACAAGGAGGATGGTTTAACTCAGTGTCTCTCAAACGTTCTCATAGCCGGGGCACACTAAAGGTAGTGGTCACGGCTTGAGGCACCTAGAAGTGTGCGGGCGTTGCCGTAATGGCATCACGCGTCGACATCCGCATGTGCAGAGACCCTCCAGATGGGCCCTGAGAAACCAGCAGGGGGTGCCAGCAGGGAAGAGGCCCGGAGAGAAGGAGAGGCACTGACGCCAGCTGATTGACCACAGCAGTGTTTCTCAACTACTTCAAGCTAAGTACCCCCTAAGTCTAACAAATATCAACTGAGTACCCCAACCACAGATCTCCCTAGGCCCACCCAAGCTCTGCCCCAGATCCCATCCCCTTTACTAATTGTAATGCGATTTTTTTTCCATTCATTTTTCATATACACACAATATACATAGGGTTAAAAAAAGTGCCAGATTGGAGCCAGAGATGTGAGTTTCAATATTGTGACTAGTGTGGCTTAAAGATTAGAAGACAGCCCACTGTTTATCATTTTGTCCTCTTTGTACATCTAGTACAGATCTGGAGTCATGGTCTACCTCCGGGGCTCTTTGAGCTCCTAATGTGAGCCTTTCACAGTCCACTTCTTTGGGCACCCTCTATAATGCTGGCCGGTCCTGGATTTGTCTTTCGGCTGTTTACAGCATAAGACATAGACTCTGTCACAGGGAGTTTATTAAATCAACTGTACAACAGAGTAAAAATGTCAAAAGCCAAACAGTCAGGGACACTGCCATTTTCCCCATGATTTATTAATTTTGTGTTGTCCAATAAACCCCTGCCTATAAATGAATAGGTGCAATAGAGGCAGGATTTATAGTCAATGTCACTCATTTCATTCCCCAAATCCCTTGCAAGTCCCTTGTGCTCTGTTTTAGGATTATACGCTGTTTTTTTAAAAAATCTATTATCATTTTGAGCAATTTACGTTCAGCTGACAATTTTGCCCAGGAAACAGAAGGTGTAAGAACATTATGAAATGGTTTTTACTTTTAAAAGACATGAAATATTTTTAGTCTGGTAGGAAATCACAAACCTTCCCTTTCTTGCTCTGTAGATAGATTCATCACAGCAGTCTCACTCAGACATCCAGCGTCTTCCTCATTTAAGAATGCTTGTAGAGCATCAGAAAACAGCTTCACATCTGTTTCTCGTGGTGAAGACAATTCATCGCACAGTTTCAAAGTGGTCTCGCAACTGCTTCAAAACTAATTGGGGAAGAAAAATACACAGGGCCCGAGCTGTAGAGGAGAGGGACATTGTTTTGATTCATGTGGCTCTATAATCAGATCCATAAGGCCCCAGTCATTTTTCCTTGTCTGGATATTGTTTGTTGTGTTATCCTTCCCACTATAGAAAAGTTTGTGTGTTGTATGTTTGTCACTTTTAAAGCCTATGAGGCTCATTTTCAGAATTGAAAGATGTCCAAAATACGGCATAAAGTGGCACTCGGCCATTTTTCTCGCCAAAACATCCCAGCCGCCATTTTCGAAACAGAGTTTCTAGACATTCCTGCTAGGCTTTTTTGGCTGCAGTGCATAAAAATCTCAAAGGGGTATGTTGGAGGCACGTTTTGGGAGAGATTTGAGTGGAATAATGAGTCAATTAGCACCAATAATTGGGATCTTAGGGCCAGATTCTATAAACGGCGCTGATCGGTGCCTTGGCACAGCTGTCAATCTGAAAAACAGCGCTGTTTATAGAATCATGCCTAGATGTGCCTAATTTAGTGGTAACTACGTCAGACACCTAACGATGCTTAAGTCAACCACACCAATTGCCTGCCCATAACCATGCCTACTTTAAACATAGTGTGGGTTGAACGCCGCGGCCATCTTTTGGTTATTGACGGCATGTTTAGTATGAAGTTAAACTATGGTAGGTTTTGATACTTGATTTTAAATGTTTTGATACTAAGCAAGTAATATTTTACATTGATAGGATTTTTCCTGTGCTTTATGTTCCCGCAGACTCCCCAGCCTTGACAAAGATAAGCGAAACGCGTTGGCAAGGGGGAATAGCACCTTAATGCTGGGACAGCACTGGTGAACCATGCAGATTACAGGTAGCATATTCTATATAAAAAAAAGCTAAGTGGTTTAAATATTTAATTTATTAAGAAGATAAGTGAAAAGAATAAGAATGATGATAGTCTATAGAAAAATATAAAAACAAAAATACAAAAAATATATAAACACTTGAAATATGAGAATACCAGCAGGGATTAATGATGAATTGACAGACCGGATGAGTATCTTAAACTCTAAGGTCAATATCTGATATCCTGTTGCTACAATTCTCTTGTTGTACTTTTTATGAACATTCTTTGAGTTACCCATTGAATTAGTGTCTGTACTTTAAATATATGAGTAGAAGGCTTCAAAATGATAAAGTCTTTATAGAAGGATGAATCATATACAGTACTTCAAAGGGCAGTTATAGTTCAAACCTCCCTTGTACTCCTCCTATTTCTATATGATTGTATCAGAAAGTTTCCCAGGCCCTCAGCGGTGCCACCATAGGTTCAATAAACTATCATAACCAATGGATTTATGCCCCTAATCGTCATCGGGTACCTGGTATATAGAAGTCTGATATTTTGTCTATATTTGTGATTTTTCAATTTTTCAATAAGTTAAATAATTTAATAATTTAAATGCTTTAAATAGTAGAAGTGCTTAAATGATAAATGCTATGCACTAGCTTGGGTGGTTAGCCTAGAGGGACAGAGTCGCCAACATGTTTCACCCCGTTAAGGTTTCCTCAGGGCAATATCCCTGCAATAAAAAACCAACTTTAATAATCCAAAAACTACAAAACATGCCTGTGGATTATACTAATATCGTTCTCTTACCTCATAACTATACACTCAACACGACGCGGCCACCCGTACTGTGATCAAAGATGGCCGCGGCGTGTACTGTAGCTTCTTAAATATTCTCTCTCCCAGCTGAGACCGACGTCATCGGGTGAACCCGGAAGCGCGGGAATAACTGCGAAACCGGGGAAACCCGCGGGAGGAAATTCAAAGAGTTAAACTCACTCCTGCTTTACTGTCCATAGACAGGGAACTGAAACAAAACCTCACCAGAGAGATTGCCATTCTAATTCTGCGTTCAACCTATAAGGGGTAACAGAGTTAAGTTGGTATATCCACTTCTGTTCCAGGAAATTGAGTTTTGCTTCCAAATTACCTTCTTGTCCCTGAAAATCAATGGCATCAATCACACGCCATCTAATCTGATCGATGGAATGATTTTTAGCCAGCCAATGGGTCACCAGGGGGGCTGTCAGGGTTTCAGTGAAAATCCTAGACTTGTGTTCGTTAAGTCTAACTTGGATGGCCCGCTTAGTGCGTCCTACATAAACTAAGGGGCATGGGCAAATGATGATATACACAACCCAAGTAGACCTACAAGTGGTATGGATTCTAGCCCGAATGGTGCGTCCCGTGAGAGGGTCCCGCCATATACTACCCTCGACGGTCTTGTCACACCATTGGCAGTGGGAGCAGTGGGTGGTGGGCTCTATTAGACAACATTGGCCCATCCTGAGGACTTTGAGGGGTTTGCAGGAATTTCCTCTTATAGCTTACACCAGGGGCACCACGATCGGTCAGATGCTCACTCGCCAAGTTCGCCCTATGGACAACCAGGCAGCCCATACTAAATGCTCCCACTGCCAATGGTGTGACAAGACCGTCGAGGGTAGTATATGGCGGGACCCTCTCACGGGACGCACCATTTGGGCTAGAATCCATACCACTTGTAGGTCTACTTGGGTTGTGTATATCATCATTTGCCCATGCCCCTTAGTTTATGTAGGACGCACTAAGCGGGCCATCCAAGTTAGACTTAACGAACACAAGTCTAGGATTTTCACTGAAACCCTGACAGCCCCCCTGATGACCCATTGGCTGGCTAAAAATCATTCCATTGATCAGATTAGATGGCGTGTGATTGATGCCATTGATTTTCAGGGACAAGAAGGTAATTTGGAAGCAAAACTCAATTTCCTGGAACAGAAGTGGATATACCAACTTAACTCTGTTACCCCTTATGGGTTGAACGCAGAATTAGAATGGCAATTGTCACACCCACGCTCTCCGAGAACACCTTGAGCCGTCGGGTAGTGACATGAAGCTTGTTACTGGCGTGGTCCCTTTAGAATTAGGGTCACCTTTCAAGTTGGTAGTCGCTGGCAAACGCACCACTAAGCTTATTCTCCAAGGGTTTTGAAAAAAATCACACTTTGTCAGAATGGCCTTGGTGAAAACATAAGCTTTTATTCGGCCACCGGCCGTAGAATTACTGTGCCGCTCCAGGTTTTCCTGGTAGCATGAACATCATTCAAAAACAACAGAAAAAGTTCATTTCACTCCTGGTCACCAAGCAAGCAGCTCTGGACTTGATTGGTAAAACACATACAGTCCTTAATGTGCCATGAGGCTAGGAGGTGACACAGTTAGCACCAATAACTCTCCATTGTAGCTTTACAGGAGAGACATTCTTGTTCATGATTGAGAAATATTCTGTGCTTTCCTACAGTGCTCTTAATCTCTCCAGCTGGGCTGGACTTTCTCCATAGTCCCGAGCAGGCTTTTCCCTGAGAGGGTTAATTTCACTCTTCCTATGAGGCAGGCAGACTAATTGAATTAGTTAGTTGCTATGGCAATTTCTTTACAGCTGGGCACTTTCACGGAGTGTGGAAGTCAGGAAATTCTGGGCTTTAAAACTAGCCAGCATTACAACCTGGCGTTTGGTTCAGCTGTGCACATACCCTGCAGAGGAGATTACTGTATCCTTTCCACACTTCAGCAAAACAGCATGTGAAATTGCAGTACAGGATTATTTCCCTAGTAACTCCCACAGTCATTAGCTCAAAGAGCAAACAGCAAAATACAGCCTAAACAAGACCTCTGTTCACAGACCTTTTCAGGATATTCAGCTCTCCATCTCCTCTGGCCAGCTTTCCTGTATAGCCCCACTTTCCTCCAACACCATGGGTTCTGGGGGAAGGAATTCAGTGGCCAAATTACCAGCCTGTTCCTCAGTCATTTCCCAGTCAGTGCTGAGGAACTGCTCAGCCCCGTCCTGCCTCTGCTCTATTGCCAAGCCTCGTTCTGCTTCTCCTCCTTCCTCCCTCTGCTCTCTAACGAGCCTGGCTTTAAGCTGAGGGGAAGAACCACTCCCCCTTGGCTTTGGATGGGGGAAGGGAATTCCTTCCTCAGCCCATGCCGTTTCTCTGAGGGAAAACTGCTTGTGAGCTTTCTGCCTTACAGGCAATGGACAATAGCAAGGCAGCTTCTTCCTGCCTGGCTTTGGGACTGCTTCAGGTAAGTCTAAGCCTTCCTGTTCTATTTCCATTTCATTGTCACTCACCAGGTAGTCAGCTAATTTATTGTCCTGGGCACTGACCTGATCAGCCCTTCTGCACTGGGGTTTATATACTTTCCTTAATTTCCCTGTGGCAAACCTTGGGAAAGACGTCCGTTTGTCACATTCCCCCACACTTAAAAGCTGACCACCTGGTTTAGATAGGGTACCCCCTGTGTTTTCTGGGATACGCGACAAAATGTCCACGTTTGTGTTTAGCTTCCCTGGCCGATGTACCACCTTGAACTTAAATGTCTGAAGGGCCAGATACCATCTTGTAAGTCTCGCGTTATTATTGCGCATCGTATTAAGCCACTTCAGAGCGGCATGATCGGTAACCAGCGTGAATGGCCTATCTTGCAGGTAATGCTCCAGTACCTGGACTGCCCATTTTACCGCTAGGCACTCCTGCTCTACAGTAGCATACCTTCTTTCATTCGGATGCAACTTCCTGCTAAGGAAGAGTACTGGGTGTTCTACCCCCTGGTGTTCCTGGCTCAGAACAGCCCCCAACCCTGTACCTGATGCATCTGTCTGCAGCACCAATGGTTGGGCGAAGTTGATGGCTCTCAGCACCGGCCGTGTACATAGCTTATTCTTAAGTGCCTCGAAGGCCTGGCTGCTAGAGTTTCCCCAACACAAGATCTCAGGGCTTCCCTTCCTCAGCATGTCGGTAAGTGGCCCTGCCTGTGATGCGAAGTGTGGAATAAAACGCCTATAGTATCCTATGAGTCCCAAAAAGGCTCTTAGCTGTTTTTTGTTGTTGGGTTGTGGGTATATGCGGATACACTCTACTTTATCCACTATGGGTCTTATATGCCCTCTTCCCACAATGTACCCCAAATACCGGACCTCCCGCTGGGCCAAGAAGCATTTCTTCGGGTTTGCTGTCAACCCCGCATCCCTTAAAGCCTTCAGTACTGCTGCCACATGCCCCAGATGTTGTTCCCATGTTGCTGAGTGGATTACGATGTCGTCAATATATGCGTCCGCGTAATCATAGTGGTCCCGGAGCACTTCGCGGACTAGGCGTTGGCAAGTCGCAGCTGCCCCATGAAGGCCAAAAGGCATCCGCCTAAACTGAAACAACCCCCTTGGGGTGCTGAACGCCGTTTTGGGTCGCGCGGTGTCCGTGAGTGGGATCTGCCAGTATCCCTTTGTTAAATCTAATGTTGTTAGGAATTGGGCTTGCCCCAGCCTATCTAGTAGCTCGTCTACCCTTGGCATAGGGAAGGCATCGAACTGGGACACCTCATTCAATTGCCTAAAATCAATGCAGAACCTTGGTGTACCGTCAGCCTTGGGGACTATCACGATAGGACTACACTAAGGACTCTGCGAAGGCTCTATTACTCCTAGGTCCAGCATTTCCTGGACCAGTTCCTGCACTGCTTTTTTCTTTTCTTCTGACAGCCTGTAGGGTCGGACCCGTACCACCTTACCCGGATTTGTTGTAATATCATGGGTCACTAAGTCTGTTGTCCCCGGTAGTGGTGAAAAGACATCCCCAAACTGCTCGATGAGTGCCTGTACTTGCTGATACTGCCCTTGGGAGAGATCAGTCCCTATGTTCACCTCCCCTTGTATCTCAAATTCTGTCACTTGGGGCCCTAAATCTTCCTCCGGTCCCCGTTGAGCCAGCAGAGCAATGCCATCCCTGTCCTTCCAGGGTTTAAGTAGATTAATGTGGTATGTCTGGATGCGGCCTTTATTATCCCTTACTCGATAATCCACATCCCTCACTTTATCCGTAATCCTAAATGGGCCCTTCCACTGAGCCAAGAACTTATGCGTATCTGTGGGAATTAGCACCAATACCTGGTCTCCCACCTTTAACTGACGTGACTTCGCCTTCCTATCGTAATAGGCCTTTTGCCGCTGTTGACTCCACTCCCACTTTTCCTTGGCCTGGCTAAGAGCTTGTTTCAAACCCTCCTTAAGTCGTGCCAGATAAGAGATGATGTTACTACCAGCTTCTTCTGGAAAATTCCATCCATCTCTAAGCATGTCCAACACTCCTCTCGGCGGGCGCCCAAACAACAGCTCGTAAGGGCTTACCCCTAGAGAGTCCTGTACTTTCTCCCGGGCTGCAAAGAGGGCGAAGGGCACTAGCAAATCCCAGTCTTTCGGCTCCTTTCCAACCCCTTTCTTCAACATCTGTTTGAGGGTCTGGTTAAACCGCTCTACCATCCCATTGGCCTGGGGGTGGTAAGCCGAGGTTTTGATGTGCCTCACTCGAAATCCTTCCCAGAACATCCTCATTCCTGCTGACAGGAAATTGCTCCCCTGATCCGTAAGGACCTCTCTGGGAAACCCCACCATGCAAAATAGTCCCAGAAGTTCTTTCATGATAGCGGTGGATGTGGCCTTCCTAATGGGAAAAGCCCAGGGGAACCGTGTAGCCACATCCATGACCACCAAGATGAAACTGTTCCCCCTAGGGGTCTTTTCTAAGGGACCTATTATATCCATCGCTATGCGCCGTAATGGTTCCTCAATGACTGGGATAGGTATGAGAGGTGCCCTCGCTGGTCTAGCCAAGGAGAGCTTCTGACAGGTTGGGCAGGACTGGCAGAACTTTATCACTTCTTGTCTACTCCCTGGCCAGAAGAATCGTCTGTCAACCTGACTAAAGGTGGCTTCAGCCCCCTTGTGTCCTGACAGAGGATGGTCATGCGCCACCCGGAGGACTAAGCTCCTAAATCCCCGGGGCACTACCAATTTCTGTTCTCTATTCCCTGTGTGGCTTCCCGGCACTTCCTTATACAGTAGCCCTTGTTTTATAACCCACCGGGTTTCTCCCTCTTGTCTACCGGCTGCTCGCTGCCACTCCTCCCTCAATGTGGGGTCGGCTTTCTGTTCCGCCTTAAAAGTCGGGAAGGTTTCCATGACTTCCCTAGGCAACCAGGGTACTCCCCTGGTGTTGCTAGCTCGTGCCATCGCCTGACCCCTCCTTTGCTGTTGCTTCCTCCTCTGGGTGTGTGTCCCCCGTACTCCCCTCCCTTGGGGTCTCTGGAAGACTTCCCCTGTGAAAGGAAAGATCCTCCCCAACTCTGGTTCAGGCTCCCTCCTAGGCGGCCCTTGAGAACGGGTGTTCACCAGACACCGTTTGTTCCCCATAGCTTCTGGGAACCCCTGCCAATCACGACCCAATATAATTTCAAAGGGAGCTTCGGGGACTATCTCTATGGGGGGTTCTATATACCTTATCGTTATACCTGATAAGGGTATACCGCACCGGGTATTGCCTACTGTCCCCGTGGACACACCTAATTTTAACCCTGTTCCTATTTTCCCCCGCACTTTCTCTAGGAAACACCTCTTTCCACAATTGGCGGGCCATCATGAACTGGTCCGCCCCTGAGTCCAACAATGCTTCCACTTCATGTCCCCCTATGGCCACCATTAGGAAGTACCCCCCTTGGGTCCCTACTTCTTCTTTACGGGCACCCCAAGCCACTCTGGGGCTTCCTGTTTCTTTACATGCCCACTGCCAATGTCCTTTTCCCCCACACTTAAAGCATCGAACCTCATTGGATGTAGTTCCTTTCCTCTGAGGTGCAATACCCTGGGCTCTGGGCACCCTATTCCCGCTAGGTGACATATCCCCAGATGTGTGTGTTGGGGCGGGTGTGGGTGGGTATGTTCTGTACACAGGCCTTACAATATCCACCCTACTTTGGGCATCTACATATGCCTCTACCACCTGCAAGGTTTGTGTCAGATCTTGACATCCCTGCCTACGCACCCATTCCTGACTTTTCGGAGGCATTGTTTCTAGAAATTGTTCCATTACTATTTCCGCAAACAGTGCCCCAGGGTCTGCTAACATAGGTTGCAACCACCTCTCCGCCATCTTGGTTAGGCGTTGAAGCACAACCTTAGGCCTCTCTTTCTCGTGCCACTGCATGCCACGGAAAGCCTGCCTGTAGTGTTCTCTCGTAAACCCCAAAAAATTCAGAATGTGTGTTTTAATGGCATGATAATTATTGACGATTAGGGGCATAAATCCATTGGTTATGATAGTTTATTGAACCTATGGTGGCACCGCTGAGGGCCTGGGAAACTTTCTGATACAATCATATAGAAATAGGAGGAGTACAAGGGAGGTTTGAACTATAACTGCCCTTTGAAGTACTGTATTTTAAACATAGGCATCATTAGGCATCATAGGCATGGGAGGGCATCTCCACTTAGGCATCTCTAGGCATCCTAAGAGTTCAGCGTCAAACTCTTAAATTGATTCATTCATGGGATTTTTTTGTGGTGGGGGGGGTTTGTTTTGATTGGCTGAAAACCGACATTGCCAATTACCATGCCAATTAAAAAATAAAAACTGGCCATGGTTTCCAAAAGCAGACATTACTTGGCAGCTGCAATTTGGGTGGCATTTATAGAATCCCCCAGTTAGTGAGCAATTATTGGCACGAATCAGTTGCAATTAAAAGTTACTTATGTAAATATAAGGGCTTTTAGTGGCTAGACAAAAAAAGGGGGCATGGAAATGAATGGCTCATGGGTGGATTGGGGGCGATCCATGGATTTACACGTGCAGTAATAATCAAAGAGGGATCCATGCCTAATTTAGGTGCGAGCATTTGCACCACACATCAGGTGTGGTTCCCAGGCAGTAAGTGCTATTCTTTAAACCACGCCTAACTTTAAGCACTGTTTAAAGAATAACACTCAGGGCTCCTTTTACCAAGGTGCGTTAGGGCCTTAATGCGCAGAACAGCGTGCGTGCTAGCCGCTACCGCCTCCTCTTCAGCAGGCGGTAGTTTTTCGGGTAGTGTATGCTATAGCGCGCGCTAATCCGGTGCGTGCGCTGAAAACATTAGAGTACCTTTGTAAAAGGAGCCCTCGGTGTGTTTTATTCAGCGCTGATTTTTGTGAACACCATAATAGAATCGAGCCTTATATCAGTTGGTTCATCGTTATCCACTCGTTTGTTTACACCTTCAAAGAGTTTAAATAAATTGGCAAAGCAAGATATACCTTTGCTGAAGCCGTTCTGACTCATTCCCATTAAGCTGTTTCTATGTATGTGGTTAATAATTTTGGGCAAACACCAAAACAAGAAAAAGGACTAACGTTCCACAAGAAAACTGATGAATCCAAAGATTAAAAAAAAGTGGAACAGAAGGTCCTGGATGTTCAGGAAGCTACTAATGTAACTGTTTATTGTATTCAAATTATCATATAAGTACAAAAAGTCTGTGGCATAGATGTTACAGTGATTTCACTATATGCATGATGCTCATGAAATTTGTTATGTGAACCGTATCCTACACGGGCCGCATTTTGGCATGACTTTGCCTTCCTCAGTTACCCTCTCTTTTACTAAGGTGCGCTAATCGAATTAATGCACGCTAAACGCTAACATGTCCATAGACTAACATGCATGCGTTAGCGTTTAGCGTGCGCTAAATCAATTCGCGCGCGCTAATCGGTTAGCGCACCTTAGTAAAAGAGGGACTTAGTGTTGGTGTGAACTTCTTTCAGGAGTACTACATTATCAGTTTGTTCAAGGATTACTTGTTTTTTTAAATAAGGTTCTCTGTATTTATTCACCATAACATCTCGGACCCCTGAGGAAGGAGTGTTTCCGAAACACGGACCGTGTCGGGTTCTGTGTCTTCATATTAGAGAACCACTTTTTTTTTCTTTTGGAATGCTACATTGTATTCTCTCCAATAAAGATTTTTGCACTTTGTACATCATATCTGCAGTTTTTCTCCTTGTTATGGTCGTTTGATTTTTTACTGCAGATTCGTTGGATTGTTTTTTTTGTTTTGTTTTGTGGTGAATTTCTTTCGCCATGAGCAGTTTTAGTTAGGAGCTGCAATATCTGCATCAAATGTTTTATGTGGCTTGGAATTGTGTCTCACACTCACAGCTATTTCGCTTATATTCAGGTCACAGATAATCATCAGGACCCCTGAGGAAGGCAAAGTCGCGCCGAAACACAGCCCGTGTAGGGTCTGGTTCACATGACAAATTCTGTGAGCATCAAGCATATGCAAAATCACTGTAGCATCTATGTCACAGACTTTTTGTACGTAAGAGGTTGTTGTTATCACATAATATTTTGAACACAATAAACAGTTACAGTAGTAGCTTCCTGAACATCCAGGAACTTCCATTCCACTTTTTTGTTCCCAAGTTTCCAAGTTTATTAAAAATTTGTTATACCGCCTTATCAAATATTTCAAGGTGGTTGTACAATAAAATCAAGGGGGGAACAAATAGTAACAAAGAAACGACATCATCAATGAAGACGACAGACAAATAAGACCAAATGACATACTGAAACGAGAGGAAATGGGAGAACTAAAATATAAATAAAGAAAAGAGAGAAACACAGGAAAATACATAAGGGCAAGGTAACACTTAGCAGTCCAACTGAAGTGGACTGAAATTCAGTTTATAAAATCCTTAAAAGGACAGTCAAACTTGGAAAGCATCTTTAAAAAGGAACGTTTTAAGGAAGGATTTGAATTTCTCCATAGATGTTGGCTCTCTTAAGGAGTTAGGCATCGAGTTCCAAAGGGAAGGAGCGACAACTGAAAAAATGGAATTTCTCCTGGTATTGATGTGTCTAAGTGATGGGACTACTAATAAATTTTGATCGGAGGATTGGAGGGTGCGTGGTGAAGAGTATGGGATCATAAGTTTGTTGATAAATTCCGGCTGTCCTATTTTTCTTGTTTTAAATGTCAGCAGTAATGTTTTGTAAGTGATACGGTGATCGATAGGAAGCCAATGGGCTTTAATCAGGAGGGGAGTGGCATGGTAGAATTTCTTGGCCTTAAATATGATTTTAACGGCAGTATTCTGGACTATCTGTAGACGTCTGGTCTCTTTTTTTGGAACTCCATGATATAAAGCGTTACCATAGTCCAGGCAAGAGATGACCAGGGAATGAATAAGAATATTTAAAGCAGAATAGTCTTTTGTTTAATAATTTTGGGCTCCTTTTACAAAGCAGTGGTAGCGGCTGCTGTAGTAATCACTCCAATGCCCATACGATTGTAATGATTGTTGGAGCATTTGCTGTGCAGCAGCCGCTACCACTGCTTTGTAAAAAGGAGGGGGGGGGGGTTGTTTTTAGTATAGCTTCAAATATTTTGCCCAGCACCATCATCAGGTTCATAGTTTCTCACATGCCCTGTAGAGCCCATTTTTGTAAAATAATAATAATAATGTTGCATTGGTCACCCTCCAATTTCATACATGAGCTGTGTTGAGAGTCTGAAGTTGCATTCCCTGATAAAAACTAAATGTTCTAGTCTGCTTTTAAGGAGTGGAGGAGTAACCTATTTGTTAGTGCAGTGGCCTGAGAACCTGGGCAGCGGGTCTCAATTCCCACTACAGCTCCTTGTGTCTCTAGGCAAGTCACTTAACCTTTCATTGCCCCAGGTAAAAAATAAGTACTCATGCATATTATGTAAACTACAGAAAGGCAGTATATCAAATCCCAACCCTTAACTTTTGTAAGCTTTGAGGTTGAATGGCAAATACCTCATGATGTTTTTTTTTCCAATATACTATATGTAAGATTATTGTATTGTTTGGAAAGTTCAATGAGATTCATGCTTAGGTATAAAGTATTTATAATAAATGAAGTCATAAAGAGATGAAAGATCACAGCTCTTAGTGTGTGTGTGGGGGGGGGGGAAGGGAGTCTCAGCCATTGCACAACAGTGACACCTGATGGGAAGACTCAGGAAGTGAGTGTCCTGGCTTCAGAGAGAGCCATAGCCTGGAGGCTTTGGCCAAAGATTGTTGTTATCACAGTTAGGCTAGCAGTATTATAAAATGGGATAAAATACTCAGATAGTTGAAAATGAAGGTTCAAACATGCCAAAGTATCATAGCCATTGGTCTGACTAAGTTTGAAGCCCAAAAGTTTCAAATTGCTGAGCCAATGAATGGATATAATAGAAGGGAATCAGTTTTCATGCTTAGCTAAATTGGGATCCCATCCATCTCAGCTATGTGAATTACTTGCAACTTACCCCCTCTTTTACGAAACTGCGATAGCAGTTTCTAGCACGGGGAACTGCGCTGAATGGCCCGTGCTGCTCCCGATGCTCATAGGAACTCATTGAGCATCGGGAACAACGTGAGCCATTCAGCGTGGCTCCCTGCGCTAGAAACTGCTATTTCGTAAAAGGAGGCCTTTGTGACAGATTCCCCAGTATAGAGGCAGAATATAAGAAATTCAAAGTCCACAGTTGCTAGAAGATAGAGCACAATCTTTGTTTGATGTTGACTGAGACATTCTTGCACTTCTATATTTGGTCCATGCTCACCCTGGCTGCACACCCCAGTGCTAATCACTGCTTGATCTCTGCTGTCAAATCGCCACTGTATTCACAATCGTGACATATGCATGTGCGATACATACACTCCGAAAGCAGATAGAAGAAAAATCAACACCTTCGAGACGTCTACGCCTTCGAAGACTTCTACGCATCCCATAGACAGCTAGGATCACCAACAAAGATGTTCTTGATCATATAAACCCAGAGCTGTCCCTGGAAGGAAAGATTACCAGACAGAAACTGGCCTATTTTGGACATGTAATGAGGGTGAATTCACTAGAAAATGTGGTGCTACTAGGAATGATCAGTGGTAAAAGGAAGTATGGGAGACTAAAGGCCCATTGGCTGGATACCATCAAGAATGGCATGGGAATGAATGTCAAGCAATTGAAAGAAGCTGTAGGAAACAGGGAAGCATAGTGAGGACTGGCCTACAGGGTATCCAAGGGTTGGACATGACTGAATGGGTAGTAGTAGTAGTAGTAGAAAGAGAGTGGATAGTTTAGTAGGCTACACAACACAGGGAGTCTTCACAGGACTCTACAAATACATAACAATTATTTGAAGGGATCAATATTTTATGGTGATATACTCTGACACGTTAAAATTGATGTAGAAATCTAGCAGAGCATTTCTTCCAATGTTTTATTTCAAGGAATTGAGCTCTCCAGTGGAAAATAAATCCCGTTTCACTCTGAGTTGTTTTAGTGTCGCACTGCAGTTAGATTAACATTCATGCCTAGAAAAATAACCCATCTTATTTCCTCATGGGCCAGGGAAGCAAAATGAGCTCATATTTCTATGTAATACATGACAGTCAAATGTAAACAAACACAAGAGGTAAACATTGGGTTGAATGCTGTACAAATGTTACAAATATATAGTCAAACCTCGGTTTGCGAGTGTTTTGCAAGACGAGCAAAACATTCTCGCAAATCGTGACTCACCAACCGAGTGTTGACTCGATTTGAGAGCACCCCCCCCGAGAACTGGCATCGCTCCTTCCCCTGCTCGCGAACTGACACCCCCCACCCCGCCCGAACAGAAGCCTTACCCCATCTGGCACTGGCACGCAACCCACAGGACATGCCGGTGCACAAAGATTCTTCCTGTTGCCTGGGCCTTGGCTCTCACTCTCTATGAGACTCTGGCTCTCCCTCTCTATGAGATTCTAGGAGATCTCCAAGAATCTCGGAGAGAGCGAGAGCCAGAAAGCCTTGAGCATGCGCAGATGCTCAAGGCACAGGCAACAGGAAGGATCTTTATGCATTGGCACCGGCACGTCATGGGGCTGCGTGCTGGTGCCAGAAGGAGTAAGGCTTCTGTTCGGGCGGGTGGGGGGGGCGTTTGTGTACAGGGGGGGGGGGAGCAGCACCGCTGGCCTCAGGGGGTGGGGGTGGGTGGGAATGAATCAAGCGAGTTTCCCTTACTTCCTATGGGGAAACTTGCTTTGATATACAAGTAATTTGGTTTACGAGCATGCTTCTGGAACGAATTATGCTCGTAAACCAAGGTTCCGCTGTATAATGGATCGGAACCATTAAGTATGACAAGAACAATGGTATTGAAGAAGAAAACGGAATCTACATGGCTGACTGAGAACATCACTTTCTCTGTGCAACTTTATCCCTCTCCTTAGCCATAGCAGCTACTTTCATTATAGGTAGTCTTCAGCCTCCCAAGAGACCACCCTCAAAGTGAACATTGCCAATACCAAAAGGACTGACAGGCCTTCTGAAAGTATGAACTCATGAATAATTTGGCCAAGCATAGCGGTACGTGTTAACAGATATCCTCACAGAGACCTATGTGGTATATGACAAATCTTTAAGCATAATATTCAAGCTTCAGTTGTATGAGTATTTATAGTGATTGCTTTCCCCAAAAGGAAGGACTTTGTGTCACTGAAAATATCATTCAGAATATATTCAACTGCCCAATCAATTTGTCATGTTTTATAATATTACAGGTTTCATTATATAGAACACTGTCTACATTGAGATAAGATAAAGATTTGCAGGCCTCCCCAGTATAATTATCCCCTTCTTGTACTGTGGGCTTTAGCAACATCCAATGGCTATTTAATAATCAGCTATGACCTGTGAATTATATATAAATGTCATGTGAAGGCAAAGATGTGGCACCCTGTTGTATTGCATGGATTTTTCAGGGAATCCTTTCAGAACTGGAACAAAATGACCTTTCCCTTGAATTAACTTCAAATGCATATTCATGATTATTTCCATAGCAGCATTTCTTTTTATTCTGGTGGATTATTCCTAATGTAGTCAAATCCCCTAGTAAGTTGATTAAAGATCAAGAGAGGACTGCACGTGTTTAGAGAATATGTAAGTCTTATCTAGGCCGGACAAATATTAAACCCCACATTACTTCACTCCTACTGAAAGCTGAGGTAAAGCATAAGCCAATAACTGACATAAAATTTTAAACAACCTGGGTAACAGAGTCATCAGAAAAAGACAATGCTTATAATTTATCTTCAGTGGAGGTACCTACATCCTTGTTCCGTGGCGCACAGTGCCAGGCAATATTCTCAGGAAGCTGAACTGAGGTCTGCCACCTAGGGTCTAACCTCCAGAAGTGCTCCAGTAAGTTAGTGGTTTAAATAAATGGGGTACCCTTATAAAGCCATGAGACAGCTGCAGCATGCCCAGGCAGAGGTTTCATTCACAATGAGTGTTATACTTCTTGTTAGCTTAAAGTTCAATCATTTTTATTAGTTATAAAGTAAATCATACATATGTAAAGGAACAAGAAGACATCAATACAAATAGACACCAAATAGACATCAATACAAATAGACACCAAAATATAAGTTAGGCGTACCCTAGGGCATTGCAGGAAAGTTAACTCCCTAGACTCCACCAAAAATATATAAACCTCAAATCTAAATTTTTAAGATAAGGAGCACCCTCAGTGTGAGTTTTTTCATTCTCTGTTCAGGTCAATGGGTTATGCAATTGGGGCATTGTAGGACAGTGAACTTTTTGTCTTCCACTTTTATATACAGTGGTGCCTCGCATAACGGACGCCTCGCACAGCGAACGCTGCGCATAACGAACTTTTTGTCTTGCTCCCTATAACGAACTTCGTTTCACACAACGAAGTCGCCCGAGGGGCCCGGGGGGGGGGGCGGAACTACTCTCGCCGCTTTCTAATAATGCAGTGTTCCATCATCTCCCTCCACCTTACCTCAGATGCCGAGTTTTCCGGCTTTCTTTTTCGGCCAGCCACACACTTTCAAAGAGCAGCACATGCGCGCATGCTCTGTTGTTCAATCTTCTCCTCTGACGCAACCGGAAACCGGAAGTTGCAGGAGAGGAGAACATTGATCAACTCCAGCAGCTGCGCGTGCACAGCTTTTTGAGATCGTGCAGCTGGGTGAGGGAGAAGGCTGGCAGGCTCTGCATGTGAGGTGAGGTGGAGGGAGGGAAATGTAGGGCTGCAGAACGAATTATTTTGTTTTACAGGTATTCTTATGGGAAAACGCGTTTCACACAACGAACGTTTCACATAACAAACTTGCTCCTGGAACGGATTAAGTTCGTTGTGTGAGGCACCACTGTATATTTATTTATTGCACATTGTTTGCGCTTGACTTGCACTTTAAAGCATACAGGATGATGGTGTGTGGCTGGCAGTGAGTGGTAATCTCTGCTCAGTGTTTGCTGGCTTTGCTATTCTAAGCACTAGAGCTGCTCTTTGAGTCGCTCTTTAAAGCTTTCAAACTCACACTGAGGGTGCTCCTTATCTTAAAAATTTAGATTTGAGGTTTATATATTTTTGATGGAGTCTAGGGAGTTAACTTTCCTGCAATGCTCTAAGGCACGCCCAACTTATATTTTGGTGTCTTTTAAGGATATTTTGTCTTGGGGTTTTTGCTATATCAATACAAATAGAAACATATCAAATATAATAAAACCCTAGCCGCGCATGCGCACTCTTACCTGCGTGCTTCCGTGATATCTGATCTGTGATCAGTAGGTCCGTGGCCGGCAGGAGTGCTTATGCGCGCTTACCTTTGACAGTGGCTGCCAAACAGATCGGAAAGCGCTGGGCAGACAAATTCGCTGGCCTCCCTACTCTCCCAGACCTCCATCAACGAAAAACGGCACTATCGGCCGAAGTTTATTTTAAAGTTTAAAGTCACTGCGGCGGCTCCTCTCATGAGCCGCACCTGGGTCGGAGAAGGCTTCCTTTAAACTTAAAAAATAAACTTCAACCAGTAGTGCCGTTTTTTCCGTTTCCGGCTGTGCCCTCTCTTGATCAGTAGGTCCGTGGCGGCCAGATGATGTGCGGTCTTACCGGCTCCGTTACATATCACACTCGGCCGAAGTGCATTTTAAAGTTTAAAGATGTGGTGGTGACTCCTCTCACAAGCCACACCTGTGTCGGAGAAGGCTTCCGATGCAGGCGGGGATCGTGCAAGGAGCCGCGGCGGCAACTTTAAACTTAAAAAAAATGAACTGCTGCGCTAAATATTTACTGCTCCTATTCAGACCCAATTTAACAATCCCCTCCTCTCAGAAGATATGCCCCTGCTCGGATGATTCCCTCGCCTCCTCAAATGGACATCTACCTCTCCTGTATTTTTGGACAGGATTTATGCTCTTGAAAATTGCTCTCAAAATGAGGAACAAACATGTAGTCTTGTATTTAGTGCAAAGAATGATAGTTCTTTGGAGGACAAAAAGACAAATGAATTTCTTCAAAAAGGCAGTAAATAAAGCTAATAAATAATATAAAGAAAGATTTACTAAATATCACTTTTTCATGACTCATGAATATTACCTGTAAGGCATTCAGAGGATAATTCTATAAAGGGGTAATTACATTTAGGTACTTAGAAGATACCTATGTGGAGCCTTTTCTATAAAGGAAAGTGTCTGCTTTTCTTTAGAGCATATTAGCATAATAAACTACCATATATACTCGAATATAAGTCGATCCAAACATAAGTTGAGACCCCCCATTTTTCCCCCAAAAAGGAGGAAAAATGGTTGACTCGCATATAAGATGGGGGGGTTTAATATTTAAGTGCCATGCCATGCCAGGGTCTGCACTCAGCCCCCCCTTCCTGCCAGGCTCTGCACCCAGCCCTCTTCCCTCCCTGCCCTACCAGGCTCTGCACCCAGCCCCCTCACTCCCTTCCAGGCTCTGTACCCAGCCCACTCCCTGCCAGGCTCTGCACCCAACCCCACACTCCCTGCCAGGCTTTGCACCCTGTTCCACCTTCCTACCCTGTACCCCCCTCTGGTGCTTTAGTGGTAGGCCGGGACAGGAGGGATCCCTCCCATCTGCCGCCTAACTGAGAACTGGTGGCAGCCATTCAGAGAGCGGCGCAGGGCTGTGCAGGGAGCACAAAAAGCTCAGTCCTGTCGGGTGCACTGCTGGCCGTGAGAGCGGAGGCAGACATCCAGGGAGAGAGAAGCTTAGCACAGGGCAGGAGCGTGGATAGATCACTCCTGATCCCATACACTGCTGGATCACCAGGGATTAAAAATGATGAAAAAAGGTACGCTCGGGAGGGGGGGGGTTGTTAAAAAAATTGTTAGTTGGCTGGGATGGGAGACAGGAGGGATTCCTCCTGTCTTGGCCTGCCAGGTCATACGGAGGCTGGTTGAGGCCTGTAACAAGTCCGGTAGGGGGGTCGGGTGGTCATTGGATGATGACCCAAATATAGAATGAGACCCCCATTTGTGGGTCTTTTTATGCCCCAAGAATCTCATTCTATATTCAAGTACATACAGTATATTGTTAGGCGTGAGTATTATGACAGCCAAAGAGTTGGTGTAAATGTTCAGGCTTAGATTCTGGAGATATGCATGTAACTTACAGTGGAGTGGAAGAATAGACTAATGGTTATAGCTCTGGGCTGACAACCAGGGAAGCCCAATTCAAGTCCTCTGCTCCTTGTGATCTTGGGCAAGTCACTTAACCCTCCATTGTCTCAAATACAGACTTGCAGGCTTATAATATATAATATATAATATAATCAATATGCTTGCTTTTAAATATTATCAGAAGTAGGAGATCAACTGCTTTTACACCTAAGCAGCACCAAGACCAGCCGCAACCACCGAGAGCACACAGACCCGATCCTACCAAGAGTGTGAACTCTTCCCACCCTGCAATCCGCTAAGAAGATCGACTGTCGGCTCCGGGCGGCTTTCCCGCAGAGGAGAGAATCCTGCATTCACCGTGGGCCTCATCTGGGGCAGCCTCCTTGGAGCGGATGGGGCACGGGCAGTGTGTCTGGGAGGGAATGCATGGATGGGAGAACATCGCAGGGGAGGAGACATAGGCATCCTGGGACTGTCGGCCAAGTCTCTTCCCTGAAGAAGCCCTTTCTGGAAACGTCAATCGCTCCTCCTAAACTTACTTGCTCCACTTCATCACTGACGCTAACCCATTCTGCTTCTATTCCTTTCTCTCCTCTCTTCTACCTTCCAAGTATTTAGATCAATGCTGTCTTGTTATTTTATTTTTCCTCTAACTCTACTTTTCACTTCTCTATTACCCTCCAGGTACTTTAGTTAGATTGTGAGCCTTCGGGACAGTAAGGGAATTTTTCAAGTACCTTTCTTATTTCTAATCTTAATGTATATTTTCTGTAAACCGCTTAGAACCTAACGGATGTAGCGGTATATAAGAAATAAATTACATTACATTACATTACATAATCAAAAAACATAGACGTCCAAAAAGCATCCTAAATTGGCACTTGGACGTCCTAATCGCCAGGACGTCCAAGTGCCGATAATCACAACCCTCTTTCTGTACATCTAGCGAGGTGTTCCACCAACTGTACATAGAGAGCACGAGATGGGCGTGGTGGAGGCATGTTATGGGAGGGCTTTGGGCAGTCTCAAGGGCGAGTTAGATATGGACATCTTGCTGTGATAATCAAACATTTGGCATGACATCCTGGACGGAATTTATATGTTTGGAAGTAGACCTGTTTTAGAAGGGTCTAAGTGTAACAAAGGTGCCCGAACTGACCAGATGATTGCTGCCTCCCCCCCCCCTCTTCCCCCCCCGGTGCTCATGACCCCTTCCAATACACAGAAATGAGAACAAAAAGATGCCTATCTGTCTCTAAAACAGCAGCATCTGGTATGGGGAAGCCTAGTAGAGCTGCACACAGGTGTTTTAAGTAGCCTGATGGGTAGGCTAATGAATCATAGAGGAGGACCCAGGCCCATAACCACTACATTTATGGTAGAAAGTGTGAGCCCACCCAAACCCTACTATACTGCCATATAGGTGCCACCTGCAGCAGGAGGGTATAGTAGGTTAGGGGGGGCTCACCCTAAATTATAAGGGGTTATGGTGAGAAATACACCTTGTACCCTTTATGTGAAGTTCACAGCAGTGCCCTCTAAGGTGTCCCATTGGTCTGTTGGGATGTCTCTGTGGTCAGTCCATTACTTTGTTGGCCCCATCCACATTTTCAACCTGGATGTTTTTCTGATCGAAAATGGGATATAAAGTTAGATGTTCTGGTTGCCTAAACATCCCGGTGGTCAAGACGTCTAAGTAGACGATTTTTTAAATAAAATTATATTTGGATGTCCAGCAGTTTGCCATTCGAAAATGGCCATTTTTGTACCTCCAACTATGGACATTCAGCTGGAAATGTTCAAGTTGATCTTAGACATTTTTGTTGAAAATGCCCCCTCCATACGTTAAATTGTACACCCATTAAATAGAATTAAGGGGTATATGTATATCTGTGCAAGCTCAGGTGGACTATTTTTGTCAGTCTTGGTGCAAATGCAAATGGCAGGAGAAGATGCAAATGTCTAGACTGCATATACTTTCCAGTATATTAATAGTATAAAGGTACTTAGGCACACATGAGTCTAGATTCAGTAAATGTGCCCAAATTTCAATGCTGAAAACAAATCAACATGGAGTGCTATTCTATAAATGGCACTTCGAATGACACACTTTATATAGAATAGTGCTTAGAACTGATTTCTGCACCAAACCTTCGCCATGAGACTTTACACCAACTAAAACCTGGTGTAAATCCTGGGGAGGATCCGTGCCTAACTTATGCCCCAGAAGTTAGGCACAGATCCTCAATATTCAGCAGTGGTGTGTAGTCAGGGCCTTCAGGGGATTCACCCCATCCCCTAAAGGCCCTGAGGGCACTGCTCTGAATTTGATTGGTTGAGCAGGCAGCAGGCAGATGCTGCTCAGCCAATCAAATTCAGGTCAGTACTGTCATTGCCTTCAGTGGATTCAGAGAATCCCCAGCCCAAGAGCCCTGCTTTCTTTTGTTGTTTACTTTTTGTTTGATGTAGTTTGACTGGTTGAGCAGACTGCCTACTAAACAAATCAAACTGCATGAAGCAAAAAGTAAATAAACAAACAAAAAAGCAGGACTATAGAGATGGGAGTTCACTGAATCCCCTGATAGCCCTCACCGCATGCCACTGAAGTAATACTGAATGCATCTTCAGTGAACGCCCTGACCCTCCTATGCCTCTTCCATGGCCATGCCCCCTTTTGAGTTCCGTGCTAAAAAATTTCCACAGTGATCTTTATAGATTGGCTCGTAGCAAGATGTGTCCAAAAATTCAAATTGTTGCTAATTAACCCCAATAATTGGTTGTTAGCACCCAATTACTGGTACTAATTGGCTCATTAGCTCATTCCCTCCCCCTTTTATAAAACCACAAAAGCGGTTTTTAGCACAGGCCAGTACGCTGAATGCTCTGCACTGCTCCCGACGCTCATAGGAACTCTATGAGCATCAGGAGCAGCGCAGGACATTCAGCGCGCCGGCCTGCACTAAAAACTGCTGTCGTGGTTTTGTAAAAGGGGGGGTTAGAGCCTCTTTTACAAAGCTGCAATAGCGATTCCCCCACAGCAAATGCACTGAAGCTTATTTAGTTCCTATGGGCTTCGGTTAATTTGCCATGGGAGAATTGCTACCGCAGCATTGTAAAACGGGTCCTAATTCCCTCTGTGAGAAATTCCCTAACCCCTATTTATCAGGTTTGTTCTGTTTTAATTAGATTGTCAGCTCTGTTGAGAAGGTGTTGTCTCTTATATTTTAACTAGTTTTTTAGCCCGTTACATTAACGGGTGCTAGAATAGATATGTAGACTTAGGCATTTCTTTCTTTTTCTTTCTTTCTATCTTTCTGTCTCTCTCCCTGCCCACTGTCTGTCTGTCTTTCTGTTTCTCCCCCCTGTCCAGCAGCACCCCTTCCCTGCTCCCCCTGTCCAGCAGTAGCCCTCTCCCTTCCTTTTACCTCCCCCTGTCCAGCAGCACCCCTTCACTGCTCCCCCTGTCCAGCAGTAGCCCTTTTCCCTTTCTTTTACCTCCCCCCTGTCCAGCAGCACTCCTTCCCTGCTCCCCCTGTCCAGCAGTAGCCCTTTTCCCTTCCTTTTACCTCCCCCCTGTCCAGAAGCACCCCTTCCCTGCTTCCCCTGCCCAGCAGTAGCCCTTGTCCCTTACTTTTACCTCCTCTCTGTCTTTCTCAGGCAACCTCTCCTCCCTTTTACCTCCAGCTCCTTCACAACGCCGAAGAGCCGCGATCATGTTCCCATACGCTGTCTGTGCACCTGGCAGCGGTGCCTTGACCCCTAGAGGCCTGGACATTTGCCGCTTGTCAAGGCGAAGGCTGGCTGGGGTGTGGGAGAGGGGAAGCCATTGCCACGTATGCACTTGAGAATGAAACCGCCGCAGGCTCCTACTGCGCATGCGGGGGCATGGAGGCACTGACACACGGAGTTTGAAGTGCGCATGCACGCTAAGGGTTTTATTATAGCGGATGTACAGCACTGCATACATCTGACAAAGCTATAGAAATGATAAGCAATAGTTACATATACATTATCAGAATAGTGCACAATTTTGTGCACCATTTATAGAGTCTGGGGGTTGTTGCCTTTGTAAAATAAGCACAACATGCTCATATGTGTCTATGTGTTCTCACAGCCTCTATATCCTGCTAATAAACTGCCCTCCATTTTCGTTGTTTACTTAACCATGACATCACTTGCTGTCTCCGTTCCATAAATTCTCTGCTGCTTTGAATCAGCTTAATGAATGCATATTTCTGGATTGCTGTAACCTACTTTTATGATAGCAGTATTAAAAATACTGATAAACAGGCATTCACTCTCTCAGCGATATTCAAAACTCTTGTAGCAAATTTGCTGTTGCTCAGCTTGATATGGAATCACATTAGTTAGATAAATGGGGCTGGCTAATCTCCATATCCAGGCTCCATGATTTGAACCTCACTGACGGCGCCTATTCTGCCTCCAGTCTCTCTCCGTTTGTATTCTCATTAATCTGTATCTCTCTACCTGTACAGTGGAACATCCCTTACTTCCTTTCAATCCCATACCTACATCTGCTGCCCATTTTTTTTTCTTTATTGGTAGAGCAGTTATAGTTTTGTTATACGACAATCACTGCCCTATTATTGGTTAGGCTATGTTACATGCCTCGTAGCATAGAAATTAGGTATTACTAGGACATTTTTTTAAGCAAACAGAAGGTATGAACTCTGGACTAATTCCCAAAATAAAGGCCTGACCTAACTTTCAAGGTCATCATTCATCTCTTTGTGATCTTGAGCACTGTTTTTAGGGTTTGAAATGAGAACAAGGTGTTTGTCTTTATCTAGCAACTTGGATTAACAAATTAAAATTTTCCCTTCATTATGGGCACCTGGCGAAAAACTGCTACAAAGTGCAGTACTATTGCAAGTACAAACGCAGTTACAGAATAGGGCATGAACCTCAGATTTTAAAAGGTTCACATGCTGCCAATGGTCATTGTACAAGAGAGAGAGTGTGTTCTTTTAATAAACAGTACTTGAGATATGCAGACATTTTCCATCTGAATTTGAAATGCAATTAGCGTTCGTCTAGTGCACTCTAAAATCAGGTCTTCTAGTGTTTGTGAATTAATTCTTTGTGTGTAGGTCTGGCATTTTGCATCATTTGAAGAAACGTACAGTTGTGGATTCCGTCCATCTCTTATCTCTCTGCAGTGTGAAATGTGCCTCCAATGGAAGATCCACTTATTAAACAGCAATCTGTGACTGCGTCTAAATCTGTCACACTCCCCCCATCAAGTTTATTTTATTTAGGAGTCCTTTCTACTAACCTGCGGTAAACACTAACCCCCTCTTTTACTAAGGTGCGCTAACTGAATTAGCGCGTGCTAAACGCTAACGCATCCATAGACTAGCATGCACGCATTAGCGATTAGCGTGTGCTAATCAGTTCGCACACCTTAGTAAAAGAGGGCCTAAGATGTGTTTACTGCAGGTTAAAAAGTACTACCGCAGGGCACACTCAGGCTTCCCGCAGTAGTTTTGGGATTGGTACGTGCTATTTTTTTTTTAACACTGGGGGGGAGGCTGGTCTGGGGGTAGAGAGTAAGCATGTTCTGTACTAATTGGTTAGTCCAGCTTTATTGTCACGAGCTGATCAATTAGCATGTGGTTAGCATGTGAGCTCTTACCACCTAAAATATAAGTGGCAGTAAGGACTCGTGTACTAATGGCATGTACAAGTGGGGAAATATGCACATGGCAATTGATAGGAAAAATGGAAAATGTATATGTAAACTTTGGATGAAATGCATGAGAGGGGAGATATGATAAAGACGTTTAAATACCTACGTGGCATAAATGCACTGCATATGATGTGAGTTTCTTTAAATTAAAAGGAAATTCTGGAATGAGGGGGCATAGGATGAAGGTGAGAGGGAATAGATTCAGAAGTAACTTCAGAAAATACTTTTTCATGGAAAAGGTGGTGAATGCTTGGGACAGCCTCCCAGTGGAGGTGTTGAAGAAAAAATGTGTATCTGAATTAAGAAAACTTGGGACAAGTATTTTGGATCTTTAAGGGAGAGGAGGGGATAGTAGACGGCATGGTTAGGCAGACTAGATAGGCCATATGGTCTTTATCTGCATTTGACCTGCAGAAGCCCAAAGGAACAGTACAGTTTAGGGGGTGAAGAACTTTTGTGCATGACAGAAGAGCGGGACTTGGGTGTGACTGCATGTGTGATGATCTTAAGGTGGCCAAACAGGTTGAAAAGGTGACGGCGAAAGCTAGAAGGATGCTAGGTTGCATAGGGAGAGGAAAAAGGAAAAAGGAGGTATTGATACCCCTGTATAAGACTCTGGTGAGACCTCATTTAGAATATTGTGTACAGTTTTGGAGGCCTCACCTTCAAAAAGATATAAAAAGGATGGTGTCGGTCCAGAGGAAGGCTCCTAAAATGGTGCGTGATCTTCATCATAAGACATATGGGGACAAACTTAAAGATCTCAACATGTATACTTTAGAGCAGTGTTCTTCAACCTTTTTACACCCGTGGACCGGCAAAAATAAAAGAATTATTTTGTGGACCGGCAAACAATTAGGACTAAAATTTTAAAACCCCGTTTCCGCCCCATCTCCGCGAACTCGGTCCCCACAAATCATCTGATCCCATCCGTACAAGCCTCAGTTATGATTTTATATTGAATGTATTTTATTAAAGTATAAAAAGAAACAATATTCTGTACAATTGTCATTTTATAAATACAAATAATACAGAGCAAGGATCAACAAAACCCCCTGTCTCCCCTCCCCTTCACATATATCCCCTCTACTATCAAGAAAACTGAACAAGCCAAATTATTACAGAATGCTACACTGAAATATCATGCTAACAGAATACTGCAGTCACACAAGACAGGAATAGTGTTAGGGGAATGCAACTAGGGAACTGCCCCCTGGTCAGAGAGCAACCTAAACCAGCTGGAAGCTAAAGATGCACTCCTGGGCTTTGCAGTCCCCAGCTATGTCTAACACCAGCTCTAGCAGGATATATATATTTCAAATCTAATATATTCTAATCACAAAATAGAAATAAAATTATTTTTTTCTACCTTTTGTCGTCTCTGGTTTCTGCTTTCATCTTCTTTTCACTCTCTTCCCTCCAGCATCTGCCCTCTCTGTCTCTTCAATCCAGCATCTGCCCCTTCCATCCACTGTCTGCCCTCTTCCCCTTCCATATAGTATGTGTCTTCTTTCTATGCCGCTCTCCCCTTTCCATCCAGCCTGTGCCCCCTCTCTCCTTTTTACATGATTCATTCCAGCTTCACTGCTCTCTTCATTTTTATCTCTCCTACACCAGATCTATCATCGTTGTCTCCCTCTGCTTATTTCTCTGCTGACCCCTTCCCATCATCAATCTCTCTACTTTCTCATGCCTGTCTCTCCCCTTCCCCTACTCTAATCTCCCTGCTAGCTGTTTCCTTCCTTTTTCCCTTCTCCCTTCCCTCCTCCTCCTGTCCAGCAGTAACTCTTCCCTTCCTCCCCTCCCAGCAGCATCTCTCCTTCTCCCTCTCCAGTAGCAGATGTCCCTTTTTTCCCTTGCCCAGCAGCTTTCCAGATTCATTTCCCTCCTCCCCTCCCAGCAGCATCTCTCCTTCTCCCTCTCCAGTAGCAGCTGTCCATCTTTTCTCTTGTCCAGCAGCTTCCCAGATTCCTTTCCCTCCTCCCCTCCCAGCAGCATCTCTCCTTCTCCCTCTCCAGTAGCAGCTATCCCTTTTTTCCTTGCCCAGCAGCTTCCCAGATTCCTTTCCCTCCTCCCCTCCCAGCAGCATCTCTCCTTCTCCCTCCAGCAGCTTTCCAGATTCATTTCCCTCCTCTCCTCCCAGCAGCATCTCTCCTTCTCCCTCTCCAGTAGCAGCTGTCCCTTTTTTTCCTTGCACAGCAGCTTCCCAGATTTCTTTCCCTCCTCCTCTCCCAGAAGCATCTCTCCTTCTCCCTCTCCAGTAGCAGCTGTCCCTTTTTTTCCCTTGCCCATCAGCTTTCCAGACTCTGATAGTGGCTTTCTCCCCTCCCAGCAGCTCTTCTTACTTCCCAGTGCAGCAATTCAGGAAGGCAGCCTCGGGTCCTTTGTTGGGTCGCGCCGCCTCTGAGGAAAGAGGAAGTTGCATCATCAGAGGCAGCCGCGACTCAGCAAAAGCCCCGAGGCTGCCTTCGTGAATTGCTGTGCTGGGAAGTAAAGGAGAGCTGCAGAGGGGAGAAAGCCACTGTCGGAAGCTCCCCATGATCTCTCCTGCCCAGCGGACAAGCTAAAAATATCTCGTCGATCTTGCCGGCCCTGCGCGGACCGGCAGGAAATTGAACTTCATCAATCTCGCCGGACCTGCGCGGACCAGCAGAAATTTTCTGCGGACCGACACCGGTCCGCGGACCGGCGGTTGAAGAACAGTGCTTTAGAGCAGTGTTTCTCAACATGGTCCTGGAGTACCCCATGCCAGTCAGGTTTTCAGGATATCCACAACGAATATGCATAAACTTGATTTGCATACATTGCCTCCATTATGTGCAAATTTCTTTCATGCTTATCCATTGTGGATATCTTGAAAACTTGACTGGCAAGGGGGTACTGCAGGACCGAGTTGAGAAACACTGCTTTAGAGGAAAGGCAGGAGAGGGGAGATATGATAGAGATGTTTAAATACCTTTGTGGTGTAAATGCACATGAGTCGAGTCTCTTTCATTTGAAAGGAAGCTCTGAAATGAGAGGACACAGGATGAAGTTAAGAGGTGATAGGCTCAGGAATACGATTTTGCAGAAAGGGTGGTAGATGCATGGAACAGACTCCCAGAAGACGTGATGGAGACAGAGACTGTGTCTGAATTCATAAAGGCGTGGAATAGGCATGTGGGATCTCATAGAGAGAGGAAGAGATAATGGTTATTGTGGATGAGCAGACTGGATGGGCCATTTGACTTTTATCTACCATCATGTTTCTATGTTTCATTTTTTCTGTTTCTTCTATGAGTTTATCCCGTTTCACTTTCATCCTATGCCCCCCTCATTCTAGAACTTCCATTCAGTTGAAAGAGATTTATCTCCTGTGCATTTATGTAACGGGGGTATTTAACGGGTAAATTCAAAATAGGTTATTAAAATATAGGCCCTCTTTTACAAAGGCGCGCTAAGCGTTTTAGCATGGATTTAGCACACACACTACATCAATGCGTGTGCTAACTGCTAATGCATCCGTAGGATAATATGCATGCGTTAGCGTTTAGCGCGGGTTTGTAAAAGAGGGGGATAGGCACCAAAAAATTAGTCATTACGCTAGTACTCTATAACAGCAGAATTGTGCACCAAATCTGCTCTAGAATGCTAGCTTAGGTCTGCAGATGTAGGCGTAATCTCATACGCCATGTCTGTGGCTGATGTAAATGGTAGCCCCTAAATACAACTATTCTATAAAGTGAGCAGAAGGTTAGTTTAATTTATTTATTTAAAAAAATTTAAGAACATAAGAATAGCCTTACTGGGTCAGATCAATGGTCCTTCAAGCCCAGTAGCCCGTTCTCATGGTGGCCAATCCAAGTCACTAGTACCTGGCCAAAACCCAAAGAGTAGCAACTTTCCAGCATCTCAAAGATTAGCAAGATTCCAGAACCCCAGAGAGTAACAAGATTCTAGAACCCCAAAGAGTAGCAACATTCCATGTTACCAAGCCAGGGCAAGCAGTGGCTTCCCCCCTGTCTTTGTCAAAAACAGACTATGGACTTTTCCTCCAGGAACTTGTACAAACCTTTCTTAAAACCAGCTAGGCTATCCGCTCTTACCATATCCTCCGGCAACGCGTTCCAGAGCTTAACGATTCTCTGAGTGAAAAAAAATTTCTTCCCACTCCCAAACCACATCAATGCCCCCTTAGCAGTTGCGCACAAGAAAAGTCAGGCACCTGACTAACCCCCTCCTTTATAAAGCTGCACTAGCGTTTATAGCACCGTCCGCAGCGGTAACAGCTCGGACGTTCATAGGAATTCTATGAGTGTCGGAGCTGTTAATGCAGCGGCCGGTGCTAAAAATGCTAGCACAGCTTTGTAAAGGAGGGGGCTAATTAGTATATTGACTTCAATTATCAGCCTTAATAAACTCCAAAGAAGGCGTGTTTAGGGGCGGAGAAGGACTTAGGCACCTTTTGATGCGATTTTCTAAAGTACTTAGGTGCCTATAATATAGGCTTTTAAAACCCTGGCCTACTATATAGACGCCTAATAGGCACCTAAGTTTTAGTTTGGCATGATTCTGTAATGGGCGCCTAAGTGGGATTGATATTAAGTAGGTGCCTAACTTTAAGTGCCTGTCTTCTGTCTTTTTAGAATCTGTCCCTCAGTTTACAGAACAGGGGTATAAGTCAGTTATGCACACAACTGCTAATTAGGGCCAATTAGTGCTTGTTCATGCCAATTATTATTATTAGTATATAATAAAACCCTAAGCGCGCATGTGCCCTTAGGGTTTCGTGATCCCTGCGGCCGTGTTTTCTGATCCGTGGCTGGATTCTATTTTAGAACGCGGCGGCAGGGATCACTCTTGCTACTCCCCTCCTCCCGCCCTCACTCACCAACCGCTGGAGGAAGCGCAGGCAAGCTCTCTCCCTGCCCGCGTCCTCAGCAGGGAACACACTGGAGCTTCCCCCCACCCGCCCTCACTCACCATCCACCGCCGCCGCTGATCCTCCTCTTCAAAGCAGCCTGCGATCATGGCCGGCTTCAGTGAACCGCGCAGGCCGCTCTCCAACTTCAGTAGCACGTTCCCTCTGATGCACGGGATCGCGTCAGAGGGAACGTGCTACCGAGTTGGAGAGTGGCCTGCGCGGTTCGCTAAGGCCAGCCACGATCGCAGGCTGCTTTAAAGAGGAGCAGGCCAGAAGATGCCGGGATGGAGGGAGAGTAAGAAAGGGAACAATACAGGGGGAGAGGGAAAGAGGGCTGCTTTGGAGGGAGGGGTATGCTGGGGACAGACAGCTTTGCTCTGGGGGGAAGACAGAAGGGGCCATGGAGAGACAGGGAGAGGGAAAGAGGGCTGATTTGGAGGGGGAGGTGTGCTGGGGACAGACAGCTTTGCTCTGGGGGGAAGACAGAAGGGGCCATGGAGAGACAGGGAGAGGGAAAGGGGGCTGCTTTGGGGGGAGAGGTGTGCTGGGGACAGACAGCTTTGCTCGGGGGGGGGAGGGGGAAGACAGAAGAGGCCATGGAGAGAGAGTTAGGGAGAGGGAAAAAGGATTTCTTTGGGGGGAGGGGTGTGCTGGGCGCAGACAGCTTTGCTCGGGGGGGGGGGGAGGGAAGACAGAAGGACACAGACAGCGGCCAAGGAGAGAGAGAGAAAGAAACACCGTCAGACAGACACATCTATTCTACCACCCGTTAATGTAACGGGCTTAAAGACTAGTTAGTATATAACTCATATCTCCAATTAAGTGCCAATGTAGCACCAATTAGCTTAATTGTGTTACGTGAGTAACTGACACTCTTCTAGAACTGGGTGTGTAACTGAGCACCTAACTATAGGCACCATTTATAGAATTTGGGCATAAATGACTTTATCATAACTCCCCTCTTCTGATTTTCTACTACCTATGAGGTCTTTAAGTCTGTTCCCTTATGTTTTATGTTGAAGACCACAGATCTTTTTTTTTTTTTAATTATAATTTTCAAAATTTTTCAATTATACAAAGTAAAAGAATGGAAATTTAAACAGAAATAAGATTATTATATCCATCATCTTCAATAACATCAGTAATACCATTTAGCCCACATTTAGAGAGGTTAACATCTTTCAACAAACTATTAATGATCAATATTTAAAGAATTTCCAAGTAATAATAAGACTAATTATATTCTTCCAAAGAAAATTTTATTTTAACTTTCTCTTTTTCAATTGTGCTGGTATTTCCAATTAAATCCAAAAGAAGATCAGTAGTTATCAGTTTATGATTTATGAGATTCTTGAACTAATAGAAATTGTTCAAGTTGTAAAGGATCCCAAAAAATATAATCTTTACCCTGATGTTTAATTAAACATTTGCAGGGAAACTTTAAGAAAAAAGATGCTTCAATTGCCAAGACTCGAGGTTTTAATACCAAAAAAGCTTTCCTTTTAAAACCACTGATCATTTTAGTATGGTTTATGGTTTAATTTTATTTAATGTACCACTCTTCCTTAGACAATAACAGAGTGGTTAAGAGCTTCGACTCGCATAAGAAAAGTAGTTGTCTTCTGGGCTGACTCTATCCAGTTTACAACTTTTTGAAGGTATGGTCTCCAAAACTGTACACGATACTCTACATGTCTTTCACCAGAGAATTATACGGAGGTCAGTATTACCTCTTTTTTTTTTCCAGTTGGCCATTCCTCTCCCCAAGAACCCAAGTATCTTGGGGGCTTTTGTTGTTGCCTTTTCTACCTCTTTGGCCATCTTGAGATGATCCAATATGATCACGCCTCTGTCCCAGTCTTCTATTATGCACACAATACTTCCTCTTATACTGTACTGCTCCTTAGATTTTTGCAGCCCAAATGCATGATTATGACCATTCTTCAACCTTCACTAGATCCTCCATGCTATCCACAAGGTCAGGGGTTTCTACCCTATTGCAGATTTTGGTATCAACCACAAAGAGGCAAATCTTACCAGACAGGCCTTCCACAATATCTTCCTTACTTCTTCTTTTGTGGAGAGGAACCACATTCAACCTTCTTCTATTCTCCAGGTCCATAAGAACATAAGAATAGCTATACTGGGTCAGAAAAATGAGCTCTCTAGCCCAGTATCCTGTTTCCAACAGTGGCCAATAAAGGCCACATGTACCTGGAAGAAACTCAAATACCAGCAACATACCATGCTACTGATCCCAGGTCAAGCAGTTTTTTTTCCCAGGGCAAGCAGTTTGTCTCAATAGCAGACTATTCCTCCAGGAACTTGCCCAAACCTTTTTGAAACCTAGCTACGCTAACTGCTGTTACCATATCTTCTGGCAACAAATTCCAGAGCTTAACTATTCATTGAGAGAAAAATATTTCTTCCTATTTGTTTTAAAGATATTTCCATGTAACTTCATTGAGTGTTCCCTAGTCTGTACATTTGAGAAAGTGTATAAAATAAATTAACTTTTATCTGTTCCACACCACTCAGGATTTTGCACAGCTCAATCATATCCCACCTCAACCATTTCTTTTGCAAGCTGAAGAGCACTAACCTCTTTAGCCTTTTGTCATATGAGAGCAGTTTCATCCCCTTTATAATTTTGGTCGCTCTTCTTTGAACCTTTCTAATCCTGCTATATCTTTTTTGAGATATGAACCTGAACTGAATACAATACTCCAGGTGAGGTTACACCATGAAGCAATACAGAGCCATTATAATATTCTTGGCCTCATTTCCCATCCTTTTTCCTGATAATTGCTAACATCTTGTTTGTTTTTTAGGACACCGCCACATACTGGATAGAAGATTTCAGTGTATTGTCTATGATGACACCTAGAACTTTTTCTTGGTAGACCTTAACATCTGGCAACTTGAATTTAGATAATTTTTCATTCTGTGCATCACTTTGCATTTGTCCACTCTTGACTTAAACAGAGAGAGGAAGAAATACCAGGCAAAAATATTTCAGAAACTTGTATATTTTATTGCTGTTCACCAGCTTCTTCATTGTCTTAATTCAGTATCAATTAGTGAACTAAACAGCTTCATTTTAACTAAATACTACTAATCTAATAGACAGTTACTCTGATAGTTGGGAGAATACATGCCTTGCAATTATGTAGTAAAGTATTTGTGTCCTTTTCATGAATTTGCAGTTGCAAATTTAATTGAATCAATTCTGTCTTGTCACTTTTGCCAGGGCTCCTCGCAAATCCTTTATTTGCAAGAGTGAAATATGCTTCATTTCCCAGCCAATGCATGACCTTTCCTGACAAACACAATGGAAGGGTCAGGTAGCTATTTGGCGATAATTTCATAAACTCCACCCTTTCCCACTCTCTTTTCTGCTAATATGCAGTGGTTTAAAGCTACAGCCTCAGCACCCTGGGGTTCTTGGTTCAAACCCATGCTGCTTCTTGTGACCCTGGGCAAGTCACTTAATACCAAAAAATCCTATATACAGGAATGAGAAAGAAAATCAAATCTATATCCTATAACTTTCTCACTTTATGCTCAAAAATGAATTAAATTTTGCCACAAGTTTATTGGCAGTTTCGTTCACGTCAAATCTTATCCCGTCCAGAGCCCTGGCGCAGCTTGTTAGCGAAACAGTAGCAGAGACACAGAGACTGTAAACACCAAGTTAACTGCTCCACCTACAGCTAAGTAGTTTTGACACACTTTGGTACATTTTTTGAAACATTTTGAAAAATTTGAAGTGTCTGACTGTGGGTAGGAGGGGGATTAGGAGCCGGTGAAGACTATTTTTCCCTTTCCAGTGCGGCAAGGGGATCTGAGGCTGTTACGCACGGGGATCTGAGGCTCTCCCCTCATTATTTACTATTTCAATAAGATTTGAAACTTGTGGTGAAATTTAATTCATTTTTGAGCATAAAGTGAGAAAGTTATAGGATACAAGTACTTAATCCCCCCATTGCCCCAGGTACATTAGATAGTTTGTGAGCCCACCAGGACAGACAGGGGAAAATGCTTGAGTACCTGAATAAATTAATGTAAAACCATTCTGAGCTCTCCTAGAAGAACAGTATAGAAAATTGAATAAATAAATAAGTCTATGTAATTAGAATGTATTATGTCTTAAAAGACAGAGGTTTCAACTTTTCTTTCCTTAAAGTGAACTCAACATGCACTATACCCAGTTACGTTCCCACGCTTTTCTCTTTGCTCCATGACATTAGACTCACTGAGTAGCAGGAAGTCTTGTCTGTGAACATGTCCTTATACTGAACAGAGTATAACTTAACACACTTTGGACCTGATATACCTAGTGACAATATATCTGGTATACTGCTTTTCTATGATATAACCAAATATGATTTATATATTCAGTTATGTACTTTCTCTGTCCCTAGTAGGTTCACAATCTTACCCCCTCTTTTACTGAGGTGCGTTAACCGATTAGCGCCCGCTAATCGAATTAGCGTAGGCTAAAAGCTAACACGTTCGTAGACTAGCATGCAATTGTTAGCGTTTAGCACGCGCTAAATCGATTAGCGCGCACTAAATCGATTAGCGCACCTTAATAAAAGAGGGGGGTAAGTTTTTGTACTTGGGGCAATGGAGGGTTAGGTGCCTTGCCAAGGGTCACAAGGAGGCACAGTGGGAATGAGATCCAGGTTTTCAGCTGACTATACCAACTATTAGACTGCTCCTCCACTTAAGGGTTTTCCCCATGTACGGAATAGTTTCATAATAGGAATCGATGTGGAGTATCAAAAAACATGGGAGCTGTGTGGGGCTGGTCCTGATCCGCTGTGGAGTTTGAGTATCCCTGGTCCTGCTTGGTGTTCTCGGCTCCTTTCCACTTCGACGCCAGAGAGTCCTGATGACCTGCATTGAAGTTTGTCTTCCCTTTCTGCTCCTCCACTTTGGTTTCTTTCATCGAGCCTTCATTCAGCCTTTTGTCAGACTGGAATGAAGCCAACTGCACTTTACTTATTTTATTTTGTTTGTTCCTATTCTAATTTCATGCCTTCCTGTTTTATTTCCATTTGTTTTTTGTTTTGTTTTTTTGTTCTGGATACGTTCATAATTTATAAACTATAATATTTTTTCATTTTCTTTATTTCCTTAGTCACTTTAGTTTAGAATGTGAGCCTGGGCTTGGGACAGAGAGCGAAGTTTTTCAACACGCCTTAAGACAATGCAATTTTCGTAACTTGTAATCCGTTTAGGTTGTAAGCGGAATAAAAATGTTAAAAATAAATAAATAAATAAATAATGCTCTAAAGCATGCTTTCTAAAATTACCCCCTTTGAGGCTGATTCTTAAAATGGCATCCCAAATTGTAGGTGATGGTAGGCGTTCTACTGCTATCTAATGGACCAATCAGGATGCAGGTTTAAAAAAAAAAAACCAACAACTGATGCAGCGAATGATGCCTGCAATATAGGCATCTGATTTGCACCTACAAAAGTGCCTATGCATGCCTACGGATGCCTAAGGCTTATGCCAGAAGTGGCCTTAGGCATCTGTAGATGTTCCAAGACACTTCCGTAGGCATCAGACACTTTAAATGTAGGCCTGTAAAACACTGGTCTAAATTTAAGGCATCTATACAAAAAAATAGACATAATTCTGGACTCGGACATATGGAAGGCGCCCATTTTTCAGGCACCTACCGTGGCAGGCGCTGTTTCCAGAATCAGGCCCTTTGTGTCTATGGGAAAAATGCTTTAGGAATTAAATGCCTAGATTTTCCAAAAGGAAAATTCCTTTCATTTTTCCCGGAGTTCCAAAACTTAGACATCTACATTTTTTTTTTTGTAACCAAAAACCTAAATTTAAGCTCCCCCAAAGTAGGTAGGGGGCAGGCAGGAGCGTCACAAGCTGGAATCATATCATGTGCAACATGGGCCCTAGAGTTACTGCAGGGGAGACAATGGATATAGAGCAATTTGTGCATCCCCTTTCACTTGCATCCCGTGTGGTCACACCACCCTCATAGCGCTCAAAATGACCTTGAGGACAGGTTAGAAGAATAAAATTAGGGCTCAGTGCTTTCTTCTTAAGACTAGAAGGCTAAATAGCAGTCTAATTTGGGAACCTAGGAAAACAGATGGGATTCGATATACCGCCTTTCTGTGGTTACAATCAAAGCAGTTTACATATCTTATGTAGGTATTTATTTTGTATCTGGGGCAATGGAGGGTTAAATGACGTGCCCAGAGTCACAAGGAGCTGCAGTGAGATTTAAGCCTGGGGCCTCTGGTTCTCAAGTCAGTGCACTAATCATTAGGCTACTCCTCCACTCCTGTTTCACTGTTCCACTTATTAACTGAATAACTAGCAGTATCATTTGGGAACCGAAGCCTAAGTGAATAAATAACAGCTTAATTTAGGAATCTAAGCTTAAGTGAACAAATTACAGCTTAACTTTGGAACCTTAGCCTAGGTGAATAAAATAGCAACCTAAATAGATAACAGCCTAAATTAAGGGCAAATTTACTAACATATGGTACTGTTAACATGTTATTGTACCACTATTTAACCCTTGATGCCCCATGGGATTCAGCAATCTGCGGTATCCCAGTACTGCAGGTTGCTGAATCCCACCCTATAGGAATAGCGCTGCCTGTGAGCCACCTTGCAAACAGTGTTATTTCTGTAGCCCAGGAGCATCACCTGATTCTCCCGGGCTGCATCTGAATTTCCCCAACAGCAGAGACACCTCCATAGGCCCCCCTGCAAAGACTCTATGTACCTGGTCCCCTTGAACCCCCAATCTGTACTATCCGGGGAGGTCTGATGGGGTCCAGAGGGGTGTCCAGGAGTGACACCCCATCATTCCTGGCCTATCCAATACCACTAACAAAATGGCACCCCTATCAGCCATCTCGTGAGATAACTGCTAGGGGTCATATTTCCATAACACCAGTTATTAGCAACTAGGTCATTCTGATTGTATAAAATGTCTAAACTAGCATAGGTTAGTGGTAAAATAACATGTCTTAACAGTAGCCCACATTGATAGTTCCACCCTGTTAACCAGAACTGATATTGTGATGTCATAATGCCTCATTCCACCACTGGCAAAGAGCCAACCCCATTATTGATATTAGAATAGTTTGGTGGCTCTATACTTGGCTCTCTTTTATTATATATAGCAAAGATTTCAAGTTTTAGACTTTTTTCCCCTTTAATTAAGGGGAAGGAAGTTATCAACCTGTTAAGATATGTTATTAATAACTGGGATTAGCAGTATAATAACTAGGTCTGATTGCATAAATTGGGACCTGTGCTAAAATAGTATATGCTACTGGTAAAACAGCATGTCTTAACAATAGCCCACATTAATAACTACCCCTCCCCCCTTAGTGTGAAAAATTTCAGTCTTTCCTAGTCAGACTTGCTATTGTGATATCATAATGCCTCATTCCACTAACGGCTAAGATCCAACCTCATCAACCACAGAATAACTTATAAACAGGCACTCATCACATTCAAAGTTTTACAATTCAATGCGCCGCTATTCCGAGACTGAGTCATCTAATATAATAAAATGCTAGGCCGCACATGCGCACTTCCTATGTGTGCGCCGGTTTTCCGTGAGCTGTAGCGACACATAGGAAGTGCGCATGCGCGCCTTATGGTCTGTCCTGCTCCCTGTTGAAAGACGCAGCGGTTGCCGCCTCTCCGCTCTCTCTCTTCCTCCCCCCCCCAGGCGGATGTCGACCGCGGCAGCCAAACCCGGAAAACATTTTAAGGTAACCTTTCCGGGTTTTAAGTTGGGCACTGCTTCTCCTGCGGCACAGCGGCCCAAGTCGGATGTCGGCCGCCTCCTTCTCTCCCCCCCTAACCTGGCCAGAGGCGCAGCCGACAAACCTACCCGGAGCCGGAAACGAAATGCCGAGGTCATCTCTCTGTGGGAGGGGCGGATGAGAGGGTCAATGGGGTCGGATGCACGGTGGCGGAGGCGGGGGAAGATGGAAACAGACTGATCACCGGAGCTCGACACGGTTTACAGGAATTAAAACAAAGAAAGGAACTCCAATGGAAGGAAGAAGGGCTGGTAAACAGGAAGGAAAGAGGGGACTTGGAATAATGGAGGTGGGGGGTAGTTACATTTTGGAGAAAAGCCAGGTTTTCAGATGTTTTCTGAAGTGTTGGAGGGAGGTCGAACTCCGAAGATGGGCAGAAAAGCTGTTCCACAGCTCGGTGATCCTGAAGAGGAGGGATGTTCCAAGTTTTCCTGTATGGGAAATGCCATTTAGAGATGGGAAGGATAGTTTGAATTTCTGAGTGGATCTGGTGGAGTGAGTACTCGAGAGCCAGGATAGTGGAAAGAGGGGAGGAAGGATGCCGTGAAGAGATTTGAAGGTGAGACAGGCGCATTTGTAGCGAACCCTGAGGGTGACTGGGAGCCAGTGAAGCTTAGACAGAAGCGGGGAGACATGGTCGAATTTGCCTTTTGTGAAGATTAGTTAAGCCGCGGTATTTTGAATCCGTTGGAGTCTGAGGAGACTTTTCTTTGTTAGGCTTAGATAGATGGAGTTGCAGTAATCAAGTCTGGATAAAATGATGGATTGGACAAGGACAGCGAAATGTTGTTGGTGGAAGCAGGATCTGACTTTTCTTAGCATATGAAGATTGAAAAAGCATTTTTTTACTAGGGAGTTGATGTGGTTGTTAAAGGACAGTGTAGAGTCGATGATGATTCCCAGAACTTTGCTAGAGAGCTCAAGCTGCAGATTGGTGCCAGAGGGAAGTGGGATGTGGGAGGGTAGCTGATCCAGTTTCGGGCCAAGCCAAAGTAGTTTTGTTTCGGTCTCATTTAGCTTCATTTGAACGGTGAGAGCCCAGGATTGGAGATTTGTTATACAAGATGAGATGTTATCAGAGAGGTTGGTGAGGTTAGAGTCGGTCTCTAGAAGTATAAGGATGTCATCGGCGTAGGTGTAAAGTGTTTCCGAGGTGGATAGTTGGAGGAGTTTCAGGGAGGACATATAAACATTGAAAAGAATCGGGGATAGAGGTGAACCCTGAGGGACTCCGCAGATCGGTTTCCAAGGGGAGGATGAGGTACCATTCGTGTTAACGAGGTAGGAGCGGGAACGTAAGAATTTTGAGAACCAATCTAAGACTGTGGAATTTATGCCGATTTCAGAAAGTTGGAGGATTAGTATGTCATGGTGGACAATGTCGAAAGCTGCAGAGAGGTCGAATTGAAGAAGGACAGCGAACTTGTTGCGGGAGTGAAGTTGTTGGACCTTTGAAATTAAAGAGGCTAAGAGGGATTCAGTGCTGTAGTTGGGTCTGAATCCATGTTGGTAGGGTAGGAGAATGGAGAATGCACTGGGGGCACTAAGGACATGGGAAGGAACAACTGGGCTACTAAGGACATAGGAGGCACTAAGGACATAGGATGGGACAGTATGGACATAGGAAGGGGGCCACTGAGAGACAGGCAGGCATGGCACAACAGAGAAATACAGAGACAGAAAGAAAGATAGACAGGGGGCCAGGGAGAGACACAGACAGAAAGAATGACAGACAGACAACATCCAAGGAGAAAGAGACAAAGAAAAAAAACAACCCCAAAATAGATATCTACTCTAGCACTGATCACTAGGCTACTCCAGACACCTGCTTGCTGCTTTAATAGGACTGACCATAATATCTGAAGCTGTCATATAGGCTGGTATGTACTGTTTCATTCACATCTTTGGGGGTGGGAGGGGTTCTTTAACCAATTGGGGAGTAAGAGGGGTCATGCCTCCAGTGGTCATATGGTCAGTTTGGCCACCTTTTTGACAATTATTCATTATTAAAACAAGTCTAGTTTCGAGCATTCAAGTTTTGCCCTGGAAGTTCTGTTATCGCAGAAAAAATAAGTCCGCTCTAATTCCACCCAAAACCCATCCCAACATACCCTCTTGAGATTTAGATGCACTGCAGACAAACAGTACAGAAAACCATCTAAAAAGTATATTTATTCAATTTTCTATACTGTTTTCCCAGGAGAGCTCAGAATGGTTTATGTGTTTATTTGGGTATTCAAGCATTTTTCCCTGTCTGTCCTGGTGGACTCACAATCTAATGTACCTGGGGCAATGGGGGATTAAGTGACTTGCCCAAGGTCACAACCCCAGGGTGCTGAGGCTGTAGCTTTAACCGTAGCACCACACTGGCAAGTTGCAGGTTTTATCAAACATCCAGCTGCCACTTTATGCCTTTTTTTTTTTTTTTTTACTTTTTCTCTCTTGAAAATGAGCCCTTTTGTGTCTCTTTCTTTGGAACTTATGCTACATGATAGAATAGTGTTCGTGAAAGTTGTCAAAAAGATAAATCTCCCGATCAGATGGATATCACACACAGAGCCTGTTGAGATGAATTGCTGGGTTTGACATGTTTTCCATATGCACAGAGGATACAAACAGGGCAGTTTTATCTCTCATATTTCATGCATGCCTCATATTTTAGCCGAAAGCATCAGAGACAGAGTCCAGTTGTGCAGTGTAAGTTGATCTGTGTTTATGAACAGTTGCTTCTCGGGTCTCTGGCACACTGCAATCATTCTATTGTGCCCTGCAATTGCAGTTTTAGATTTCCATGAGCTATTGGTTTCTATTCTGCAAAATCTGGAGGTATATAGCCAGTCACGCAGAGGTGTAAATCTCTGAAAGATAGTTGGATATCCCCCTGAGCTGGTCCAAAATATCTTTTTCACAGCAGGAATCATATCAGACTCAAATAAAAGAGATGTGGAAAATTAAGAATGCCACTTTTTAGAAAAGACGGATGGTGCACAGAATAATATGATAATGTGTTGGAGTATTTTCTATCCAGGCTGTGGTTTTCTTGACATTGGAGAGCAATGCTGTTAAAAGCAAACCACTGAACTTTTGGTTTCCATTAAGATTCCAAGGTCATGCTGCTTGTAAAATAACAATAAAGAAACAATGCCTTGAACCAGAAATTCTATTTTCTAACATCTTTGTGGAGCAGTAGTAAAGTCACTGAAAGGTTAATCCACATACATAAATGCCTTCCAAGTATTAGTATTAAATCTTGCCATTGAACACGACATCAGTGGCTGGATTCCATGAGAATACCAGTCATTTGTCTATCACAGAATTGTTCTTAGGTGCCATTGACTCATGCTCGAGTCCCAACGACTTGATGAATTGCGAATCTAAAAAGAAATCAGTTTTGTGCTATACCGGAAAGGTCCTCCAGCGTCATCCACAAGGTTGTTTTCAACGTGTCCAATCATCTGATTGTAGAATCACAGAATTACAGAAGGTAAAATCAAAACATTGTTTTGATGGTTCCCATCCGTCTTTTGAACCGATGTGTCATACCGCATACACACTGGTGAATTCCACACATCTTTGGGCTTTCCAGATTTTCATTTGCTTTGGTGGTCTGACCCAGCACTCTTCTCGTGTTCTTTTTGACTTTCAGGTCAATGAGAACTGGTGCTGGGGTCTGCCATAATGAACCCTCGTTCACAATTACCCAGGGATTTCCTCCTTTTTTTGCATCCTTTATTCCTTAGTCATCCTTGATCCCATCTCCAACCTTCCCATCCACCCACCCACCAAGGGCACATAAGTATTCTGTGACAATCCAACATGCATCAGAGCTCTTTCTGGAACTCTAAAATCAAGAAACTTGAATCTAGCCTTGCCATCCTTATGCCCTGATCATAGCTCCTGTCCCACAGAGCTTGTGAACACTGCCTCCTAAGTATCCCTAGCCAAAGCTGATGTAGGAGGTAGAAAACCTGACTTGGGGATAGGGCCAGGCCAAGAGTATTAGATGCCTTAAGCAAACCTTCAACCATATTCCCCCTCACCCCCCACCGGGGTGGCCTAAGGCCCTAACACCCCCTTTTTCCTTGCATCAAGTGCTTCTTCTTCCCCTTTGTACTTCCCCCATCCCCAGGGCAGGATTAATTCTTCGAGGGCCCCTAGGCACACAAGTACACTGGGCCCCCCATGTCCCGCCCCACCTCACCCATGTCCCGCCCCATTTATCTGTTTTCTTCTTTACTTCTTTATTTCCACTTGTATTTCTTTTTTTTTAAATTCAAAACAAAGATTGGTATGCCAGTGCACAGTTTTTCTTCTATGCAACCCCCAAACATCTCTGAACAAATCCCCCTTCCTTCCCTTCCCACCTACTTACCCAGGAATTTAACTCTGAACTCTTTCCATGCAGTAATACTATCCGAAATATATCTATATTAATAACCAAGTTTACAATGCCTCTCAACTGCCTCACTCTACATCAACCAACTGTAATCCATATGTATGTATAAACAATCAAATCTGTAACTCCTCTAGTACGTTCCACTCCATGTATGTTAACTTGCAATGAAACAACAAGGCAAGCAGTCCACCAAAGAATCCAACATGAAACAAAAGAAGATTTGCAGAAAATAAGAAGATTCAAATCAGGTTAATTCAAGGTGTTTCCAAGAACCATGTCTGATGCATTTCACCAAACAAGGTTAGTCAACACTAACAAAAAAAACCATGTCTTTCATACAAACAGGTCACAGAAAACACCTTCATACAATGCAACACCACAGAAACGCGATGCATGTCCCCTAAAGCAAAAAAAATAAATAAATAGAAATATTTTTTCTACCTTTGTCTTGTCTGGTTTCTGCTCTCCTCATCTTCTTGTCAGTATCTTCCTTTCATCTTTTGTCCTTCTGTGCCACTTCCAGAAACTGTATGCCTCCCCCTTCCATCTTTCCCTTCACCCTCATTGGTCTGGCATCCATCTTCTTCCATTCCCTCCTCCAATGGTCTGGCATCTCTCTCCTTTCTTCTTCCCTTCCCTCTCCCACACCCCCATGGTCTAGCATTTCACTCTCTCCTTTCCCTTCCCCCCTACTTCCATCAGCATTAGCCTCCTTTTTTTCCCTCCAACCCAATTCCATCCAGTATCCTTCCCTTTCCCTGCACACAATTCCATCAGCATCTGCCCCCTTTCTCTCCCTCTACCACCCTTCCATACCATGCTGCCCCACATCCTTCCCACCACCCTTCCATACCACCCTGCCCCTTTCTCTTCCTCCACCACCCTTCCATACCATCCTTCTCACAACCTTTCCATACCACCCTGCCCCCTTTCTCTTCCTCCACCACCCTTCCATGCTCCTTTCTTCCCCTCCAAACATTGCCGCTGGCTCTGCCCTCTGAGCTTCTTTGCCCGAAAGCAGCATTATAACAGCTGACGGCAACGCCCCCCCCCACCCGCATCAACGGCAACGTCCCCTCCACAGAAATGGCAACGGGCCCGCCTCCCAGGAGCAACCGCAATACAGCCGGATCTGCTACTGGAAGGTCCCGTGATGACTGCTTCTGCCAGTCCATCCCCCTCTGACGTCACTTCTTCCGGAGCAAGGAAGTGACGTCGGAGGGGGATGGACCGGCAGAAGCAGTCATCTCGGGACCTTCCAGTAACAGATCCGGCTGTACTGCAGTTGCTGCCAGGAGGGGGGGGTCCCATTGTGGTTGTTGCCGGCGAGGTGAGTTGTTCTCTTTCAGCGGGCCCCCCTCATCATTTCGGGCCCTAGGCACATGCCTAGTGTGCCTATTGATTAATCCGACCCTACCCATCCCTCATAGCCAGCATCTCCCTTTCCTCTCTCTACCTCCCACTCCCTCCCACATGGCTAGCATCTCCTCTTCTCTCTACCTATTCCCCCTACATTGTCAACTAATATAGATACATTGCTACATATACATCCTAATTCTATACATGGCACTCAAGATTATATGCACAAATATGGGCATGTACCCAATTTGCATATGCAATTTAATTGATAAATGAGCCAATTAGTGCTGGTAATTGAATACTAATAACACAAGGCAACAAAAAAAATTGAATCAGTTCTGTTAGTTTTCTTTCAGTCTCGTAAATTAAAGTTATAACTAATGTTAGGTTATAGTGTTTTAGCATATAAGGTTTTTGAGAATTGCAGCATCAGCTTAAAGAAATGTTGCAGTATCTTCAGTCCAAAGTCAAATAATACATAGCATAGCATAATTATACTGGACTGAGTCACTTAGCAACCAATATTTCTTCAAAAATGCTTAGAGCATGATTTTCTTTTTGTGAGTTGTGGCTAGATTGTCATAGCACAACATCCAGCAGTAGTCGGCCATCATACTCTCATTCCAGAAACCTTGGTAGCCAGGCTCCATTAACTGAATGTCCTGGTGAAAACGTTCTTCTTGCTCGTCACTCACCATACCAAGATTTTTCGGGAAAAAGTCAAGATGTGAGTGCAAAAGTGTATTTTTAATGACATACGACAGCCAAGTTTCTGATATGAGTCAAAAAGGTTCTGAACTGCTTCCTTGTATGAATGAGACTTATAGTTACCCAGAAAGTTTTCCACTAACCACTTGAATGCCTCCCAAGCTTCAAGCTCAGCTGCTGAGAGTGATTGCTTAAAATCTTCATCCTGCATAACAGACTTGATCTGTGGACCTATAAATATCCCTTTTTGCAGTGCTGATTTTTTGAAATTTCATAACAAGATATTGAAAAACTGGTGACTTTGCTTTACCCATGGCCTTTATCAGGTTCTTCATCAACCCCAGCTTGATATGAAGAAGTGGACTCCTAATGTTCTATCCATCCCCATCCATCCTGTATATATTTTTTTATCTTGATGTATTTTTTACCACCTCTTGTACCTTCCTCCCCTGTCATGTCAGTCTTAAGTAATATATGTAACCTCCCCCCCCTTCCTCAACACTTATCATGTGGTGGAATTTTTTTTTCTTTTAACTTTTGTTTTAAAATATTTTTCATGACTGTAAACCATCTAGATACATTTTGATGGACTGTATATCAAAGAAACAATAAATTTGGAAACTTGGAAGAAATATTTTATGAGAATCCACCAATGGCATGAATTTCACACTGCTTGTCCCTGGGTTATAGGTATCACTCAGCTGCCAGAAACACTTGACATAATGTTCAGCTGTAGATCTGCTATCCCACAAGCATAGGAAACAGCAGTACTTAGTGAAACCTCCTTGCATTCCCATTAGCATGCCAATGACCTTCAGATCACCACAGATGTTCCACTGGTGTGTTTTATAACTGATTGCTTCTAGTAAATTCTTCATATTCTCATAAGACTTCTTTAGATGAGCAGAATGGGCAATTGGTATACTTAGTTTGGAATTTCCATTGTGCAGTAACACTGCATTCAAGCTTCTCTGTGAAGAATCAATGAAGAGAAACCATACATCTGGACAATGCACTTGTGACAAACTGTTGAAGAGCTTGTTGATGTCATGACAAAAGCATAATGAGCCATTTACAGTGAAGAATGTTGTTAAGTTATGATTCCTTTTTCTGTAATAAGTTATATTAGCATCTTTTGCAAGCAAGTGCTTTTGCTTAAGCCTTGAAGCAAGAAGTTCTGCCTTTTCTTTTTGAAAGATTTAGATCACAAATTAGATCATTGAGCTCAGCTTGTGGTTCTGAATCTTCATCATTCACATCAGGATCAGATAATTCTGGATTGGGACCAGCTGCTGTATCATCATCACATTCCTCATCATGTTCCATAGAAGCAAGTCCATCTTGTGGAGGTACAGGGACAAGCAGTGAGTCATCATGAGGAACAGACCTAATAGCAGAATCTAGAGTAGAATATATAATTTTGTGCTTAGTTTTAGCTGAGAATCCACTTGTGTTCACAAGGCAAAAGTAGCAATCTTTAATATGGTCTTGCAAGTCCCTCCATATCATTGGGATTGCAAATGACATTGCTGCCTTTCGTTGATTGAGCCAGTCACGAAGCCCGTTGGAACAACTGGTACAGATGATATGTGGAGCCCAAGACTTATCCTGGTCACCCAATAGACAGCCAAAGTACAATTTGTATACCTTCTTCAGATCTACGGTAATTGGGCGACGTTGTGCTTTTGTCGTGAATGAACCACAGACATAACAGAAACTATCTGGATGATTAGTACAATGTCTTGGCATGATAAAGACTGATATTAATCACCGTAAATAATGTCTGTAGCATAAAAAAACAAATACAACTGTCGTTAACTCTCCTTATATGTTTCTCCTATAAACGCATGATATATAAATGCATTATCTATCACATGATATATCATTTATAATTATATATATAATGAGCCTCATCACAAAAATGTGACGTGCTAGTGAAAAACTAAACATAGATTTGAAATCAGCATGAAAAATACTACAAAACCCACCCAACATTAACTCTGATAAAAATGATGTGTTGACCTGTGTAATCAGTTATCAGTGCTATTTGGCATTTATTTAAATTTGCACGAACATGTTTAGGTATCAGGATCTGTGTGTAAATTTTATGCATGAATCTGAAAAGAGGGCAATGTCATGAGAGGGGTATAGGTGGCTGAGGGGTGTTCCTGAAATTTGCATACAGTTTTACTGAATAAGGGAGGTCTGTGCCTAATGTACCCCCCTTTTATGAAGCCGTGTTAGGCTTTTTTATCGCCGGCTGTAGCGGTATTTGCTCTGCTGCTCATAGAATTCCTATGAGCATCAGAGCTAATACCACTGCGGCTGTCAATAAAAAAGCCTAACGCAACTTCATTAAAAGGGGGGGGGGGGATTGGACATGAGAATTTGCACCAGGTTTTAGTTGGTGTAAATCCTTCTGCCCAAAATTGGGCACAGATTCCAGTGCCAAACACTGTTCTATATTAAATTTGTTTTTATTGCAAAGAACAACAAAAGGCACAAATATAATACACATCACTTTACAACTTCCCCTCTTCTCTACCCCATCCTGACCCCAACCCATCCCACAGTAAATACAAACAAAAGCAAAGGTGAGTGGAACACTAGATTATTAATCAGCTACAAATGCAACAAATAATATCGCATGTGTGAGGGAAGAGAGTCCGAAAAAGGTCTCCATTCCAACCGAAATGTCCTCCACGTAGTCACCTCAATAGGTCGTAGTTGTGTCCTTTCCATCTTTAATAATGACAACATCTGCAATCGCCACAATTGTAAGAAGGGAGGCTGAGAGTCCAACCAGTTTCAGCAAACACTATTCTATAAATCAGTGTCTAACAAAGTTTGTGAGCCACGGCACACTAAACTGGTGGCCGCGGCTCGAGGGCGCCCGGAAGTGTGCAGACGTCGATGCAATGATGTCACACACATGTGCAGAGGCTCTCCAGATGGGGCTTGAGCTGCCAGTGGGGGAGGGGGGGGAGGAGGTGCAGAAAAGAAGAGTCCCAGAGAGGAGGCTGACTGCGAGAGGCACGTCATTTAGGCAGTCAGTTGGTGCTGGTACCTCTCTTCCTCCCCAGTATCTCGTGGTACACCTGAAATCCCGTGCAGCACACTAGTGTACCAAAGCACAGTTCGCGATACACTGCTATAAATGGTACTTAGCACTAATTTTTATCAGTGCCAATTGCAGAATGCAGCTCATAGTGAACATTACACATCCCTCAAGAACTAGTAAACCATCATAATTCTAAATTTCCTTCCATTCAGGATGCAAGGCTAATTTCTGATTGATTCTCTTTTTTTTTTATTATTATTTTTATTGCTCCAATACCAGTATATTGACCAGTATATTGTAGAAAACACGTTCACATTCCATCAGCTTGCTAATGCAAATAGCTATTTTCTCCTAAATTTACAGATTTAAAGGTAATAGATTTCTGCCAAAGGATTGAAGCTCCTATAATTTACTGTAAAAATAAATAGATACATAAAAGACAGCTGCACCCTCTGTTCACTTTGCACCATTTCAGATGTATGCTAGCAAATGTAATACTCCACTTATAGCAATAAAAAAAAATGTGAGGAGCCTTATTTAATCCTGGGGAGGGAAGGTTGAACATTTTTTAAAAAAAAACTGGTTGCAGCATTTAAAAAATATGTATATTCAGCACTGATACACAAATAAGTAATAATCAGCCCCTAAACATATACACCCCCACTTCCCCCCACACACGCTTTTACTAAGCCGTGGTAGAGGTTTGTACCACAGCCCAGAATGCTAAATGCTCTGACGTTCATAGAATTCCTATGAATGTCGGAGCGGCATTGGAGCATTTAGTGCCCTGGGCTGCGGCTTAGTAAAAGAGGGCCTTAATTTAGGACAGCCTTTGTGTTGGCCTAAATTAAGCCAATTAGCTATACGGACAGTAGTCAAATATTAGCGCTATATGTATAGTTAGGCTGCAATGCTCCTGCCTTGTCTGGATAATGCAGGCACATTTTGAAGGACTTCTCAGCTGCACTGTCTGCATAGAGCCAATGAAAATTCACAAATAGGGACTTACATATTTAGCAGTGACAGCTAAATATATAAATCCCTTTGAAAATTGTCCTGGCTATTACAAAGTCATCATTGAATTTTGAAATTGTTTAAACTGTTCCCTTTAATTTCCCCTGGAAACAGTCATTTCACTTCGCATTTTGGTTGTGGGTCTGAGCACTTCACATTATTACTCTTTGACGTGCTTAGTGAATTTTTAATTTGAAAACAAATTTGGGTGATTATTGAAAGTATTTAACAATGTCTCCAAGATGATTCTAGGTGTCCAACCTGCGGCCCGAGGGCCGCAGGTGGCCCAGTGAAGTATTTTGTGTAGCCCCGGCCGAGGGCGATGCAGTGTTTTCCTTTGCTGCCCCTGGGTGTTTACCGTCTTGCCAGCTCCCTCCTGTGTCTTACTGCAGCTTTTGCACGTTTGTACGGCCCCAGAAATATTTTTTTCGGCCAATGCGGCCCAGTGAAGCCAAAAGGTTGGACACCCCTGCCTTAAAGCATTAAACAAAGTTACCATGTGAGCCCTTACCGTAACCTATTTCATAGGCAGTAAGGGCTCATGCGCTAATGCCATGCTAATCAATTAGCAGGCAACAATGCCTCATGTGCGAACTGATTAGTGTTGTCACCCCAACATGCCCCCTTAGAGAAAATTATGAAAACTTATGTTAGCGCGTGGTGTACAAATGCAGATAGGGAAATTTACCATGGGACAGCAGTGCATGCCCCGCAGTAAAGTTCAAGTTTCAAGTTTATTAGCATTTGATGAATCGCTTATATAAAATTTCTAAGCGATGTACAGTTTAAAAGCCACCAGGTGATGGTCTCACATACAATTTGAACAAATTAATCGTAAGACAAACAACATAAATCAATTGGCATTATAACAATGCGCAGTGTGCAGTGCGCAGTGTGCAGTTTAGTAAAAGGACTCCACTATTATAGTTGAGTGTGCTTGACTCAACACAAGGCACACACTGCTGGCATCGGAAAACATTTGAGACTGGGTTGTGAAGAGAACTAATATGTGGAAAGAGTGAGGGATAGGAGGACACGAGGAAGTGGGAGAGTGTGGCGCAGTAGTTAAAGCTACAGCCTCAGCACCCTGAGAGTTGTGGGTTCAAACACCCATGCTGCTTTTTGTGACCCTGGGCAAGTCACTTAATCCCCCCCCCCCAATTGCCCCAGGTACATTAGGTAGATTGTGAGCCCACCAGGACAGACAGGGAAACATGCTTGAGTACCTGAATAAACCATTCTGAGCTCCCTTGGAAGAACAGTATAGAACAGTTCTTCAACCGCCGGTTCATGGTACGATCAACACGGCATCTTCGGGCCAGCTCCCTGAGTGCTGCAGTGCACAAAGCCATGGGAAAAGGCTCCTATGCGCGTATTGCGCCTGAACCGGAAGCGTTCTCTCTCACGTCGCAACGTCAGAGGGAAGGCATCCAGATGAGGTGTAGGATGCGTGCGAGAAGCTGCTGCCCACAGCTTTGTGCCATGCAGCACTCAGGGAGCCGGCCCGAAGACACCGCGTTGATCGCACCGTGGACCGGCCTGAAGATAACACCGGGGATCAGGCCAGAAGGCAAGGCACATCATGGAGGGAGAGAGACAATAACGGTAGGGGGAATGCTTTTATTTTTGTATTTAGTGATTGATTTACATCTGCTGTCTGTTCATAAAGAAATGCATTTGTTTCTTTTCCTTTGGGGTTGTACTGTTTGCAGTCTTGCATCTTAGGGTTTGTTTGTAAATATTAGTACTTTTAATTTTTGGTCCTGCATTTGCAAGGGGTTATCTGTTTTCTGGTAGGAATGAATGTTGAAAAGCATACAGTGTGTGTGTGGGTGTGTGGGTGTGGGGGGGGGGGGGCGGGGTCTGGGGCGGAGATTGGGTGGAGATGGGCACGACTTAGCCCAGTGTTCTTCAACTGCCGGTCCGCGGACCAGTGTCAGTCCACAAAATAATTATTTTATTTCCGCCGGTCCATAGGTGTCAAAAGGTTGAAGAATGCTGGTATAGAACATTGAATGAATGAATGGAAGGAGGAATAAAGGGCAAGAAGAGAAAAGACTCAAGGGGCACATAATGTGCAGGGAAGAAAGAAATGCATTCTACCACAAATGTTTTGTGTTATGGGTAGTGATCAAGTGATCTGATTGGCTAATGAACCAAGTTATGAACTTAGAACATCATTTTATTTATTTGATTTTACAGCCTGTCCTTCCAAAGGAGCTCAAAACGGGTTACAAATCAGGTACTCAAGCATTTTCCCTATCTGTCCTGGAAGGCTCCCAATCTATGTAATGTACCTGGGGTAGTGGAGGATTAGGTGTCTTGCCCATGGTCACAAGGAGCAGCATGGGGTTTGAACCCACAACCTCAGGGTACTGAGACTGTAACTTTAAGCGTTATGCCACACTCTCCTTAACTAATATGAACTACTTGAGTGAATTCAGAGGAAATGCATGGGAACATCTTCAAAAATTTAAATATTGCTACTTGTTTTGTATACTTTTTGACAATTTTCATATGGCATAACCGAGCTCAGATTTAAAATCTTAAGCATACATGTATCCTCTGAAATATAATCTAGTTAATAATTTCAAATGTATAAAAATCCTTAAAAATTTCTTTAATAATCCTTCTGGTTTCCCAATGTTTATTACATCATCATGTCTCCAGTGGGGCTGGGCGATTGGATGTTAATCCTCTATATTCAGCATCTGTGAAATTTTGGCCAAAGAGACCATGCTCAGTTCATGATTCACAAAGCTGCCAAGCCACCCATTCTAGGAGGAAGACATTTAGGCCAGCCTGATTTTAAACTTACATCCCAAAGCAGTGTAAAATGTGTACGGTAGTTCATGATTCCACTTATTTCAATCAGTACTGCAGGAAGAGGTGGCCAGGAATCCAGGATTGGCTTAAAATCTCCCCCCAAACTTATTGTTGGGGAAGAACATTTTAGAAAGAACATCCAACTCAAAATACAGTATAGATGTCCAAGTCTACAATATATGACACATATGGATGTCCATTTGTAATACATTTCACAACAGAATCTGCCCACATACAGCAGGTTCTAAAATACATAAGAAACGGATAGGGCAAAAGAAGAGATGTGGCTGTCTTTAAGCAGCTGGTAGAGAACCAGGGTATAGAACTAGAGAATGCCAGTTCAAGTCCAACTGTAACTGTTTGTCATTTTCTTTTTTTTATTTGTAATGTCTCCAGGAGCAGAAAAATACCTACTGTGTCTTCCCTTCCTCCATCCAGTGGAGAATTACTCCATCAAAGCAACTTTCTGTGACCTGGATGTGCCAGGTTCCAGGTCTAAATATGGTGACGGGACTAAATCGCGCGAGACAACGGCGCGCCGACAACTGAGCGCAGACAACTGAGCGCAAGGTTGACGGCGCGCCAAAGAAAAGCACTATTTTAAAGGGCTCCGACGGGGGTGTGGGGGGGAACCCCCCACTTTACTTAACAGACATTGCGCTGGCGTTGTGGGGGGTCTGGGGGGTTGTAACCCTCCACATTATACTTAAAACTGAACTTTTTCCCTAAAAAACAGGCAAAAAGTTCAGTTTCAAGTATAATGAGGGGGGTTACAACCCCCCAAACCCACCACAACACCAGCGCGATGTCTGTTAAGTAAAATAGGGGGGTTCCCCACCAACACCCCCCCGTCGGAACCCTTTAAAATAGTGCTTTTCTTCAGCACGTCGTCAACCTTGCGCTCAGTTGTCTGCGCTCAGTTGTCGGCGCGATTTTGTCTATGAACCCTAAATATCAATGTCCATCTCTTTGGACATAGACATCCCTTCCTCTTCATCAGTTGGAATTGGACATCCATATTTTGCCACAAACACCCCAACTCACACACTTTTGTCACATGGACATGTTGAAGATTTAGGGCTCCTTTCGCAAAGGCGCACTAGCGGTTTAACGCACGTAATACCACGCGCTAAACTGCCAGCCACGCTAGCTGCTACCACCTTCCTCTTGAGCAGGCGATAGTTTTTAGGCCAGTGCGGGGGTTAGTGCGTGATAAAAAGTCACGCGCGTTAACCCCGCTAGCGCAGCTTAATAAAAGGAGCCCTTAGACATCCATATCCTGACTTTATAAAAAGATTTGGACACCCATTCAATATGGATATCTAAATGCTGGATGGCAGATGTCCAAAGCATGAATAAAGCTTCTAAAATAGCCAACATAATCTTTTTAATGATTCTTACTGAGAAATTCTTGATTTTGTTTTCAAATTTTCATGTATTTTGCACCAGTGATGTAATTTCTACCTTCAAACTGTTTATTGTTTATTCAAAGTATTGGATTAAACGCTTATCCAGCAGTACAAAGCGTTGAACAAAAAATTTAAAAATTACAGGAAGACAGGCATGTCTGCATTGTAAAACATATATATATATTAAATTATTGGACAAATCAGGACTAAACAGACAAACTCAAGCCTTTAAAACAATAGGAACAGGGAGTGGAAATACAATTTTTTATAGAAAGAATATATAAAACGACAATACAATAGGAGATGGGAAATAAAATAAAAAAATAATTATGAATTAATGGAATGGGAATGAGAAACTGTTGAAATTGTTAAAATAGGTAGATAACTCATTAGCAGTTATATGCCCTGAATTTCTTTAACTTCTTAACTGTACTTGATGGGAAAGTCTCAGTGTTAAGGGGCTTCAGGGGCAAGTTAACATGCAAAGCCATTTCTCAAAACCAATGGATCCCAAGGGATTTGAGTTCAAAATGCAACAAGAGAGCACAAAAACATTAGTATGGTGGTCAGACTAGTGGCCCATGGAACCCAACATTCTGACAATGGTTAGTCCAGGTCACTTTGAAGTACCCAGCAAATTTGAGTAGAAAAGTCTGTTCCATATTGCTGTCTCCCAGATGTGAAAAGTACTCACTGGGATTTTCTACTGAAGGAAAACTTGCAAGAGATGTCCCTTATTATTCCACTTAAAGGTCAAACAAATATAATTCCATCAGAAAGAAAAATTCATAGTCTAGAAATTATAACCCATAAACGAGACATATTTACCCCAATGTTATCATTGGTAAGCCTTGATAAACATCTCTACAACTAATCTTTTAAATTATGAAATCTTTTAATTTTTAATTGTGTTTGATATAAAGTCTGGAGAGGAGCAGAAGGCCTGTGTTTCTGGAGTATTTATAAAATGAAGGTTTTATTGGTAATATACCTGTCCAAACTACAAAACTTTGTTAATTTCTTTTGATTTCCTTTTAAAATATTAGCACAAAAACATAAATATATTAAAATTATTTAAAATATTAAACCTGATTAGCTGTAAATTGTATCCCATATATATCTAATGAATAGTAAATAAACTACGGTGCTCAAAACTATGGGCTCCTTTTACGAAGCTGTGTTAGTGGCTTTATCGCATGTGACTTTTTATCACGCGCTAACCCCTGCGCTAGCCGAAAAACTACCGCCTGCTCAAGAGGAGGCGGTAGCAGCTAGCATGGCCAGCAGTTTAGCGCGCGCTATTATGCACTTTAAACCGCTAACGCGGCTTCATAAAAGGAGCCCTATGGCTATAAGTTGATCATTTGTTTACTATTATATAAAGATAATTAGCAACTAAAGTGCAGAAAGCACAATTCATGTATCACATAGTGTTCACACTGTAGAAAATGGATCAAATCACCAATGTGTATTGGCTATGCTTTATAGTCCTATTGACTAATGAATTATCTACTGCTCTGAAGAGTAAGAGAAAGAAAGTTTTACCGTTAAGTTGATTATAAACCACTTCTTCTAGGTGATCTAGTCGCTGTAGGATAGATTCCCTGTCTATGAGGGTTCCCACTTTGGCATTCCTACTCCTCACTCTACGATCAGAACTTCTGACGATCTGTACCAACTCTTGAGAGCGGTCTTGTATCCTGCAATACACCGAAAACAAGATGATCCCCACAAAAACCAAAATGTTCACGGTCAGCAAAGTTTTGATTTTCCTTGCCACCGCCATGAAAACTGGTGCAATTCAACGTCAAGGCATAATGGTCTTGGTCAAGCACCCGCACTGCTGGGAAAGGTAAAGCTTCCCTTTTCAAAGACTGGTGGAGGGCGGCAGGAAAACGAAGATACGGAGCGAGCAGTGGGCGCTGTCCTTTTCAGCCCCACCATGAGAGCCGTCTCCAGGGATGCCGTAGTAGGAGCTGTCCCTTTCAGCACCACTGCGCTCTCCGTTCACCTTGCAGCTGCTCGGCTGACGACAGGCTCCTTCAATCCTGAAAGTGCTCATTCAGAAGGGAGAGTCAGCATTCTAGCAAAGATCGCATTTCCAATCCAGCGCATGTGGCCAGATGCTGCTGGGCTTCAGAGCAAGGCTTTTCAAAAGGGAGGATGACAACTGTGGGCAGCATTTTGCAACCGGGAAAGAACCGACCTATCACAGATGGTCACAGAAGAAGAAAAATGTGCTGATCTGGAGGGCTAGAGTAGCTGTTCCGTTGCGATTGTGGAGGACTTTATTGTCCTTGTTTGGTAAGTCTATGTCACAGTCTTTGTGTCTCCTTCAGAATAAGACGTCCACTTCAGAGCTCAGATATGAAATGACGAAGCAGTAGAATGAGAGAGGGGGGAGGGGGAGACCCGTATCGACATTCAATTTTTTTTTTTTAAAGATATATTAGCCTTCTACCATATGAATTTTGAATGCTGTGGTACATCACCTTTAACTTGCATCGAGGTAAAACTAAAAATAATTAATGGCACTCTCCACTATGAAAATACAATGTTAGTGGTTATAGCAAACAAAAAAAATGTATTCATGATAAAGTCCAAAAGCTCAAATGGCAGAGAAAGTGGATAAACACAGGTAGAACAATATAATATTGTCCTCAAGGTCAGTCACAGAAAATAACCACTAAACTAGACTCACCACATATAGCATGAAGACCTCAGCAAAATGAAGAAAATGCTGAAAGCAGCTGTTTTCCCATGGAAGGAGGGATGAGAGCTGTCCTGCAAGCAGCAGACTAGACTGTGTGCCAGGCTTCCTTCTCAAAATGCCGGTGTTTTCACTCCCGACTCCAATCTCTCAGCAGCCCTGTGGTTGTGCCCGAGGCAAGCAGTTCACTCAAAGCGCAGGCTGCATCAGGACCCTAGCAGACGGGAACAACGGCGGGGCAAGCAGCTGGGTTGCACCGAGGCCTCTGTTGGTCTTGGAGAAGATGCAGCTTTTGTACTCCCCCAGCGGCACAAGAAAGCACAAGCACGCGTTGTGGAGGGATCAGCTCAGCAATCTGAAAGAAAAAGCCCCACAAGAAGGTAAGCGGCCAGTTCTGCCCGTTGTGAATGGTGTTCAGAGGCTGTGCCCCACAGCCGTTTCCAAGGGAAGCACCCGGGACAGTAACAATAGGGCTGGCGGCTGAAATAAAAAGAGAAGGCTTTACGGTCCCAAAGGAGGGTTTGCAAAAGCTGTTCATACAGGGAGCAAAGAAGCACAATGGTGAACAAAAGAACACCTCCGATTATAACTGAAACTGGCATGGAAGTAGAGGAAGCACCAGATGTTTTATAGTAAAGAATGTTAAAAAAAAAAAAAAAAAAGGGATCATAGCACTCAGGAGAAAATAAATAGAGCAACACATATTTATTAAATCTTTAAATAGAAGTCTATGAGTTGTTTAAAAAAAAACAACAAAAAACTACACCAGGGGTAGGGAACTCTGGTCCTCAAGAGCCGTATTCCAGTCGGGTTTTCAGGATTTCCCCAATGAATATGCATGAGATCTGTTTGCATGCACTGCTTTCAATGCATATTCATTGGGGAAATCCTGAAAACCCGACTGGAATACGGCTCTCGCAGACCGGAGTTCCCTACCTCTGACCTACATCTACCCTATGAAAATCAGGGGATTTAAGAATTTGTATTTATTCTTCTTATGATCACTCCATCCATTATTGTCCTTCGTGCTGTAGCGTCTGTAATCTCGCACAACAGGGACAGCACCTGCTTAATTTGTGTTTAAATAATGCTTTGGTCTTTGTATTTCCCTCTCTGATAGAAAACAAATATCCCGTAAGCTTAATTTGCATTTAGTCTGATATTCTTTTATCTGCTTAATAGTCACAAAAGTTCTTTGGATAATAGCAAGAAATAACAGAAGGAAACCAAAATCTTGGGTTATTTGTTGTTCTCTGCCGTTGCTCGCGCGCCTTCGATTTGGGTTCCCTATTTATAAAGTGCTTTTCCCATTGCACACAATGGGAGAAATATTTTAGTAATTAAGAGCCCTAAGAAGTGTTTCGCTTTACTTATTCCACCTTAATCCCTGCTAAGGTTTGTGAAGGGCCTTTGCAGACTCACAGAAAAGGAGAAAAGGAAGAGATTTCTATTATCAGGGAAGGGGTAAAACGCGGACCTGACGGACCTCGCGGATCTAAACCCACACGGCCTTAAAAATCTGAGGTCCGTTGTAGTTTCTGTCTCTGACAGACCTCAATGAGATTTTAGGACTGACGGATCCATCTCAGCATAGGGAGGGAAAAGTATTAGGATCCGTCAGCGCTAAAAATCTCTTTGAGGTCTGTCAGAGCCAGAGACTAGTGCTGGAGCGGCAGAGCAGAAGCCAAGAGAGCGGGGACATAGATTTCGGATGTGCGTTATGGAAAAGAAGTCTCCAAACTCCAGCACTAGTCTCTGGCTCTGACAGACCTCGAAGAGATTTTAGCGCTGACGGATCCTAACACTTTTCCCTCCCTATGCTGAGACGGATCCGTCAGCGCTAAAATCTCATCGAGGTCTGTCAGAGACAGAAAGTACAAGCGGCACGGACATGGACCTCAGATTTTTAAGTCCGTGCGGGTTTAGATCTGCGAGGTCCGTCAGATCTGTGAGGTCCGCGTTTTACCCCTTCCCCTATTATCAATTGAATATTAACTAGATCACATCCCTTTTTGTGTAAGAGCAGTTTATGTCTGAGTGGCTTTTATTATTGGATTTTCTGAATAAATTAGATGGCATGAAAACTGCTGGTTTTCTACATTCAGAGAACTTAAGCCCATAAAGGTTGCCATACCAGGCCTGACTGAAGGTCCATCAAGCCCAGTGTCCTGTTTCCAACAGTGGCCAAATCCAGGTCACAAGTACCTGACAAGATTCCAAGAGTCAAATGGATTTTATGCTGGCATTGTGCTTGTTGCAGGTTTCCGGGTCTCGCTGCGTCTTTGTCAGGTCGAAACCGACGTTTCAGCCATCAGGGTATGCTCTGAAGTCTGCAGTGTGACTTTAGAAATAGTCGCAGTGAGACCCGAAAATCTGCAACAAGCAGATTTTATGCTGCTTATCCCAGGAATGAGCAATGGATTTTCCCAAGTCCATTTTAATAAAGGCTTATGAACTTTTCTTGAAAGGTTTTGTCCAAACCCTTTTTTAAATGCTGCAACGAATTCCAGAATTGTATTTTCCCTTTTCTTGAATAAATATTTTCTCTGATTTGTTTTAAATTTACTCTTAGTAGCTTCATGGTGTGCCCTCTAGTCCTTATATTTAACTCCACTCAGCCTTTTATAGATCTCTATCATATCTCCTTCAGCCCTCTCTTTTCCAAGTTGTAGCCCTGTTCCCTTTAACCTTTCCTCACAAGCAAATTGTCCCATCTCCTCTAGCATTTTTATTACCCTTCTCTGCACTTTTTCTAATTCTGCTATAGAGCTCATTTTCAAAAAAGAAATATGTCCAAAATGTGACATAAAGAGGCAGGTGGACGTTTTTCTCGCCAAACTCTTCCAATTCACTATTTTTGAAACCCATGTTCTAGACGGATTTCTATGGTGTTTGTCTGCAGTGCATCGAGGGGGCATAGTGGAGGCATGGTTTAGGCTGGACTAGGGTGGGTTTATGATCTGGACATTTTTCTGCAATAATCACACATTTTAGAAAACATCCAGGGCGCAATTTGGATGTCTGGGGCAAGACCTGTTTTATCAACAAACAAGTGCCCAAAAAGTGGCTAAACTGACCAGATGACTACTGGAGGGATGAAGGTATGACTCCCTTGCACTCTTCCAGTTGTTACTGACCCCCTCCCACCCCCAAAGAAGTAAATGAAACAATACATACCTATCTGTATCATAGCCTCAGATGTTATGGCCTACTAGAGCAGCAAGCAGGTTCCTGGAGTAGTCTAGTAGGAGGAGTAGTCAACCATAGAGATAGGGACCCAGGCCCATACCCCACTCTAACTACTACACTTATGGGAGAATATGTTAGCCTTCCAAACCCTGTCCTAATCCCATTGTGCCCATATATATAGGTGTTACCTGCAAGCATAAGTGCTATTAGTGTGATATACAGTTGCTAAAATGGGTTTTGGGTGAGTTTTGGAGGGCTCATCATACATTGTAAGGGAACTATAGTGAGCACCTTTATAGGAGAATATTGTATAATTTGTGGGAAATGATCTTATCGTCTATACATACTTGTATGCGTGTAATCAAATGCACTATTTTATGACATTCTTTGCATGTAAAATATGCATTAGTTAGGTGCCATCAACTCATTCTCAAGTCCTAGTGACTTGACGAATTACAGATCTAAAAAGAGATCAGTTTTGTGCTAGGCTGGTAAGGTCCTCCAGGGTCATCCCCATGGTTTCTTTTCAGCATGTCCAGCCAACTGATTGCAGGTTACCCTCTTCACCTGGTTCATTTGATCTTCCCAAGCATAATGGCCTTCTCCAATGATCTTTCTCTTCTGACAATGTGACCAAAATAAGACAGCCGTACCTTCATCATTTGGGCTTCGAGTGACATAGCCGGTTTGATCTCTTCCAGAATCGATTTGTTAGTTCTTCTTGCTGTCTACGGCACACATAAAATGCTTTTCAAGCACCAAAACTCAAATGAGTCAATTTTCTTTCTATCTTAAAACATGCTTTACTCATGGAAAATGCTTTGCAACAGTAGTTTCCAAACCTGTCTTGGGGAACCCCAGTCACTCAAATTTTCAGGATATCCACAATGAATATTCATAAGATAAGTTTGCCATAGTGTAGGTGTTCACCGTATCTATTGCATACAAATCTATCTCATGAATATTCATTGTGGATATCCTGAAAACCCAACTGACAGAGGATACCCTGAGATAGGTTTCGGAACTCCTCTTCATAAAATGACCACTATTGTGTGCATGAAATGGCAGCACATTAAGCCTGAGAAACGAGAAACAAAATCATATGTGGATTCACTGATTTGGGAAGAGCTATTGGTGCATGAAAACAAAGAACTGGAGACTGTGGATTGTATTAAGTGATGGAGTCTAAAATGTACATGACACACATTCAGGAAGCTGACAAGGATTCAATTTCAGGGGACAGAAAAAATAAAAATTAATACAGAATTGGATGATTGTTAGGTCTGAAATTGGATTTTAACTTTCAATACTTTGCAGCTGTAGACCTCAATGAAGAATTAGTTTTGTCACCATACTTTTAAATACATTGTAATTTGTCTATGCCCCCAATAAGAATGCTAATGGAAGTCAGGAATCTATTTGATTAGTCTCCCTTTTCACATACTTTCTCACCTTAATTGGCAAATTATATATTTAATTGACCTATTTATTTTTTAACAACAGACAGCAGATAAAGCCATGTAGCATACAGCTTGCAGACTTTCCTCTTAGGAATCCTAAGGAAGTTGGATTGAACCTAGGGCTGGATTCACCACCTCCAGTCTCCTGCTACAGTTTTTTTCAAGAGTCCAAAATGCTGCAATGATTGTATGGCACATTTTTGGTTTGTATTTTACTTTATAAAAAAATAAAGCCATTTTCCTGACATTTCTTCAGTATTTGGTTAATTTATTTGTTTTGTGTGTATATGGTGGTGGGGTAGGGATAGGGAATGGACGAGACTTTAATGATCACTAGTAGTAATTGAGAAAAAGGAATAAGAATGAGGGTGGGGGAGGGGCTCTGGTGGATGGAGAGGAAAAGGGAAGGAGATAGAGAAGAGATGTCAGGAAGGAAGCGAAGGATAGGACGTTGTGGCTTAGAAGTTCCAATTTCACTTTCAGACTCTTCCCTATGATACAATAACTGCACACCCGACATCCCTGGGACTAGAGGGAGCTCTGCTCCAAGTAGACAGGGCTCTTCCTCGTCTCAACAGCAGCAATGCCAATGGTGGAAGGTGCCACATAAGATGTTGTGATGGTTTGTCACAGAGCACCAGCCACTTATAAGGGGAGAAGAGCACTCCTAAGCTTGCCCTTCATTTAGGCCCCCTTTTATCAAGCTGTATTAGGGTTTTTTTTAATCGCCGGCCACTACAGTAAAAGCTCAGATGCTCATAGACTTCCTATGAGAGTCAGAGCTTTTACCACAGTGGCCGGAAATTTTAAAAAAATAACCTTTTTTCTTTTTTTAACAAGAAACTTTTTTATTTTGGCCTTGATGGGTGGAGTAGACAAAGCTTTTAAAGAACATTAGCAACTAGAACAAAGACAACAGTAAGATAGGGTTGGTCTTCAAATGTTGTAACCAATTAACCCATACTTGCCAATGATCTCTCCAATATAAAACCACGTCAGCACCTCTGTGGCTACTAAACCATTCCGGAGGGCTTCCTTTACTGTGAGCTGTGTAAGACGGCCACTGACCATCTTTTTCATGCTCTCTATAGACTTAGGGATCTCTGCAGGAGTTGGAGGAACTAGCTCAACCTTGGCAGAGTACCAAAATGTGGCTAAACGGGGCTTGGAGTAAGTCACAGCAGCGCTCACAAGCTGCAGTGTCCGGGTGACGACAGTCTTAATAAGCCTCTGGGCAGCTTGTGCCATATCTGCAATGCACTCTTAGAGACCGTACAACGCCTTAACCTTAATGCAGCTTGATAAAATGGGGCCTTAGGCATGATAGGTACCATCAACTTGTGTTTAGTCATTTAGGCAGAGATAGGAAAATATAAACCAGGAAAATAACATCAACCACAGGAAGTCACCGACACACCTCTTCCTCCAGTGCTATCTTGGCTCTCCGATAACTCTACCATTCATTGATGAGGATGTCGTGTTTTAAATTAAGTTAATACAGCAGGAAGGCTTAGAGAAAACAAAAAAAAACTTCCCGTGAGCCACCAAGTCATAAGTCGCAACAAATTAAAGGGCCCTTCTACTTATGGACAAAAAATGTAAGTCTCCCTCCAACTTAGGAATCAAGGAAACTCTTATATCTTGGCATCCCAAGTCCTCTAAATTTTCTTCACACTTCTACCTCTAACCCTCTGTTGTAGTTCCTTCCTATTTCTCCTACTGTAAACCGCGTCGAGCTCTACGAACGTGGAGATGATGCGGTATATAAACCTAAGGATTAGATTAGATTAGATTAGACTTAATGTGCAACTTACATGCATACAAAGGCCCTCACATTAACAATAACTGTACAGTAATATTAACAGCACTTATAGAAGTATAGCTCTATATTATTCTCCTTTACAGACCCTCTGTACATGTTTTCTCTTTTCTCTCCTCTTTTCCCTTATCTTATATAAGTGTTGTTATTATTACTGTACAGTTATTGTTAGGCATTAATTTCGGAGGGTTTTTTCTTTAACCTGCAATTGAATTTGGATTTGGGCTAGTAGCACCGCAGAGTCATGGCCATTGCAGTCTGTCCCATTCACTGAGGTCTTTTTTCCTCCAAATAAGTATTAATTTAAGTGATTCATAACAAGACAATTGGAGTCACATTATTTCCAATTTAGGTGTGTATAGCAATATAGTTTGTATAGCAATAAAGTTTGTATAGCAATATAGTTTGTGGATTCTCCTCCCCCATTTTTTTGTATATAGATGCTTTTATTCCCTATATTAAAGTGTGTTAATGCAAAATCATATGCACTATAGTGGAAGGGTCCTTAATATTCTAAGAATAGCAGTTGCAGTTCAATATAGTATTAGCTCATGACCTGGAATGCCCTCTCTACCACCGTTTTCAAGCAGCATAAATAATTAGATTCTAGATTCCTTTTGTTTTGGAGCAACAACTGGTGACTCAATAGACAGACATGTTTCAGGAAACAGTGTTCACACTGACATCTTGGGCTGGAAATGACTTAGACTTTATGTAAGTCAAAAGATTTTATGGGGTTTTTTTGTGCTGTGAAGCTGATATAATCTCTAAGGATGCTGTGAAGCTGACATAATCTCTAAGGCGCTCTGCATGTATGCAATAAGCAAAATGAAAATATAATTATATCTACCAAGGATGAACTTGGCAGTCAACTAGTTTAAAGAAAATATTTTTCTTGCCATCACAAAGATAAAAGCATTCAGCATATTGCAAATATATTAAGATTCAATTTTTCTGGGAATAGGGCGTGATAAAGTCATGTCATAGCTGTGACTATCAGTGACAATCTATGGCCAAGCTCCAAGTTTGTACTAAAGCCAATTAGTGATCTTTGTCCAATACAGTTAATAGGTAAAACCATCAGTATGAATGATAGTGGAGTTGCTTTGGGTGATAGACTAAGGTTATGTAACTTTTGACAAAGGGTTAGTGTGATTGCCTCGGAACAGTAATTGTCTGTCACATAAAATTATGACTTCTAGAACACAAGGGAGAGTCAAAGTGCAGCATAATGCAGAGGGCAGTAATGAAATATGTGACAGAAAATGGAAAGATATGTCTAAACAGGTGGCAAAACCACATGAACCAAAATATGTTCATTAATCTGTATTGTTTTTTTGTTTATGATTTGCTTGGTATGCCGGCTAACGAGGAGACAGACAAGGCGACTTACAAACTACAGGGGAAAAGGAAAGGAATGCCATTAATCATAGGACAGAAAAGAGGAGAAAAACAAAAGAAAACATGTACAAAGGACCTGTAAAGGAGAATAATATAGAGCTACAGACGAGAAATGTAGAGACTTTGTTAAGTTATAAAACCTTGTCATGAAAAAAGGTTATTGTAATACCTACGGGCTCCTTTTACAAAGGTGCGCTAGCATTTTTAATGCACGCACCAGATTGGCACGCGCTATAGCGCGCGCTAGCTGAAATCTACCGCCTGCTCAAAAGAAGGCGGTAGCGGCTAGCGTGCGCAGCAATTTAGCGTGTGCCATTCCGCGCGTTAAGGCCCTAGCGCAGCTTTGTAAAAGGAGCCCTGAGTTTTTGAGACCTCATAGACTTCATCAGGTGAACAGAAGCTTGTTTTCGATACATTTCATCCAATACTTTGATGTACTTCAGAACTGGAAATGCCATGAACTTCTGAAACTCAAAGTGTGGTTGTACAATGAAATGGTTGAGAGGTGTCATTTTCAAAGCACTTGGACACACAAAATATCAAAGTAACTTTTTATTACTTTGACAAGGAGACCCTAAATCTACTTCCTGGCATCATCCAGGCAGAGGACTCGGGCCCATAAACGGTTTGGGATTTTAGGATAACCAAGACATGAGCTCTATATTAACCCCCTCTTTTACTAAGGTGCGCTAGCGTTTTTAGCACGCACTGCCGATTAGCATGCGCTGCCCCCACGCTACGCGTAAAAACTAATGCCTGCTCAATGGTGGCGTTAGTGTCCAGCGTGCGTGGCAATGCAGCGCGCGCTAAGTGCGCGCTAAAACCGCTAGCGCAGCTTAGTAAAAGGAGCTGGATTCTGGATGTTGCTGTTATAAATCCTTATTAATCTTATTTAAGCTGCAATGATTCCTTGCTGATAATTGTGGGGTATGAGAAACAGTGTGATATGGTATTTGTATATTAATTGTATTGCACTTTTTGTTGGCATTAAAAACTAAATAAAATTTTAAAAAAAATATGCATGAGATAGGTTTGCCTAGAATTGAGATAACATGTTTACAAATTTGTGGTCGCCAAGACTTCTATCAAATACCAATACAGAGCCACAGAAGAGACTTTTGGAGAGAAGGAGCAGCCCTTTTTGTTCGATGCCAGCTGTTCAATACTGGATATAAACTGTTCAGGCAAACATTGCAGATAAGTTTCAAGCACTTCGCTGTTTTTTGAGTCTTAATTTTGAGATGTTGGTAGCACTGTAATTTTATTAGCACTGTGTGAAAAAGTTTATTGATTTAACACGTTATTAATATGATTTGTGCATGTATGTAGGCCTATGATGGTGCATGGTGGGGCTTTAAAAATAGCCTCCCTTAAATTGTTAAGCCTGGAGCACTGGTTCACCAGAGCACCGTAACTTTGACTATTGCACTGAGGCCTCATAGAATTATATATTTATACTTATAAAATAATAAAATATAAATATTACTTTATCTATCAGTGCTACCCACCTCCCTTGATTTGTATCTGGGAATGTTTGATCGTTATTATCTGAGATATTCCCCTTTGGGTTTTTGCATTTGTGTTCAATATTGAAAAGCATCAAAGCATCGGAGCAAAACATTCTTGAAACCTATTTCATTGCTTAACTTTTAGCATCCTGGATGTTGACTGATGTGAACTGTCCGGAGGAAACAAAGAAAGTCACTGCCAATTACAAAGCAGGCCTGCCAACCAAAGAGTAATGCTGAAGATGTGTCTCAGAGAAGATATCTTTCCAGCCTCTGGATCAGCCACAGATTTCTAACTCATCCAAGCTGGTTGTTTGAGAAGGGTAAAGGAGCAAAAAGGATTGGAGAGAAAAAGGGGGAAAAAACCCAAAAGCAACATAGAGAGCATTTTTTAAAGGACATCCAAGTCAGAATAGGAACATCCTGAACAGATATCCATCTCATATGTGTTTTCAAACGGGAAATATATAGAGATTTCCTGCTGAAAATACATAAGATGGACATCCATGTGCCGGAGAGGGTCCAGCATGAACAGCCATTTTACCAACTGGAATGTCCAAATTATGAATGGGGGAGGGGGACAAGGGACATGGCAGCATTCTTACAAAATGGCCACATACAGTAAGTATCTATGCAGAGCAGAAGGGCAGCCTAGTAGTTAGGGCAGTGGTCTGTAAACCCAAGGAACCCAGATTCAAATCCAATTTTAGCTATTTTTTTAAATTGAGAGTCTTCTATGAACAGAAACATAGCTACTGTACATTTATATATATATATATATATGCATAGCAGTTGGTTTTTTTTTAGGATGCACTAGGCCACTCCTCAGATTTGTATACTACATTATTCAGAATGCTGATAATGCCTAAAGCTGTCACAGAGCCTGGTATTCCTTTCCAGTTTCACTTGTAGAAGGCAGTGAGTACAGCAATGACTGGGGGGGGATAAGATGTCATGCCTTAATCCCTCCAATGCCTAGCTGCTCAGTCAGAGCACCTTTTTGACCCCTAAACCTTAGTGAAACAAGTCTTATTAAGGGTGTCCTTCTTTTTAGACTAGGACATTTCCTCCCCTTTGGTAATCGCTATTTGACGTCCTGATCTTGGGCCCTCCATAGTCCCACCCAAAACATACCCATAAAGCTCCCCCATGCTATTTGGTCATACGTACACTGGTAGGGCTAGTCTCAGTTAGGGTGCTGGTCTTTGACCAAAGGGCCGCCACGTGAGCGGACTGCTGGGCATGATGGACCACTGATCTGACCCAGCAGCGGCATTTCTTTATGTTCTTATATGACAGTGTCAGACATAGGCAGTGGAACGCTGCTTTGTTTGGGAGGAGGGCCCAGGAGCTCCGCCTTAGCACACAACCTCTCAACAGCTCCTGAGTCCTCCACCCACCTCTTCCCGAAGCTTTAGTTTTAACTCTTCAGCAGCTGCCGCGTAGCGTCCATGAACAGGCCTGTCCGTGGAAGTGCAATGAAGGGTTCCGAGGCAGGCCTGCTGTTTGACACTGCCCAAAGATTTAAAGCACAACACCGGGAGAAAGGTGGGCGGGAGGGCTATAACCAGCAACCAAGAATTTGGGGGGATGCCATGCTTATGATGTCAGCCATCCAAATTCTGCCTTTGCAAAACCGGGATTTGGATGTTCCAAGCACATGGACTTTCATTTTGGCCTTTTGAGATGTCCATGTGCTTTGAAGATGAGTGCTTTAGGGTTGAACGTTTTCAACAAATATAGGAAATAACTGAGCAGACAGGATGAATCAACTGGTCTATCTTTACTGCTATGCATTATATTATTATGTAATTGTACAAGAGGCAATATGGCTGTCCACACTACAAGGGAAACATACAATTATATATATAGAGAGAGAATTAAAAATCAAGAGTCTTGCTTAGGCCATGTGATTATTCTTAAACCATTTCTAGAGCAAAATCTGCAAATGTTTATGTATATTATTCATTTGATACCCTGCCAGTGCAAAAGGTCATATACATACAGTAAATACAAAGAAAAGGAATATAAAAAAATAAAAGTAAAGTCCACAACCAATCAAGTAACCAGTCACACATATATCCAATTGTGTCATCTAATTTTAATTAGGCTTCCTAAAAAGAATGGTTAAAAGCCATGTTTTAAAATTAGTTTTTAAAAGAGATTTAATTTTTTTACAAAAGATTGTTCTGCTCAAATAAAAGGAGGTAAATTATTCCATAAAAAAAGGGGAAATAAAAAATATGCTGATTTTCGAATGGATTCATAATGTTTGGGAGAGGGAAGAACAAGTCTATTAGCATCAATTGAACTCAAAGCACGGGAAGGAGTATATGGCATGATAGCAGATGTTAGGTAAACTGGCTTGGAAAAGTGAAGTGCCTTAAATATTAAGCACAGGATTTTAAATTGACATCTGAACTGAACAGGGAGCCAATTCAATTGGATCAATAGAGGAGTGACATGATCATATCATTTTGCTTTAAAGAGGAAACAAGCTGCCGAATTCTGAAGTGTCTGCAAACAATGTAGATTTGATGAAATTATACCGCAATAAACTGTATTACAGTAGTCTATTCTTGACAGAACAAAGGCATGAACAAAAGTATGCAATGCATGAAAATCCAAAACAGAGCTAAAAAGTCTAATTCACTGAAGCCAATAATAACCTTTTTTGATCACCTGTGAAATCTGAAAATCAAAATACAGTGCAGAATCAAAGTAGACACCAAGATAGTGAAAACATGTTACAGGGTCAAATCAGTGTGAAATAGATGATTATCAATCTTCGGTAATGGCAGGAGGCCTGTAACCCAACAAACAGTCATTTTAGAAGGATTCATTCTATGTGCCTCAAGCCAATTTGAGATTGCAAAGGTGCATTGTTGAAGTGGTGTTAAATCTAATTTAGATGAAAGAACAGGAAAGACCAAGAGAATGTCATCGGCATAAATAAATGCCTTAACATTATAATCTTGGATCAATGTAGTGAGAGGACCAAGAAACAAGCTACAGTAAAACCTTGGTTTGCGAGCATAATTCGTTCCAGAAACATGCTTGTAATCCAAAGCACCCATATATCAAAGCGAATTTCCCCAGAAGAAATAATGGAAATTCAGACGATTTGTTCCACAACCCAAAAATTTTAATAGAAAATACTGTACTGTAGTATGAACTTGTATTGCAAGACCTCGCTCGTTTAGAACAGTCACTACACTCCCGCAGCGTCAGAGAGAGAAGATCCATCGGCCAAGTTGTGACACGCATATATAGTGTGTACTTGTACTGCAAGACCTCACATTGTCTTCAGCTCAGTTGTGATGACGTGCCGCGCATATACGCACTCGTATTGCAAGACATCATTCGTTTATCAAGTTAAAATTTAATAAAATATTTTGCTCGTCTTGCGAAACACTCATACACCAAGTTACTCGTAATTCAAAGTTTTACTGTACTTCTATTGAGGGCACAACATAGGCACCCACAGGCATATATTGCTTTGTGTGGAGCTGCCCATGGATACCTCAGAGTTACCTGGATTGCCCATAAACTCCTATTGATACATGCAGCTTTCTAACAGTGAGTACTGTATCTCGTACATCCATATGTAGAAGACTGGTTATAACCCAGTGAATGGAAATGGCATTTCTATCACTGCACTGTAAACTGTTATTTTCCACGTTACACTAAATATGTTCAGAGGAGGGCAGAGGTTTAGTTAGAAGGAAAAACAAGAGCTCTCCACTAGCCATAAATCAAGACATTAAGTTAGAGAATGTTACAAAAGAGGAGTAGGCGACCTTTATTTGGATTGAATGAGGCATGACACTTTCCACTGCTTCATCAGATTAACACCAGGACAAATAGCTATTAGATATCTTAACTTTGCACAAAATGGTCCAAGGGGGACAAATATCCCTTCTTAAATACATTCTTTGAATAATTATGAAAAATTGATGGTCAGAAACATGCTCTCATCTTTAGCAAAGTAGTTTGTCAGGGTCAGGCCAAATATTTCTCCTCTGTAGAGTAATTTAAATATAATAAAATGTGAAAGCAGCCAAATAGCATCATTTTAAAATGATGTTTGGTTCAGCCCGTTGTACTAATGACCAGATGTAAAACCAGCACCAAAGCCTCTTTGCCCCTCATTAGGTGCTATCGAAGCCATTTCTCGTGCTGATAAACATAAGTTAGGAACAGCCAGAGATGATTGACACGTATAAATTTGGAATATAAATGCTTTGTTTATTTTTTCCCAAACAACACGATTTCCATTCTCCTAGCCAACAGTTGAAGCTGCTATCCTGCCAACATGTGCCTCTCATACCAACAAAACCATTGCGGAGGAGCAAATGTACCGCGAAGCCAAAAAGACCCTAGCTGTCTCCTCATCTCATAAATATATTGGCCGCTGCACATTTGCATTTTAGACTGCTGAATTCCTCCATTTTTCAGAGAGTTTTTGTTTGATGCTCAAGGTCGGGAAAGTCAATTGAAACTTAATTCTCTTCCTCATGATGGATGGCAGCTCTGGATTAAGTGCTTGATTCTGAGAAAATTCAGTCATTTCTACTGATAACAAATGGTATTTTTTTCTGGTGTGTTTCACCTTGAATAATAGCTTGGTTCATTTTATCATATTATACCACTTAATTTAATGGGAAGTATTATTCATCCTTGGTTTCTGAGATTTCATTGCTGGCACCGGCGTACTTTGCAGGGGCCATGAGATGGATTTGATATCTTCTAAGGCACTGTAGAATGGAGGGGAAGGAAAGCTCAGAGGGGAGAGATGGGAGTTGAAATGCAGGGTTGAGAAGGCCTGGCTTCTTAACACAACTTCGTTTGAAAAACAGTGAGTGGTGATAGCCATTCTTGGAGGTACCCTAGGTAAGATTGCACGGAGGCATATTTAAGAATGGTTGTCATGACTGTAGATGAAAACTTACTTTTATTGATTCTCTAGTTATTGTTGATTCCTTAGAATGAGAACCAGCATGATCTCCAACAAACTGTTAGTAGACAAATGGAAAAAAATGAATTTTTATAGTTGCTAATAATACTATCTAGAGTCTATTACATTGGTCAACAAAAAAAAAAAGTTTTTCTTTGCTACTGAGAACTTAAGAAGTGTTCTTAGTTAATTTAAAGACACTGATTTCAGATCTGTAATTGAAATTCAGCTAGCACATCAGGTTTCTGAGATACACGTTACAGATTTTTTAGACAGTTTGCCATATCGGCAGAATATTGTGAGTATGGACTGTGTTAAGGAGTTTACTCTGAAAACAAACACGAAGACAATAAGGAGACATGTTACAGCATATATTTACGCCTCTCTTAACTCACACAAAAGTGATGTCAGCATGTTCAGAAATGTTTGAGACACTTTCTTTTACGCATGTACTGTATATTTGTCTTTCTTTGTAAGAACCAACAATAGTCACCCATCATACTGGGATTGGTCGTTCCCTGATATCTGCTTTCCGTCACCTTGATATCTTGATGAAATCTTTCCCCATGCTCATTGCTGACATCACCAAGATTGGGAGGGAAGAAGTCAACGTGAGAATGTAAGAAGTGCATTTTAAGTGACATTCTGGCACCCATTAGCTGATATGCTGTCAGCATGATCTCCAAAAGCTCAGCATAATTCTCTGACCTGCTGGTACTGACCCCAAATATTCTGGTGACCAGCATTGAATATCAGTTTTTTTTTGACAGGCAGCTAACCAATAACTGCTTAGCTGATATTCAGCGCTAATCGGCAGTGGCGTACCAAGGGGGGGGTGGTCCGCCCCGGGTGCACGGCCCAAGGGGGTGCACAGCTGGCCACTCACCGGGAAATAGGCTGTCGCCAGGGAAAGGCTGCCATTGCCATCATCACGAACAAGCCGGCGCCGAGTTCTCCCTCCCTGCTTCTCTTCCCCGTTAGGTCGACCAACTCTAGAAGTCCGACGTCAATTCTGATGTCGGAGAGGACGTTCTGGGCCAGCCAATCGCTGCCTGGATGGCCCGGAACGTCCTCTCCAATGTTAGAATTGACGTTGGGCAGTGAGATTTGGTCGGCCAGCGGGGAAGAGAAGCAGGGCGAACTCGGCGCCAGCCTGTTTCCGATGGCCAGTGGCAGCCTTTCCCCAGTGGCGGTGGCAGCAGCATGTTTTCCAAAGGCGGTGGCATGGGGAGGGCAGGGATAAAGAAAGAAAGGGGGGGACAGGGAGCCAGAAAGAAAGAAAGGGAGAAGAGTGAAAGAAAGAAAAAAATGGGGCATGGGGAGAGAGAGAGAAAAACAGACATAGAGAAAGAAAGGGGGCACGGAGAAACAGAGACAGACATAGAGAAAGAAAGGGGGCATGGAGAGAGAAAGAAAGAAGGGGCAGGGTGAAAGAAAGAAAGAAATGGGGCACAGAGAGAGAGAGAAAGACAAACATAGAGAAAGAAAGGGGGCATGGGGAGAGAGAAAGAAAGAAGGGGCAGGGTGAAAGAAAGAAAGAAATGGGGCACGGAGAGAGAGAGAAAGACAGACAGAGAAAGAAAGGGGGCATGGAGAGAGAAAGAAGGGGGCAGGGTGAAAGAAAAAAAATGGGGCATGGGGAGAGAGAGAGAAAAACAGACATAGGGAAAGAAAGGGGGCATGGAGAGAGAGAGAAAGAAGGGGGCAGGGTGAAAGAAAGAAAGAAATGGGGCACAGAGAGAGAGAAAGACAGACAGAGAAAGAAAGGGGGCATGGAGAGAGAAAGAAGGGGGCAGGGTGAAAGAAAGAAATGGGGCACGGAGAGAGAGAGAGAAAGACAGACATACAGAAAGAAAGGGGGCATGGAGAGATAAAGAAAGAAGGGGACAGGATGAAACAAAGAAAAAGTTGGAGGAGGGAATGAGGTCTGGAGGAGAGGAAGCATACAGGAGGCTGAAAGAAGGGAAGAAATATAGGATGCACAGTCAGAAGAATAAAGTGCAACCAGAGACTGATGAAATTACCAAAGAAAGGTAGGAAAAATTATTTTATTTTCAATTTAGTGATCAAAATGTGTCCGTTTTGAGAATTTATATATGCTGTCTATATTTTGCACTATGGCCCCCTTTTACTAAACCGCAATAGCAGTTTTTAGCGCAGGGAGCCTATGAGCGTCGAGAGCAGCGTGGGGCATTCAGCGCAGCTCCCTGCGCTAAAAAACGCTATCGCAGTTTAATAAAAAGGGAGGGGGTATATTTGTCTATTTTTGTATAGTTGTTACTGAGATGACATTGCATAAAGTCATCTGCCTTGACCTCTTTGAAAACCCGCGGAATATAAATGATAATTAACATTTTCTCTGCGTACAGTGTGCTTTGTGTTTTTAAAATTTTATTGTTGGTAGATCATTTTGACTTGGCCACGAAGGTAAGGGGGAGGGAGGGAGGGGAGCTGCTGAAAGACATCTAGTAATCCTTGCAGGCTTGACTGTGCAGGGAATTAATTTTGTAAAATCATGTTTTGTTATGTGACTGGCATTATTTGGACTTTAATTTCTATGAATGAATAGAATGAAAATGATATAAAATTACTTGCTTGTTTTTATGTGCTTGCGCTGAAGGAAAGTGGAGAGAGAATGGGCTGAAGACGCTGATTTATAAATTGACAATTGTACAGAATATTGTTTCTTTTTATACTTTAATATAATAAGTTCAATATAAAACAATTCAAGGCTTGTGTGGATGGAATCAGGTGGTTTGCGGAGATGGGGACCGAGCTTACGGGGATTAGTCCAATAAAATGGTATTTTCTTGTTTCTCATTATTTGTTTTATTTTTATTTGTTAATTTGTAAAGTGGTGATTGTTATGTATCAGTTTTTTCAAATTTACATCTACTGTCTTTATATTTTGCACCGTATTAGAGGACATGTATTACTGTTTTTGTAGTGTTGTGGTGTTGCATTGTATGCAGAGTCTGGTTTCTTGGCAGTTCAGTTTAACTTTTGCCTACATATTTCTATTTTTAGTTTGTGATTATTCCATATTAGGCGAGGGTGTATCTGTCTGTGTGTATGAAAGGGTCATGGCTTTCTGATAGCATCGACTATATAGGATCAATTGACTGTGCAGGATCTGGTTTGTTTAGTTTTACAATTTATGCGTTGGTGTTCTAGTGCTCACTGCAGTGTTTAAGATGCTGCCTTTTCCTAGGTATACTCTTGTTGTGCGATATGTAGATTGTTACTAAAAATCATATTTTTCATATAGATGGGGGTGGGGGTCAAAATATGATGGGCCCCGGGGGTCACATATGCTAGGTATGCCACTGGTATTAGGTGAGACTTTCTTATTGGACTAAGTCAATACTGTGTATCTATGAGGAGCATTTGTAAGCTCTGCTCTCTTTATCACATCAGAAAACACTTTATAAACTGTTCTGTTTTGCTTGGTTTTAGGCCGGAAGGCAAGTAGTAAAGTATGGAGCTCTCAGACACAAAGCCGTAGACATGACGAATGCATTAGCTTGAGAGATTTGAATTCCCTCTTCTGTCTTATTTCATTGGGCATGGAAGTGCAGAGTTGATTCCCAAATTAAATATTTGCAGTAAATCAGAGCTTAGATATCACTTCAGGGGGAATTCAAGTGTCCATTTCCTAGCTTGTATAGTTTCCGAAAAACATTTTACAGATTTCAAGCGAAAGAAACTCACCACTTATTTTTATGCTTGTTGATTTGTTGCTACCTATTGGTGAAGTGGTGCATTATTCCAGGGGTGGCAGCACTGCAACTTGAAGTTTTCCATAGTCCATCCAAATGATCAGTAATAGCATTGGAGCTGCCTACTGTCTCCTATCAAGAAGAGCAATCTCTTAATTTAAGGAAAATAATTGGTTATTTTAAAGTGCCTCATAAACTAGCTGAATGCATTTTTTTTTCTTTGTTTTATCAAGCCAGCTAGCTCCCTCCAAGCCCTGAACTTTCAGTCTGCCAGACTCACTGCTTTCATTTGTGATAGGGAGATGAAATCTGAGGTGCCTGAAGCCTTCATTCATGGTGCTCATTTCACCTCCCTGCCTTCTCTCTTCTTAGCTCAGTCATAACCATGGTTGCTCCTTTGATAGTCCTGACCTTAAAACAAGAACACTCTTAAGCCTTCAGGAGCTGTTTTTGTGAATCTGTGGGTTCCTTATGCTGTTATGCATCACACTCTTAGTGTGCCACAAGTCAGGTCCTGGTTAGCTGCCTAACTTTAGGTTCTCAAATGGAGGAGGGGGGGGGAAGTGATTGTCTAATTGCACTAAGGCACTATTCTATAAGTTAGTGCCTAAGGCTCATATTCTCTAAATGGCGCCTAAGTAAAGTGAAAAAATGCCATTTAAAATGTTACTTAAAACAAATTTCAAGGCACCTTCCAGTGCCTATAAAAATGGCACCAGAATCATGCCATGTCTCCTCCTCCCCCCACTTGCAGTGCAGCATCCATGTCCCCCTCCTCTATCCCCCCTCCACACTTACATTCTATAGGAAGTGATGTGGCAGAGGGAAGGCCCCAGCAGGACTGGCCACAAGCTGCCGGTTCACAGTGCTGCCTCTGCTGGCCGGCTACTGCCAATGCTGATCCTTTGGGAGGCCCATAGGTATGTTGGATCTCATGGCAGGGGAGGGAGGGGAGTCAGTCAGAGGGAGAGAGGCATATGCAGAATTCTGTATGGATGGGGAAATCTGCACATATTCTGCACAGATAAAATCAAATAAAACTTAAAATGTTGCATGTGCCAATCAAAACAAACACATATTTAAAAATATGAATTGCAAAAAGGAGGTGAGACAGGAAAATGTACAAAAGCAAGAGTGACGTGCAGAATGATTAAATGTGCATTGTCTGTAAAATGATATGTTAAACATGAGAAAATGTGAATAGTGAGGGTTTGTCTACTGAAAGAGACAAGAATGAAGTGAAAATTAATTGAATGTGCATTGGCTGTATAATAGTGAATCTGTGAATGATGGTTACACAAAACATCAAAAGATGTATAATTAAAGTGTATGAAAAGTGAATAACCAAATGTGAATTACAAATAAATGCTCAAATGTACCTTATCATCCAATCTCATACTAAAACAACATACTGTACTGTAGAGATGGGACATGCGCTGCTTTGTTTTTGATCACATTCTCCCCTCTGTTCGAGTGGGCAATAGAGGGCTTATCCTACAGCAATGGGAACAGTATTGGATTTTCACTTTGAGCACAGTTCAGCCTCAAGGTCTTAACCGCAGTATTGATTGGTTCTATTTTTACTGAGTTTTACTGATTTTGTCCATTGAACCTCTTTAAACCTGTCTGCCTCTTTAAGTATGCTTGCCACGCCCCCTTTTGTCATCAGTGATGTCATGAGGAGGGCAGATATAGTGCACTGGCACTTAGAGAGAAAGTGGAAGCTACAGGAGGGATGAACAGAAGCAACTGTAAGTATTAAATCTTACTTTTTTGACTTGTGCTGGTTTTATAAGCGCTTGAGCCTTAGGTTTTGCCTATTTATTGCAACACCTTTGCCCTGAAGAAGCGGTAGGCAGCCATGAAATGCGGATTCCCCTTTGGAAGGGGCTACTAATTGGTGTCTGTTTAGTCATATCACCCTCGTTATTTTCCACAACCTTCTGGAGGTTTTTTGAGCCAGTAATATCTAAGAAGTAGAGCTGTTGTGATTGCTCTTTTCATGTCTGAGACTTTTTCCTCCATTAAAGATTGATTTTCTGTGCTGTGCCACAGCAGCTATTCAAGTGGAGTTGTTTTTTCATATTCTGCACACTGCGCCAAAGCATGATCGACATGTGATCAGTGGCATTTTTTAAGGCAGCCTCCAATGTAGGTGCCATTTGCAGAATCGGGTCCTGAATGTTCAGGCTCATGCAATGGATCAGCAAGCTGCTAGAGTGAATTCTTTGGAGTCCACGGTTTCAGAATTAAAATCAATCTGTGGGACTCTTGTTAAGGATAAGAACTTCATCTCAAGACAAATGGAGCATATGGAAAATCATTTGAGAAGGAATATTTTTCAGATTTTTAAATTTTCCAAGGTCACCTTTAATTGCTCCCCTTGAGATGGTTAGGAAATATTGTAAAGAAGGGCTTAAAATGCCCCAGGAGTCATTGCCTCCCTTAGTAAGAGCTCAGTATCTGGTGTTACCAGATGGTAAGGGAGAACCTGGTTATCACGAGGTCAATTATAATTGATTTCTTGGAGTCATCAACTTCTTTGGAACTTTAGTGACATTTGCATTGGAACCTGACAGGGATATTGTTCTAAAACTGTATTTACGAAACATGGCATCCGAGTTCTTGAGATCTAAGATGAGTTTTTCCTGAGCTTTCAAGAAATTGCCAGACACGGCTCCATAAATTCTTGGCTTTGCGCTCACACACAGGCCTAGATTCTGTAAAGTGCGCCTAACTTTAGGAGTGCTTTAGACGTCGTCGGGGCGCAACTGGCAATCAGCGTTGCTTAGGCGCTAAATAGGCATCGCATAGACATCTCTACCGCGCTGCGCATATCTTAGGTGTGTGTTAGGCACGCGTTCCCAAAACCCTATATAGAGGCCAGACAGACGTCCCTACAATGTAATATATAAGTGTTTTTTATTGCTTTGTTATCATTATTTCAGGATTGTAAGCTTTAACATAATAAACCCAAAGTATACCATCATTAAAAGGATAATAAAAACACAGTATACCATGTTTAAAAGGATATTTATAATAGATTGGTTTCAGTGGGAGTTGATCTAGGAACATCAGTGTGCATATTGAAAAAATGTGATATGCTTGCATGCTAACTTTCACTCTAATCCGCTGTGCTAGACACTTGTTAAGACCCTTAAATCGCTCATTATCCACTTACATCGGACGCCTAAAGCACGTCTAAAGATAGGCGCAGTTTACAGAATCTAGGCCTCAGGCTCTGGGCATGAATATTTTGCTTCATTTTCCTTGTGTCTGCTGTATATCTTCCTGTCTTTAATGATGCTAAGCAACTTTTGGAATTTGTGGTTTCAAAGTAAGAGTTAAAAATACAGACATGACTTTCCTACAGATGAAAAGAGCACTGTTATGGTTATTGGTTTTGGTGGTTTTGTTTATTGATATATTTTTTCCTTTTTTTTAAGTATTTTTGATCCCACTGCCTTTATTTGGACATATGAGATTGAATTTATTTCTTATGTTCGAGCTGGTATTGGAAATTTTCCTGTTTCTTCAGCTGCATACATTTGTGATAGAAACATAGAAAAAAGCGGCAGAAAAGGGCTATAGCCCACCAAGTCTGCCCATTCCAAGTATCCCCCCCCCTGAATTTACTCCCTTAAAGATCCCACGTGAGTATCCCATTTTTTCTTAAAATCCGTCACGCTGCTGGCTGTTATCACCTGGAGTGGGAGTCTGTTCCAATGATCCACCACTCTTTCGGTGAAGAAGTACTTCCTGGAGTCGCCATGAAACTTCCCTCCCCTGATTTTCATCCCTCTGGTGGTTGAGGGTCTTATGAGCCAGAAGATATCATCTTCTGACTCGATGCGTCCCGTGATGTACTTATACGTTTCAATCATATCTCCCCGTTCTCTTCTTTCCTCAAGTGAGTACAGCCGCAATTTCTTTAGTCTTTCTTCATACGTGAGATCCTTGAGCCCCATGACCATCCTGGTGGTGATCGTTAAAATTGAAAAGTGTTAAAAATTAAAGTTAAAAAATAAATTAGAAAGCTGTCCTTTTGTACCTTTATAACTCATTTTGAACTTACGGCCTCTTTTACAAAGCCGCGCTAGTGGCTGCCGTGTGGCAACAGCCCCGAAGCCCTTTAAATCTCTATGGGCTTTGGGGCCGTTAGCGCAGCGCAGCCGCGGCTATGTAAAAGAGGCCGTTAAATTCCTTGAAGTTGCGCCCACCACCACCTGATTCCCTTCCCCCACTCACCCCAAGTTTAGAGTCAGAATAAAGACTCTAATCACTAGAAGTGTTAACCAGTGTTTCGTTGTTGAGTTTGAGTTATGACATAAAGTCTGTTGCAGAGTTACAGAGTATTATCCCCTTATATTTGTTGGGTGAGTTTCTACAATACAGAAGGATTGCTGGAAATTGGCTTTCAAAATCTGACTTCCCCTGAGTAAGATGGTCATGCTCTGAGATTTGTGGTATCACTTGATAAGCAATGATTGAAGCAGTAATCCTGAATTGTAATCAGTAAGCAGTGAAGGTTCTGAAATTACTTTTCACTAAGCTTTTCCCCTGTCTGAAAGGCTCAAATGCATGCCAAAAGATGATACAAACACAGGCACTGTTCCAGTTTCCCGTAGAAATATTTTATCTACTGTAGAGTATGAAAAGGTTTCTTCAAATCGTCTTCTAGGACAGGCCAGAGGCTGGAGGGGAGGACAGTTTCCAGTAAACTTTGAAACATTTTATTTCTGCCAATACCATATGCAGTGCATACTGTAGATCCACAGTCACGTGTATATGTAAGATCTACCTTTTTATGCTATTAGTGCCATTAAGATAATGTAATTTATGCGTTATATCATCTTAATTTAATCTGGGTCCTGTGTCTCACCAGTTTCTTAATTGTTTGAGTCAGACTTGATATTTTAAATGATTTAACCAGACAGGAGAGACTCCAGTACAGTTAAATTGCACAGAATGGGTGATCCCTAAATTTTCAGTGACACTTAAATAAATAGTACTGCTAGAGGTGAAACTGCCATATAAAGACCAAAGACAGCTCGACCCCCTAGCTGAAGTACCATGAGACTACTGCTAGGGGTCATTTGCTATTTTGAACCTAGCACTAGAAGGAGCAGGAAAAACTAGGGATTTCATCTGGCCCATTCCACTAGGCCCCCCAAAATTTGAAAGGCAAACTTAGGGTCCTTTGTGGGATAGAGAGGAATTGGAGGAAGATAAGGGATTTAGGCGGAATATGTCTAAAGAG